>NC_053445.1:29908973-30271145 GCF_007990345.1 Gossypium hirsutum | reverse complement strand
TCGAGGCAATAAAATTCAATGTATATCTTACCCAGCGTTACTCCTCTATTTAATCTGAGACTTAAACATGCATATTAACCTCACCTTCCGATGATGGTAATATGGCACTATTAAGAACAAGTGGACTAAATTCCTCTAATCCTCACTCAACTTCTATTGTAATGCTTGTTGGCTCAAACTGTCACTGCACTTTCCAGTATCAGTGACTGCAATAACACTTCTATGTTAAAAAACATTCAAACGCCAAGATTAAACAATAAAAGCAAGATTGAATAAGATAACACTTAACCAAGAATTCATGTGTACTTCCATACAAACAGAAAATAGAGAATAATCACCAGCATTTAGAAAGAAATAAGAAAGAATCGAATGGAGAATACTATCCTTAAACAACTTGACTGAATCTCTCTATTCCCTCTTATCTCACACCTAGGTCTCCTCGTCAGGAGCTAGTCTGCATATGTTTTTCATTTTGGCTCACCTGTGAGAGGCTTAAGCTGCCATGGCCACAAGCTTCACGGTAGGATGACGAAGATGGTGGAGAAAAAAGCTCTCTTTTTTCTTCTCATGTCTACCTTTTATGTCCCCCTCTAACAGTATAGGTGTCCTTTCCTCAGAATTATTCTGTCATTATATGTACAGGGTGGTTATACTAGACTGGATAGTTCACGCAGTTTTGGTTCTTATTTGGAAAGCTGTCAAGTGCGATGACAATTCTGGACGCAATCTGGAATTAACTCATACAACGACATTAATGCAATAAGATAACAAAATTAAGGATAAATAGGTTAGGATTCACTGAGTTATAAAATGCAATTTACTAAATTGAAAATGCTAAAATGTATGTTAAGGATAACTAAATGGGAACAATTTAACCAATAAGTAAGGGGGGAAACCTATGTTCTTTCTAGTGCTAACACACCCCCAAACTTGAGTTTTTACTTGTCCTCAAATAAAACAGAAACTAGCAAGGCTACAAATATTTTACTAAGGTAAATGATTATTTTAGCAACTTGAACCCTCTAAATTCCCAATGGATGAATCACATTCAGGTGAAAGAATATTGCATAGATAATTCATAAGCATGAATGAATAAGGTTACAACTTTATCAATGTTAGCATCATGCTTCAAACCTTAAGTTCCATCTACCATTACAACATTTATTGTATAATACTAAGTATTTATATGTTATAAATATATATACATATTTTTTTCAGAATAAGGGATATCGTTGCATTACTGTACCCTTGTTCTTGAGATGTAATGATGGGGTGCAACAAAACCCCAGGGAGTACGTAATTGCACTGACACAGACTCATGCAGTGATAGCCTTTGGCCAGATTGATTTTTCTAATGCTTGTATTGGAGTGTTCCCTTTTTAACATTCCATACTACACCCACTTTGGAGTGTCTCTACTTTATAACTATATATACATATATAAGCAGCTGTAAAAAGCAGATTCATTCAAGATTTAAGGAATGATGACAGTCATCCATTACTAATGCAACCTAATCCATTCATCAAAGAATTGAAGCTACAACCTTCTGTCAAATTTATCCAACTCATTCATTGATAATTTTCATGATCCAAGAATTAAGCATCGAATGTAACAAAAATTTTCAAACAATTTTTAATAACTATAATTAAACCTTGCATGCTTCAGTTTTGAAAAAAATTTGAAATATGGGTGCATTTCCTAGCCCTATTGGTATTCCCCAAAACTTAAAGTTCGCGTTGTCTCCAATGCACTAACATGAAAATGTAATGACAATAAAAAAAATGCAATGACGATGTATACTTATCAAAATAAAACCTACAGCTACATGTAATGCATGAATACTATAACTAAATTTTAAAAGAAACTAACTCAGTTATCCGTAGTCGTCGATGTGGCTGCATGATGTTTCTTTCTTCTCCTCCTTCTTTCATATTTTATTCTTGGAGCACTTCCTTTTCTATTCTTTGAGATTTACATGGTCCTTAGATTGCTCCTCAGTTCCCGACCCTTCCCCGGTATCATCGACTGCTTCTTGTGTAGTAGAGGCCATTTGGAGTGGTCCATTGTAGACCATTTTTGCCAATGAATTGTATTGCTCCTCACTGGTTACCTCAACAACTTCCACTAGTCTCGCTCCAAATAGCTCCAAATTAGTAATATTTGCACCCACAGACTCGGGTGTAATGACAGTTTTCTAACTAGAATCTTCTTCTTCTTTTTCTTTCTTATTCTCAGCAACTTCTTTTTCTTCAGCAACAACTTCCTGTTTAGCAGCAGCAACATCCTTCTCAACAACAGTGTCCTCTTGATAAGCAAAAATACCTTCCTCGAACAAGCTATTAATCTTCTGCAAGCATTCTTCAGTGTCCCTAGGTTCCTCGTCTTTCTCATTATCCGAGACTTGCACAATGGGTGGGGATGCCACCAATCTGTCTTGGTCTTTTAAGTCGTCATCCGAGGAAGATAGGTCATAATTTCGAATGATTGGTGAAAACACTGAGAATTTCAGTAGTGGGGATCGGCTCAGTTTGCCTAATGTGGCTACAATAGAACTGTTTCAGGCTCTAGTATAAGCATAAAACAAAGTTTTGGATTTCTTCATATCTTCTACTGTACGAAAAACTTGATATGCCTATTGTTGATGGAATTTACCATTTTTTCGACACCCTTCAGTTTGCGTCATAATGATATCTCTGCATTCAAGTTTGTTCCTTTGTTGTCGGCTTTGATTTTACCCTTTCTTGTCTTACTGGTATTCGCCTCCTTCACTATCGGTGTGTCCTTGCCACGAGTCATTCTTTCTACAGAGGGTTCATTGATTGGGCGCTTATTTTCCAAGACTTCTTCACTAGCACGGGGCACAGTTCATCTTTGTAGGCATAATAACATCACCATTGATGGGAAAACCAATATCTCAATTTGCCTTGCGACGTAGTTAGCAATTTGTTGGTGAAGTATGGCACCTATATCAATCTTTCTGCCATTGATGATAGAATGTATCAGACATATTCTGTCGAGGGTGACTGTGGTGCGGTGAGTGGAGGGTTTGAGTCTGCAGTTGACAAAATGAAAATAAATTTTACCTTGCAGTGTCAGGAAGCAACGGTGCATCGGATAGTTCTTTTGATGGGAGCCCGTCCACACTGCTCCCTTGACACATAAGTCTCTAACCAACATGTCTCATTTTCATCTGTGATGTCATCAATGAACTCAGAGTGTTCTTCCATCGACCTTAGTGTTGTACAGCTCATTGATTTTTTTTAGCTTTCCATGGTATCAAACCTTCTCGAACAAAAATGAACTCTAACTCATGATCGTAGAGATTAGCATAGAACTTACGTACTAGTTAAGGCGAGTAGCTACTGGGATGACTGTAAAAGGTTTCCCGTTTTAACTTCGAGATGGTTTTGGAGACTTCCTTACCTAGGTCTTGTTGTGGCAAAAGGGAAATATCCTATTTGGGATGGAAGTTCCGCTTCAACATGTTGTCGTGAAATCATTCCTTTGCCGCTTTATTCAAGAAGATTACTGGGTCTTTTGTCTGCACTGGCTTGGGGGATTCCGATTCACGGGCCGTGATAGCAGAGGACGTATGTTCTTTAGTAGATTTGGTGGCTTTCTTGACCAAGCCTCTTGTTTTGGCCATCTTTTGTTGAGGAAGAATGATTTATAGTTAAAAAGATATGATCTTGAGAAAAAAAAGAAATAAAAATGGTTACTTGAATGCGTTACAGTCGATACAGTGGGAGAGGATTTATAGTGAATGAATGAGGAAGATGGAAAGACGTGTTGTTTTTTGGAGAGATATAAAGCTAGTAGGAAGAGTTGTGTTCAATAGAAATTGTGCTTGCTCAGAAGGATCAAACAACTGAGTGGGTTTTGATCCAACGGTGGAATCTGAATTTCCCTAAATTTTGATGAGTTATAAATTGTAGTACAGACTTATGGAATACGTTGACAGTAAGATTTCAATGCGTCGACAATGGTACCTAATTATTAAGAAAAAAAAAGGAAAACAAACGTTAATAAAATAAACTAAAATCAAGGAGTACTAATTAAAAAATTAAAACTTTTAAACCAATTTAATGGTCTCTGCCTGCTTTTGATCATTGTGACCAAAATAGTGTTTTAGCTTCTGTCCATTTACTTTGAATTGGTGTCCGTCATGTAAATCTCAAATTGTGACTGCATCATGAGGAAATACATTGACAACTTCAAAAGGTCTAGACCAACGTGAACGCAATTTACCTGGGTGCAATTTAAGTCAAAAATTGAATAATAAAACCTGTTGACTCGTGATATATTATCGCTGCAAAATAATCTTGTCATGCCATCGTTTGGTCTTTTACTTATAAATTGTAGCATTTTTATAAGCATTTCTCCTCATCTCCTCTAGTTCAGTGATATCAAATAGTCTTTTCTTTCCAGCCGCTTCATAGTCCATGTTCACTTGCTTAATTGACCACATTGCTTTGTGTTCCAGTTCAACTGGCAAGTGACATGCTTTTCCAAAAACCAATTGATACGACGAATCCCTAATGCCCATAAAACATTATACAATCGGAAAGACCAATCTTTCCTCGAAGGGTTTACAACTTTCTCAAGAATGTTCTTAATTTGTCAATTCGATACTTCGGCTTGTCCATTGGTTTGCGGATGATAAGTAGTAGCCATTATATGATTAACTCTATATCTTTTCAGTGCAGTCGCCACTTGGTTGCAATGAAAGTGTGTACCCTGATCACTAATCAATGCCTTTGGTGTGCCAAAGCGGGTAAGTGTATGCTTGTGAAAAATTTTTAGCTCTGGCTTTGCATCATCCTTGGGGACTGCAACAGCTTCAATGCACTTCGAGACATAGTGAACAGCTACTAATATATAAAGATTTCCAAATGAACTCGAAAACGGTCCCATAAAATCCATACCCTAAGCATCGAATAATTCAACCTCCATAATTAGCTGCTACAACATTTCATTCCGTCGGGATATAGAACCGATGCGCTGACACCTATCGCATTGATTCACAAAATCATAGGTGTATTTGAATAATGTCGGCCAATAGAATCCTGATTGGAGAACTTTAGCAGCAGTTCTCATACCACTAAAATGACCTCTATAAGGAGCAGCATGACAATGCTTTAGATTGAAAGTATCTCCTCTTCCAGAGCACAACGTCAAATAATGTTGTCATTACATACCTTGAATAAATATGGCTCGTTCCAATGATACTTCACTACGACACGAAGAAATCTTTCCTTTTTATGGCCAATGACACTCAATGGGAGTTTTCTACACACTAGATAATTATTAAAATCCGCATACCAAGGAGTTGCATTTACAACAAATATCTTCTTATCTGGGAATGCGTTGACAATTTGAAGTATATTTCTGTCTTCATTGCCAATTTTTGATCGAGACAGATGGTCTGCAACTTGATTTTCTGAACCTTATGGTTTTTTATCTTGATGTCGAATTCTTACAACAGTAATATCCAGCTTATCAGTCTTGGTTTGGCATACTTTTTCTCAAAGATATATCTCAACGCTGAGTGATCAGTGAATATTGTAACCTTTTCACCGATAAGATGGGAACGAAACTTGTAGAAATCAAAGACTACAACCAGCAATTCTTTCTCTATAATGGTATAATTGGGTTGAGCCACTGTAAGAGTTTTGCTAGCATAATATATGGCATGAAATATTTTTCCCTTCCCTTGTCCTAGCACTGCATCCACAGCAAAATTGCTTGCGTCGCACATAACTTCAAAAGGTTGATACCAATCTGGTGCAACGAAAATGGGTGTATTCACTAGCTTCTTTTTAACTAAATAAAGACATCCAAACATGCATCATCAAAAAATAATTTTTGATTCTATTCCAGCAATGAGCACAAGGGCTTTGCAATTTTTCAAAAATCTCTAATAAACCTTCGGTAAAACCCCGCATGTCCTAGAAAACTGTGAATACCCCTCACGTTTGTTGGTGGAGGTAATTTCTCAATGATTTCCACCTTATCTTTGTCTACTTGAATTCCTTGACTAGAGATGCTGTGTCCTAACACAATAACTTCAGTTGCCATGAAATGACATTTTTCCCAGTTTAGGACAAGATGTTTGTTCTCACAGCGCTTCAGTATTTTATCCAAGTCATCAGCGTAATGCTCAAAATCATTCACATAAACTGAGAAATCATCCATAAACACCTCTAAAGAGTCTTCAACCATATCTGAGAATGTTTCCATCATCTACCTTTGAAATATGGTTGGTACGTTGCAAAAACTGAAAGGCATACGGCGAAAAGCGGAAGTACCAAGGGGGCAGGTGAAGGTTGTTTTCTCCTAGTCCTCTGGTGCAATAGAAATTTGGTTGTACCCAAAATATCCGTCTAAAAAGCAATAATAGGTCTTTCCAGCAAGCTGATCCAGTATGTGGTCGATGAAAGGAAGCGAAAAGTGATCCTTCTTTGTGGTCGCATTCAATTTGAGATAATCCATACAAACTAGCTATCCTGTGAGAATGCGTGTAGTAATTAATTCATTTTATTGTTGTGAACCACAGTGATGCCACTCTTTTTAGGTCCTCATTGCACTGGACTTACCCAATTCCTATAAAAAATCAGGTAAATAATTCCAGCATTAAGCCATTTTATGATTTCCTTATTGAGAATTTCCTTTATCTTTTTGTTTAATATTCTTTGCTGTTCAATCGATTACTTGCCTTCATATCCCAACATGATCTTGTGCATGCAAAAAGAAGGACTAATACCTTGAATATTGGCAGTACTCCAAGCAATAGCTCGTTTATGTTGCTTGAGAATATGGGCCAATTTCTCTTCTTGAGTTACATCCAATGTTGAGGAGACAATAACTAGGAGGGTATTGTGCTCACCCAGAAAGACATATTTAAGATGCGGAGGCAGTGGTTTCAATTCTAGAGTAGGAGCTTCTTTAATAGATGGTTTGAAACTTAAGGTTGTTCTGTTGGCTAGGTCTAAGGATTCAATCTGCCATCCATGCTTGAGTTCAAGATTATTAGCTTCAACCATGCTGTCAATCATCTAAGGATTTAGTATCTGATGCCACTACAAAATCTTCAGAAAGTACTGTGCTTTGGTCATTGAATTCATCCTCAATTAGATCATATAGAACATCAACAGTAGGGCATTCTTATTTGTCCTTACATTGATTAGATTCGAAAACACTAAAGGTGGCTTGCTCATCATTAAGTCGCATGGTTAGTTTACCTTTATAAACATCAATAAAAGTTCGGCTGGTGGCTAAAAATAGTCGTCCCAAGATTATCAGAAACCTCTTTGTCTGCCTCACAGTCAAGTATGATAAAATCAGCCAGAAAAACAAATTTATCCACACGAACTAAGACTTCTTTTATTTGCCATTTAGGTTGAGCCAATGATCGATCGGGTAGTTGTAATGTCACTACAGTAGATTTCATATGACCAATTCCCAACTTTCTGAAAGTAGATAGTGTCATTAGGTTAATGCTAGCTCCCAATACTCATAAAGCCTTACCCAAATAATGATTGTCAATTGAGCATGAGATGGTAAAGCTCCTAGGATATTTCAATTTAGGGGGCAACTTGTTTGTCAAGACAGTACTATAGCCTTCTGTGAGTGCAATAGCTTCAATATCAGTGAGCTTTTTCTTTTTCGACAAGAGGTCTTTCATAAATTTCCCATAACTCAGAATTTGTACCAGAGCATCTACTAAAAAATATTGATCTGCAGTTGCTTCAGTGTGTCCAGGAACTGCTGATACTGCTTGTCATGCTCATTGTTCCTAAATCTTTGTAGGAAAGGTAGAGGTAGAGATACATCTACTGGCACTGATATCTTTGATTGCGTCGACAATTTTGAAGGTTCGACAATAGGCATATGAGTTATAATTTGTGGAACTTATTTTTTTGATGTATCGAAAAATTTTTCAGATTCAACCTTCTCATTAGTGATCACGCCATTCGTATCTTAAGGTGCTACAATAGAGTCTAGAAACGGTTCACCAGTCTGTTTACCACTTCTAAAAGTGATAGCCTTACAATGTTCTTTCCCCCTTAGATTAGGATTTTCCGTGTCTCTAGGTAATGAGCCTGGTGGTCGAGTATTCAGATTTGAAGCAAGTTGTCCTAATTATGCTTCCAATGCTCGAATGGAAGATAAATTCCCTTGTACGATAGCTTTTGTGTGAGTAATATGCTACCGCATTAACGCCTCAAGAGTTGCTAACGGTTCAGAAGTAGAAGCTTGAGTGTACGGTAGCTGTCGATGTCCTTAAACATGTTGATTTGGTATTGAAGAGTGTTGTGGCTGCATGAGATTTTGGTGTAGATGTGTCTAGCCTTGTTGTGGATGCATTTAAGTGTGCTAATTGTAGTTCTGCTGTTGTTGATTGTAGTTCTATTGCCTGGGATTATAATTGCCCTGAGTAGATGTATTCTCATATCTGAATGTCGTATCATTTTGTCCAGCATTCTGAGTTCCCCAAAACTGTTGGTTACGTGCAGTGTTGTTGTAAGAGTTACCATAAGAATTAGTGCGGATGTTACTAATATAAATGCATTTGTTACATGTTGTGGACAATTTTCATAGCTATGGTTGTAATTACAAATCTCACAAGAAAAAGTAGGAACATCAACTTGCTGAACGACTTGTATAGGTGCAACACCACTCGACCCTTGCATATATTTAATCATGTTTGTGAGAGAAGAAACTTAAGAACTTAGTGCTGTTATTACATCCAATTCAATAACTCCTAGAGTAGGTTTTGCTTGTGCAGCTTTGGAAATAGGGTATTGGTAATCATTCTGAGAAATTCTCTCAAGAATTCTCACAGCATCACTATAAGTACAATCCAGCAGAGGTCCATTGGCTGATGCCTTGATAGAATTGCTTGTATGTGAATACAACTCATTATAAAAAAAATCTCAATTTGCGTTTCTGGTTGAATGTCTTACATGGGACAACGTCGGAGTAAAGATTTATAATGTTTCCATGTGGTGTGAAGATTTTTGTCATCTAGTTGATGATAAGCAGTAATATCATTTTGAAGACGAGCATTCATTTTTGGTGGGTTAAATCGCAAAACAAATTGTATTTCTAGTGCATCCAAACAAGTACAGGCTCTTCCTTGTAAGGAATAAGGATATAATTGCATCTTCAAGGCATCATCAGGAACACCTTGTTGACTAAAGGAAGCACAAATCAATAAAAGGATTTAAGATGTTCTCTCGCATCTTCATGTGGCAGTCCAGCATATTGTCAACTAGAATTCAACATTTGATACATTACTGGCTTGAGTTCAAAATTCCCAGCTTGGATTGTTGCCCTAACAACTCCTGGTTGTAAATCATCCAAGACAGGTACTACAAAATCCTGTATAGTCCTATTTTCTATGTGAGCATCTTACGGCAACAATGGGTTATTAACATTTTGTTGTTGCATCAAGGGTATGGCTACATTATTCCCTGGTAGAGCCATATTTCTTTGTCGTCGAAGTCTCTTCCGAACGGCTCTTTCAATTTTTGGATCAAAATCAGCAATAAACTCTAAATTGCTTCGGGTCATACAACACCTAAAATAAAATGTGAAAATAGCGACAAAAAGAAAACAAGTTAGTAACAACTAAATATTATGAAATAAACAAACAAAAATAAACATCAAACAAACGCCATCCCCGGTAATGGCGCTAAAACTTGATCAGTCATTTAATGTCACATCAATAATGTGCAAGTGTACATTGTTGATGCAAGTATAGTAGACAAATATGAGTCTGTCGAATATCGATCCCACAAGGATGGTTATCTTTTATATATGAATGTTAGTGCAATAAATAGATAGAAACGAGATAAATTGTTAGAGTAGTTGTCGAAGCAACAACTTGAAAATAATAAGATAAAATATGATAATGATAAACTGGAATCCCCAATGTGAATATTTAACAGAATAATAAGTGCTCACAAAGTCTAAAAGGATGTGTGATTGTCGATGCTTTAAATTGCTATGAATATCTTACCAAGCTTAACTTCTATATTTAATCAAAGACTTAAACATGCACATTAGCCACATCTTCCAATGATGGCAATGTAACACTATTAAGAACAAGTGGATTAAATTCCTTTAATCCTCAAGCAACTTCCGTTGCCATGCTTGTTAGCTTGAACTGTCGCTGCACTTTCTACTGTTCGTGACCGCAATAACACTTCTATGCTAAAAACATTCAAACCCAAAGATTAAACAGTAGAAGCAAGAGTGAAAAAAAAAATTAACCTAGAAATTCCGCACTTGTGGCTTCTATGGGATTTCTTATAATTTGGATATGCTATTTTTGGGTCAATCTATTAGGAATAGGTTTACATAGTTATGGTTCATTTAAATTAAATTAACATCTAATTGAATTGAAAAAAGACTTCTTTTTTTTTCTTTTTCATTGTACAACGACCAATTTTAAAAACAATAGGATTCCTTTTTGATTTTTTTTATTCATGAAAACTATCTATAAAAATAATTATATAGAATAGTTTTGACCTTCTCACCTGATAATGAGAGGATGAAATTCGGATAAATACCAATACCTATTACTGGTAGAAAGATAGAGATCGAAACAAATAACTTTCGTGGTCCAGAATAAAAAAAATAAGAACTTGGAGCATTAAATAGCTTGTATCCATAGAACATTTGACTTGACATAGATAATGAATAAATAGGAGTTAATATCATTCCAATTGCCATTACTAAAGTAATTAGTATTTTTGGCATTAAAAAATATTTTTGGCTGGTAATTATTCCAAAAAAGACTACCAATTCTACAACAAATCCACTCATACCCGGTAATGCAAGAGAAGCCATGGATAAGATACTAAACATCGTAAATATTTTGGGAATCAAAACGGCCATTCTGCCCATTTCGTCGAGATAAACAAGATGCATTCTATCATAACTCATTCCTGCCAAGAAAAAAAAGTGCAGCACCGATAAAGCCATGAGATATTATTTGTAAAATAGCTCCGTTGAGTCCCGTATCAGTTATCGAACGAATTCCTATAATTATGAAACCCATATGAGATACGGAGGAATAGGCTATTTTTTTTAAAATTCTGTTGACCAAGAGATGTTGAAGCTGCATAAATTATTTGCATTGTACCCACTATTATCAACCAGGGAGAAAATATGGAATGCTCATGGGGGTAATAATTCCATATTGATCTGAACTAATCCATATGCTTCCATTTTTAATAAAATTCCGGGTAGAAGCATACAAGTACTGCAATGGGCCTCCCCGTGGGTATCCTGTAACCACGTATGTAAGGTTATAATCCGCGATTTGACAGCAAAAGAATTAAGAAATCCAATATAGAATATTATTTCCAGTGCGACAGGATATGATTGATTAGCTAATGTTTCAAAATTTAATGTCGGTTCATTAGATCCATATAAACCGAGACCCAAAACTCCTATGAATAGAAAAACAGAACTGTACAAACATGAAATTGAAAGTAAACACTAGCATTCAAAAAAGAAATATAAAAGAAACAAGTAGAGAGTACTATTCCTAAAAAATATCAACTTAATCTCTCAACTCCCTCTTGTGTTGCACTTAGGGCTCCTCGTAAAAAGCTAATCTGTATCCCTTTCACGTCAGCTCCTCGTAGGAAGCTTAAGCCGCCATAGTCAAAAAGCTTCAAAAGATAGGTTAAAGAAGATGATATCCCCTTAAAAAACCTCTTTTTGTTTATTTTCAAGTGAATATTTATATTCTGCCAAGTAGCCTAGGTGTCATTTTATCAGAATCATGCTCCCTTTGTACGTACAAGTTAGTTATACTATACTAGACAGTGCACGCATATTTGTTCTTATTCAGATAGCTGTCAGGTACGGCGATAATTCTGGGCACAATCTGGAAATACTCGTGGAACAACATCAGGACCAAAACATGACAAAATTAAGGATAAATAGGCTAAGATCCACTGAGTTATAAAATGCAAGTTACTGAATTGAAAATGCTTAAATATGTGCTAAAGATAACTAAATGGGGGCAAATTAACCAATAAGTAGGGAGAAAACATATGTTCTTTCTAGTACTATCATATCCCTAAACTTGAGTATTTACTTGTCCTCAAGTAAAACAGAAACTAGCAAGGCTACACAAGAATTCACTAAGGCAAATGATCATTCTAGCAACTTGAATCATCTAAAATCCCAATGAATGAGTCACATTCAGATGACAGAATATTGCATCGACAATACATCAGTAAGAATGAATAAGATTGCAACTTCATCAAAACCAACATCATGCTTTAAATCCTAAATTCTATCTACCAATACAACATTTATTGTACAATATGTCTCTTTTTTTGTGGATAAAGGATATCGTGGCATTACTGTACCCTTGTTCCTGAGAAGTAATGATGGAGTGTAACAAACCCCTAGGCAGTACGTAATTGCGCTGACACACATTCATGCAGTGATAGCCTTTGGCTAGATTCATTTCTCTAACGCTTGTATTGGAGTGTTCCCTCTTTAAAATTTCACAATACACCTACTTTGGAGTGTCTCTTATTCATAACTATATATATAAGCAGCTGTAAAACGCAGATTCATTCAAGATTCAAGGAATGCTACTAGTAATCCATTACTAATGCAACCTAAATCATTCCTTAAAGAATTAAAGATACAACATTCAGTCAAATATATCCAACACATTCATCGATAATTCACATGATTCAAGAATTAAGCATCAAATGTAACAAAAAATTTCAAACATATTTGCATTAACCACAAATAAACCTTGCATGCTTCATTAAACTCAAATTTGTATTTTTGAAATGTGGCTATATTTTCGAAGCCTATATGCATTCCCCCAAACATAAAGTTTGCATTGTCCCCAATGCACTAACATTAAAATGCAATGACAATAAAACCGCAACGACAATGTGCACGAACAAAATGAAAATTCCAACTACATGCAATGTATGAATACTAGAGCTAAAACTTAAAATAAACTAACTCAGTTTTCTTCGGCCATCAATGTGGTTGCACGATGTTTCTTCTTTCTCCTTTTTTTCTCCTCATTCTTGCGCTTTTTATCTTTAGAGCGCTTTCTCTTATTTTCTTTGGGATTCGCACGATCCTTAGATTGCTCAATTTTTAGCGCTACCCCAGCATCATCGGCTACTTTTTGTGTAGGAGGGGTCACCTTGAGTGGTCCGGTATAGACCACTATTACTAATGAGTTGTTGCTGCTCATTGGGTACCTCTGGAACATCTGTTGGTCTCGCTCTATCTCGCTCCAAATTATCAGTAGTTGTACCCACAAACTTGGAGACATGCATAATGGGAGGGGATTCCATTGATCTGTCTCGGTCCCCTAATTCATTTTTCTTTGATGCGGGTTCAAAATCTCAGTTGATCGGTGGGAACACTAGAAATTCTGGGAGTGGGGCCGAGCTTAACTGACTTAATTCAGTTACAATAGAGTTGTTATAGGCCTTAGTATAAGCGTAGATCAAATTTTGTGATCTGTCTATATCCTCCATTGTAGCGACAAGCCTGATCTGCTTATTACTGATAGAATTGGCTAACTTCTTGAGATCCTACATTTTACGCAACAATGATGTCTCTGCAATTAGGTTTGTTCCCTTGGTTTCTGCCTTGTTTTACCCTTCCTTGTCTTGCTGGTCTCTATCCCCTTCATTGTCAGTTTATCTTTGCCACGAGTCATTCTTTAAATAGAGGCTTCATTTATCGGACCCTTATTCTCCAGGAACTTTTCACCATCATGGGGCACAGTCCCTTTCTACTGGCACAATAGCATCACCAACAATGGGAAAACCAAAATTTTAGTTTGCCTTGTGGCGTAGTCAGCAATTTCCTGGTGGAGTATTGCACCGACATCAATTTTTCTTCCCTTTACAATTTAATGTACCAGGCACATTCTATCGGGGTTGACTGTGGTGTTGTGAGTAGAGGGCAGTAGCCTGTAGTTGACAAAATGAAACCAGATTTTGCTTCACAATGTCAGGAATTGGCGGTCCATCGTATAATTCTTTTGATGTGAACTCGTCTACAATGCTCCTTTAGCACATAAATCCTTCACCAACAGGTCCCTTTTTTTGTCTGTGATATCCTTAATAAATTAGAATGTTCATCTACATCCACTTTACTATTGTACAGCTCATTGATTTTTTTAGCATCCCATGGGATTACGCCTTCTCAAACAAAGATAAATTTTAACTTATGGTCATAAAGGTTAGTGTAAACCTCACGTACCAATGAAAGAGAATAACTTCCAGGATGAGTGCAGAAAGTCTCCCACTTTAGCTTAGAGATGGTTTTGTAGAATTGCTTGCCCAAGTCTTGATGTTGTGAAAGGACAATGTCCTGTTCTGGGTGGAAATTTCACTTCAAAATGATGTCTTGAAACCGGTCTTTGGCCATTTTCTTTAAAAATATCATTGGCTCATTTTTTCTCCATTAGCATGGAGCATTTCGATTCACAAACTACAGTTGCAGAGGATGAGTGTTCTTCAACAAGCTTGGTGGCTCTCTTGACTAATCCTTTCGTTCTTGCCATATTTTTTTTGTTTTGTGGAGTGAAGATGGTTTAAAGTTGTAAAGGTACGAGCTTGGGGAAGATATAGTGAATAAAAATGGTTGCTTTGTAGTTGTTATAGTTGGCACAATGAATAGGGTTTATAGCGTGTGAAAGAAGAATATGGAAATGGGTGACTTTTGTGAAGGGATATAAAGCTGGCGGGAATAAATATGTCCAATAAGAATTGCATCCGCTTAGATAGATCAGATGGCTAGGTCACTTTTGATCAAACGGTGGGATCTAAAAATTCTGATCTGCCCTTCATTCGTGGTGAGTCATACGTAATAGTACAATAGTACGAATTGTGTTGGCAATAAAACCCAAGTGCGTCGACAATGGTAACTAATTATTCTGCAAGAATAAAAAAAGGAAAACAAACTTGAGCAGAATAAAAAATAAAATAAAATTACGTAATAATAAATCCCATAAAAATTAAAAATTCTCGACCAATTTAATGGTCTCTGCCTGCTTTTGATCAGTATTCCCAAAATAATGTTTTAATCGTTGGCCATTCACTTTGCGCTGGTGTCCATCATGTAAATCTCTGATTGTGACCGAACCATGAGAAAATACTTCGACAACTTGAATAATAAAACTTGATGACTCGCAATAAATTGTCGCTACAAAATAATTTTTTCATGCTATCGTTTGGTCTTTTCCCTGTAAATTGCAACGTTTTCATAGGCATTTCACTTAATCTCCTCTAGTTCAGTGATATCCAATAACCTTTTCTTTCTAGCAGCTTCATAGTCCATGTACACTTAATTAATTGCGCACATTGCTTTGTGCTCCAGTTCAACTGGCAAGTGACATGCTTTCCCAAAAACCAGTTGATACAGCGACATCCCTAATGGAGTTTTTTATGCTGTCCCATAAAGCATCATCCAGTTTGGAAGACCAATCTTTCCTTGAATGGTTCACAACCTTCTCAAGAATGTTTCTAATTTGTCGATTTGATACTTCGGCTTGTCCATTAGTTTGCAGATGATAAGTAGTAGCCATTCTATGATTAAATCCATATCTTTCAATGTGGCTGCCACTTGGTTGCAATGAAAATGTGTACCCTGATCACTAATAAATGCCTTTGGTGTGCCAAAGCGGGTGAGTATATGCTTGTGAAAAAATTTAAGCACTGTCTTTGCATTATCCTTTGGGAGTACAACAACTTCAACTCACTTCGAGATGTAATGAACAACTACTATATTATAAAGATTTCGAAATGAACTTGGAAATGATCCTATAAAATCCCTACCCCAAGCATTGAATATTTTAACCTCTATAATTGGGTGCTAAAACATTTCATTGTGTTGAGATATAGAACTAGTGCGCTGACACCTATCGCATTTATTCACAAAATTGTCGACGTCATTGAATAATAGAGGCCAGTAGAATCCTGATTAGAGAACCTTAGCAGTAGTTCACATGCCATCGAAATGACCTCCATAAGGAGAATTATGATAGTGCTTTAGGATTGAAAGCATCTCCTCTTCCAGAACACAACGTCGAATAATGTTATTATTGCATACCTTGAATAAATACGGCTCGTTCCAATGATACTTCACTACTTCACGAAGAAATCTTTCTTTTTTTTATGGCCTGTGACGCCAAATGGGAGTTTTTCACACACTAGATAATTAACCAAATCTGCATACCAAAGGGTTGCATCTACAGCAAATAACTTCTTATCTGGGAATGCATCAACAATTTGAAGTATGTTTCCATCTTCGCTGCCAACTTCCAATCGAGACAGATAGTCTGCAGCTTGATTTTTTGAACCCTTGCAGTCTTTTATCTCGATTTCAAATTCTTGCAACAGTAAGATCTAGCAAATCAGTCTTTGTTTTGCATCCTTATTCCTAAAAAGATATCTCAACACCGAGTGATCAGTAAATACGGTAACCTTTGCACTGACAAGATAAGAATGAAACTTTTCAAAAGCAAAGACTATAGCCAACAATTCTTTCTCTGTAATGGTATAATTGATTTGAGCCTCTGTAAGATTTTTGCTAGCATAATAGATGACGTGAAATATTTTTCCCTTACACTGTCCTTGAACAGCACTCACACTAAAGTCGTTTGCATCGTACATAACTTCAAAAGTTTAAAACCAATCTGGTGCAATGATAATGGGTGCATTTAGTAGTTGTATCTTTAATTCAATGAATGCCTCTAAACATGCATCGCCAAAGAAGAATTTTTTATTCTGTTCTAGTAATGAGCATAAGGGTTTTGCAATTTTTGAGAAATCTTTAATAAATCTTTGGTAGAACCCAGTATGCCCAAGAAAACTATGAATACTTTTCACATTTTTTGGTGGAGGTAATTTCTCAATGATTTCCACTTTAGCTTTGTCTACTTTAATGTCTTGACTAGAGATACGATGACCTAACACAATGCCTTCAGTTTCCAAAAAATGACATTTTTCCCAATTTAGAACAAGATGTGTGTCTTCACATCATTGCAATACTTCATCCAAATTGTCAGCGCAATGATCAAAGTCATTCTCATAGACTGAGAAATCATCCATAAAAACCTTTAAAGAATCTTTAATCATATCCAAGAATATTGTCATCATGCACCTTTGAAATGTGGCTGGTGTGTTGCAAAGACTGAAAGGCATATGGCGGAAAGCAAAAGTACCAAAGGGACAGGTGAAAGTTGTTTTCTCTTGATCCTCCAGTACAATAGCAATTTGGTTGTACCCAGAATAACTGTCTAAGAAGTAGTAATAGGCTCTTCGAGTCAGCCTGTCTAACATTTAGTCAATGAAAGAAAGTGGAAAGTGGTCCATCCTTGTGGCAGCATTAGGTTTGCAATAATCCATACAGACTCGCCATCCCATAGGAATGCGTGTAGGAATTAATTTGTGTTTTTCGTTGTTAACTATAGTGATGCCACTCTCTTTAAGAATGCATTACAGTAGACTTACCCAATTGCTATAAAAAATAGGGTAAATAATTCCAGCATCAAGCCATTTTATAATTTCTTTCTTAACAATTTCCTTCATCTTCTCGTTTAATCTTCTTTGTTGCTCAATTGATTACTTGCCTTCATCTTCCAACATGATCTTGTGCATGCAAAAAGATGGACTAATGCCTGGGATATCGGTAATACTCCAAGAAATAGTTCGTTTATATTGCTTAAGAATATGGACCAATTTATCTTCTTAAGTTACATCTAGTGTTGCAGAGACAATAACTGGGAGATTATTGTTAGCACCAAGGAAGACGTATTTAAGATGAGTAGGTAGTGGCTTCAATTCCAGAGTAGGAGCTTCATCGATAGATGGCTTGAAAATTGGAGCTGTTCTGTTGGCTAAGTCTAAGGATTTAATCTGCCATCCATGCCTAAGTTCAATATTTTTAGGTTCAACCATGGTGTTACAATTATCTTAGAATTCATCATTAAATGTCACTGCAAACTCCTCAGAAAGTATTGTGTTTTGGTCATTAAATTCTTCCTCAAATAAATCATCTAGCACGTCGATAGTATGGCATTCTTCTTTATTCTTATATTGAATAGATTCGAAAACACTGAAGGTAACGTACTCATCATTAAGCTGCATGGTCAGTTCACCTTTGTAGACATCAATAAGAGTTCGTTCGGTCGCTAAAAATAGTCGTCCTAAGATTATTAGAATCTCCTTGTCTGCCTCACAATTATGATAAAATCAACTGAAAAAATGAATTTATCCACACGAACTAAGATATCTTTGATTTGCCCTTCAGGTTGAGCCAATAATCGATCAACTAGTTGTAATGTCACTACAGTAGGTTTCATGTGACTAATTCCCAAATTTCTGAAACTAGATAATGGCATTAGGTTGATGCTAGCTCTCAAGTCGCATAAAGTCTTACCCAAATAATGGTTGTCAATTGAACATGGGATAGTAAAGCTCCCAAGATCTTTCATTTTGGGGGGTAACTTATTTGTCAAAACAGTACTACAGCCTTCTGTGAGTGTAATAGTTTCCATATCAATAAGCTTCTTCTTCTTGGACAAGATCTCCTTCATAAACTTCCCATAATTTAGAATTTACGCAAGAGTGTCTACTCAAGGGATATTGACCTGAAGTTGCTTCAGTGTGTCCGGGAACTGTTGGTACTGCTTATCTTGCTCCTTTTCCCTGAATCTTTGTAGAAAAGGTAAAAGTAGAGATAATTCTGATTGCATCGACACCTTTGATTGCGTCGACACCTTTGAGGGTCAGACATTAGGCATCTGAGTGACAATTTGTGGAACTTCTTTCTCTGGTACATTGACAAGCTCTTAAGATTCAACCTTCTCACCAGGGATCACTTCACTAGTATCTTGAGGTGCTACAGTAGAGTCTGTAGTCGGCTCCCCAGTTTGTTTACCACTCTTGATAGTGATAGTCTTGTAGTGTTCTTTCCCCCTCAGATTGGGATTTTTTTTGTGCCACTAGAGAGTGTGCCCGGTGGACGAGTATTCAGATTCGAAGCAAGTTGTCCTAATTGTGGCTCCAACACCCGAATAGAAGATGGATTCCCTTGCACAATAGCTTCTGTGCAAGTCATACGCTTCTGCATTAAAGCCTCAAGAGCTACTAACGGGTCAGAAGGAGAAGCTTACATATACTATTTTCATCGATGTTATTAAAAAATGACCATTGGCTGATGTGTCAACAAGATTCCTCGTGTGTGAATTCAGCTTATTATAGAAAATCTCAATTTTTTTTTCTTGTTGAACGTCATGCATGGGATAACGTCGAAGCAAACATTTATAACATTCCCATATGGTGTGAAGATTCTCATCATCCAGCTGATGATAAGCTGTAATATCATTTCAGAGACGATCATTCATTATCAGTCGGTTAAATCCAAAATAAATTGTATTGCTAGTGCATTCCAAGAAGTAATTGATTTGGTAGGTAGCCTAAGGAACCAGGTATGAGCTCTTCCCTGTAAGGAATAAGGAAATAATTTCATCGTCAAAGCATCATCAGGAACACCTTATTGACTAAAGGAAGAAAAAATCATTAAAAATGACTTAAGATGCTCTCGTGCATCATCATGTGGCAGTCCAACATATTGCCCATTAGAATTCAACATTTGAAACATTACCGGCTTGAGTTCAAAATTTCATGCTTGGATTGCTAGCCTAATAAATCCCAATTGTAAGTAATCCAAAATAGGTACTACAAAATCTCGTATAGTCCGATTTGTATTTGAGCATGTCGGGACAATGGTGGGTCATTAGCATTTTGGTACTGCATCAGATGTATGACTTCATAGTTTCTTTGTAAAGCCATATTCCTTTGTTCTCGAAGTCTCCTCTGAATGGTTCTTTCAATTTCTGGATCAAAATCAACAATTAACTCTAAATTGTTTCGGGTCATACAACACCTAAAATAAAATGTGAAAATAGCGACAAAAAGAAAAATAGTAACAACTAAATATTATGAAATAAAAACAAACAAAAATAAACATCAAACAAACGTCATTCCCGGTAACGGTGCTAAAAATTGATCGACCGTTTAACGTCACAACAATAATGTGCAAGCGTACACTGTCGATGCAAGTATAGTAGACAGATATGAGTCTGTTGGATATCGATCCCACGAGGACGATTGTCTTTTGTCTATCAATGTTAATGCAATAAATCGATAGAAACAAGATAAATTGTGAGAGTAGTTGTAGAAGAAATAACTTGAAAACAATAAGATAAATTATGACACTGATAAACTGGGATTCCCAACGTGAATATTCAACAGAATACTAAGTGCTTACAAGGTATAAAAGGATAGGTGATTGTCGATGCATTAAATTGCAATCAATATCTTACGAAGCTTAACTTCTATATTTAATTAAAGACTTAAACATGCACATTAGCCACTCTTTCCGATGATGGAAATGGAACACAATTAAGAACAAGTGGATTAAATTCCTTTAATCCTCAAGTAACTTCCGCTGTCATGCTTGTTAGCTTGAACTGTCGCTGCACTTTCTAGTGTCAGTGATCACAATAACACTTTCATGCTAAAACCATTCAAACACAAATATTAAATAGTAGATGTAAGATGAATAAAATAACATATAAACCAACAATCATGTATGCTTTCGTACAAACATGAAATAGAAAGTAAACACCAGTGTTTAGAAAAGAAATATAAAAGAAACAAGTGGAGAGTACTATTTCTAGAAAATGTTGACTTGATCTCTCTACTCCCTTTTGTGTCACACTCAAGGCTCCTCGTCAAGAGCTAATCTGCATCCCTTTCATTTCGGCTCCCCATAGGAGGCATAAGCCGCCATAGTAAAAAAGCTTCAAAAAATAGGTTGAAGAAGATGATGTCCTACTAAAAAAACCCTCACTTTTTTCATGTGAATATTTATATTCTTCCAAATAGTTTAGGTATCCTTTCATCAGAATCATGCTGCCTCTGTACGTGCAAGTTAGTTATACCAGACTAGACAGCGCACACATTTTTTTCTTATCCGGATAGCTATCAGGTGCAACGACAATTCTAGGTGCAATTTGGAAATAGTCATGTTGCTATATCAGGACCAAAACATGACAAAATTAAGGATAAATAGGCTAAGATCCACTGAGTTATAAAATGCAATTTACTAAATTGAAAAGGCTAAAATATGTGCTAAAGATAATTAAATAGGGACAAATTAACCAATAAGTAGGGAGAAAACATATGTTCTTTTTAATACTATCAAGACACAAAAGATTACTGCAAAGGTAGTCTTCGTCCAACCTCAACATCAATCAAAATTAGACAGTTTGTGGTATTTTGGTCACAAAAATTGGGTCGTAATCAGATGAAAATCCTATTTTTGGCTGATGAGAGAATAGGCTTTCACTTTTATCACATTTTAGCATCTTTTTAGCTTAGTTTATTTGATTTGTCCTCTTCAACTTCTAGGGTTTAGACTTTTTTAAAGTTAAATCAATAGTTAGTTAGTTAACATTGTATCTTGGTTCTATTTGCTTTTTAGTCCTTTAAACATTGTTGTATTTTCAGTTTAATCATTAGACCTAATAGAGCTCAGCTTTATTTTACTTATTCTTATAAAATATTGATTTTTTGTGATTATTTACACCACCATTGTTGCCATTGTTATGTACTTCAAGTTCTTTCAAGAAAGGTGAAAGCTTTTCTAAAATTTTTCTTGTGCTTCACTTTGATAAATATATTGCTTGTTGATCAGCTAGAATTCGTTATGGAAAATTAGAGCCTTTCTAGCACTTAACGACCTTATTTTCCATTTTTTTATTACTTTACATTTAATTTATGCAAAATAAGCATTTTTACGCAATTTTTAACCAACTGATGACCTAATGGGCCTATACAGGCCTAGGGATGAACAAATGAGCTACTTGAGTTTGCAGAACATTGATTTATGATTTAAAATGCGAAGGACGATGATAGTGTCGCAACATCAGGCTGTTGTGTTAGAACACCGAACTTCAAAGCCAAATAATTAAGATTTGAAATACAGTACCACGACAGTGGTCCTGTAGTGTCACGACATCGAGTGACGAACATACCAGAATTAATCAGGGGCAAATTGGTTTGCACAATGGATTATTATTATTAGACTGTTAATTTTACCTAATTAGGTCACAAGTTTGGCAATAAATAGTAGTGTTTAGCCTATTAGTTTTAGGATTTTTATTTTTTATTTTCTTTCACTTTAATGCTAAACAATTTTTGTTCTTTTTTAACTTGGATTCAATTTCAATCCAAGCTTTCAATTAAATAGTTTTTATTTATTTCTTTTTGGTTTCCAATCGCAATCGTAGTTATCTTCGCAATTATTAAAGGAAATCTAGCTTTCGTATGCAAATCGACATCGGAACAAATTTATTTCCTTATTAATTTATTGTTTGTATGTTGAATATGAATTTAGGGATTATTGCATTTAGATCCATAGTGGCTAGTTTTCTTAGGGAGATTAACGAATGGATGTTTGACTAATTAATAGATGAATTAGGGTTTAAATTTGAGTTAGTTGGTGTAACATCTCAAATTTTTAGTTTAAATTTTGTAAAATTATTTCAAGAATAAGCTATTGGCTTAATGGTTAAAGGAAAATAAGGAGATAGTATAATTGGCTTAGAGACCCAAGTTCAAGTCCGTTTCCAAACAAATAAATTAATTTTCTATTTTTTCTCCCACTCCCCTCTGTTGTGTCATCCAAACGAGTAAGAAAATCTAGGTTTAAATACAAAATTTTCATTCATTATACAGCCATTTCACATTTTTCTTCTTAGTCTTACTGCCTAACCCCTTTCCTTTCTCAATATTTCTCATTTTTTTCTTCATTAGTTTCCTTGTGTCATCCATTTTCTCTTTTATTCCTACAGTTTTGCTACCATTTTTCAAGCCATTATGCTATTTTTTTGTCACCAAAAATTGCTCCACCTTGCTGCCAATTCAACCTTCATTGTCGTCTAATCCCTTCTACTTGTGGTGGTGTCATTCTGATCTTTTTTATTCACTTCTCCTTTAGTCTGTGATTGACGATTCTTGCTACTATTTTTCTAACCACTTAATTTTTATTTCAATCATTTAAACCATCCCATTGCTTCCCAAAAATCTCTCTTTAACCCGCCTAAATCAACCTCTTATTGCTGCCTTTTGTAGAGGTGTGTTGTCCCTTTGAACACTAATTTTGTGTTATTATTTTTTTGTTCCTTTTGCTGCACCACATTATTGGTTTTCCTCACTTTTTCCACTGTTAAAACAACCCCTAACCTTGCCAATTGAAAGTGCATCCGGTCTTGTTCAATCGACATCTCAAGTATAGTAACAGTAAGAACATTAATGTTCAAGTGAAAATACGGATTTAAGCAAACTCTTATGTCAATTTTATTTTGTTAATGGTCGTTGTTTTGTCCGATTGATCTAAGGTCTTTAATTGGTTATTGGTTACTTATTTTTAGTAATATTTTAATCATAGGTGTTGATCGAAACATCTTGGATCAGTAGTGAAGTCGGGTCTTATTCGCATATCCGTTTTGCATCAAATCAGTGTAAGTATGCTCAATATTTAAAATCTAAAAATTTGTGCTTCTAACACCTCTTTGGTCGAACCTTTAGTGGTGTTTCAAGGTTGGTCATTAACCATATTTTGAAGAACTAAATGCTTTTTTTCTATATTTAGGTTCATTTAAGGCTTAAAAGCGAAAGTGTGGATTTTACAGTTTAGTGCTGTGGGCTTCGAAACTAAGGTGTGGGTCTTTCTTTTGTGTAATTAGCCTTAGATTAATATCTTATTATTAAAAAATGGTAATATATGCTTGTTGGATGTGGCATGGTCGAATGGCCTAAAAACATATAAAAAAATTATCGAGCAAGGTATGTACTTAAATGGTAAAGCCGATTGTTAGAGGCCCTATTTGTGATTGTATGATTGTGTATAAGATGTATACACTGCATGAGTATGTGCCTTTATTTTGGTCGATTTTATGTAGTGAAATACTCCATATTGTTTAATGCATGATGAATATTGATCATTGGACGCATGGAAAACATGCTAACAATTGAGATAACTTTTGATGTGCTTGTGAAGTAGCCATGACTGATATTGTTATGTGGGTGTTTATGTTACATTTTATGCATGGCACTAAATTTATTGAAAGCATGTTCATATTCCACTGGTTCTAATAATATGAAATTTTGCATTTGCTTTGGGTTTGGTTTTGTTGATGACAGAGAAGTTCTATTTAGTGCCGACAGTAATTAAAGTCTGCAATATTGAGTCAGTATACTGCACCTAGAGTATCGAAAGATTGAGCGATTTAATCACATTATTGGCAGTTTAACTGCATTACTGACATTGGTGGAAAGTCCACATTACCGGAAGCTTGTCTGTATTTTACTGTCAGCTTATCTACATTAATGATTGGTGGTTTATCCACGTCGAGCATTGTCTCGCACTATTTGGATTTTTGTAGACGGGTTCTGGGGAACTCGTGGTGTATAGCGGATGGTTGGGTAGGAATCTTTTTGCATCGCATCATACATATTACATGCTCATACACTGATTTGTTTTTCCATGTACTAATCTAAAATGATTTTGATGATTGTTATACGCTTTTGATTATTTTTCTGATTGTATCTTAAGTTGACTCAGACTTAGCTTTCATAAGATCACTCCTTTTGTCTTATACAGTTCAGGTAACCCTCATAACTAAGACTAGACCTGACATGCAAAGCATCAACTCAGACATTGAACTATTTATTTTAAATAGTAGACTGCCCACGATGTTACAATAAGGAGTTTCAATGTCGCAACCTAGTGAACAAAGTATTCAAAAGGAGCAGACTACCTTCGGTGTCGCAACATAGCCAGAGAGTGTTGCGAAAAAGCCCTGAAGACACGTCCAAGACTAGTATACTGCAATCAGTGTCGCAAAACAGGCTATAGGGTGTTTCGACACCGATGTGACGAGGCCAATTAATGAGTCAAGGGTGTTTTCGTCCACACAACAAATTTTAACAAGAAATAGTCAGCCAAATTAGGTCAAGGACCGATGGACAACCCTAGGGCTATAAATTGGATTGCTCTGCTTAGTTTATGAACAATTTTACTTAATTTTTATTTTTTGTTTCCTACTTAGTTTTATTCTCTATTTGTAATTCCTGTTTCTATTTAATTGTGATTCTAGTTAGTTTATTTCGTTCTTTGTGGAATTCAGATTGTTGATTCACTAAACTATTTGGCTAATTATTGTTCGCACTACTATTAATATATCATAATTTTTCTAAACTCTCTTCTTGATTTATTTCTAATATTTGTCTTTTTACTTTTTTATCTTTTTACTCAAGTTTACGATGTTTGTTAAATCCATAGGGAACTAATTCGTTAATGAGAGATAAATGAGTGATTTCTTAGCAGACCAGCTGGCTGGGATAGGAAGAACTTCAAACCCTAGGCTTGACGACCCTAGGAAGTCTAATAGGTGGGAATCAACCCAAAATTGGTATTCCCTATCTGTGAAAACCTAACCCAAATCTGGTCTGGATTGTTAGGTCGAAAGATAAGTAGTTTTTGCCGACTCATTAGGTTAGTGGAAGGCCGAGAGGCCCTGCTAGGTTAATGACTAGTTGATTGTATAGGAACCGAAATAGAAGATAGTCATGAACGCCGAAGTGAGTTTGTCTTCTATTGATTAGATATGATAAAATATACAATCTTTCTTTAGTATTTGTTTTTATGTTCTTTTAGTATTTCATAAGTAATTGTTTTTCACCATCTTAGGATCAATTGTAATATAGTTAAATTAAATTGCTAATTAGACCTATTAGCTTAGAAGTTAGGATTAGTTTAGTCTCGCCTCCCTTGGGTACGATCCTCAGAGCACTTCAATACTTCGTTGTAAAACTATATTACAACCTGAATCGTATACTTAAGGAAATCACCTAACACTTATATTTTGGTTGTAGTATTCACACTTTAGATGTTAGTATGTCTAGAGGCAGACAGTTATAGTTGGTTTAAATTATGTGCGATTAAACCGTAGCAAGTGACGACCCTAGAAAGTAATTTATAATAGACAAGATCGAGAGATAAGTTTACTGAGTAAATCATAATTTATCTCGGTCAAGAAAGTAAGGTCAAGAAATAAGCGTGTATTGGTTGGTTAGTTAATCAGTTAGAGGTCGAGAAGTAATAACTAGTTAATTAATAGCCAAGTCGATAAAACTGAGTTTTGAAGGTAATTAGGAACACTGAAGTGAGTTAATCTTTTGCCTGTTTAATTGGAATTTTTTTTTGTTATTTGGTTGTCTTAATTTTAGATAAATTATTTTTTCTGATAAATTTTACTTTGGTAGTTCTTAATATAATTTTAGATTAGTACTTTTAGCCTTATTAGTGTAGAAAATTAATTTAAGTTTAATTCAACCTCCCTTGGGTATGATTCTTGGAATGCTTCCCAGAGTGTTTCATTGTAACATTCTTTACTATATTACAATTTGACATGTATACTTGCAGACACTGTTGTTTTATTTATTATGTTTTTACTGCAGTATTTCCAATCCTACCATTCGCATGTCTTGCGGTGATGTTTCGACATTAAACTAAAATTTTATTTTCTGCATTTTAATAGGAAAAATAGTAATTTTTAGAATTATAGATACATATTTTATTTTATTTCATTTTTTGATTATTATTTTTATTTCAATTTCTCTTTGATTTCTATGTATGACTCATAGCAGAGCCATTCCAATCAAGCCAAATCCTAAACCAGAGAGAATTCTAAGGCAAACCCGTCAACAAATGCAAAACAATCCATCTGTGGTAGTTGACTTACCTCAAGAAAAACCTCCATTTGATGAATCACTAGAACTAGAAGCATAGTTCTGAAGAGAGTCATTGATAGCTCGACAAGAGTGAACCTTGCGCGAATACGCGCTACCCACCTTAGATGTAGTCCGAGGTAGTATCGAGAGGCCGACAATCAACGCCAATAATTTCAAAATCAAGATGGTCGCCATCGAAATGATTCAAAATAATTTTCAATTTCGGCACAATATTATGGAAGACTCGAATAAAAATTTGAAGCGATTCATACAGCTCTATGATACTTTCAAGTATAACGGGGTTACCAATGTCATCATTCGTCTTCTATTGTTCCCCTTATCACTTTGCGACAATTCGTATGAATGGTTGGATTCACAAGAGCTTGGTTCTATCAAGATGTGGGATGAAGTAGTAGGGAAATTTTTACACAAGTTTTTCCAAATTAGTCAAACCATTCAATCGAGGTGTGACATTGCCAATTTTAAGCAATTAGAAAGAAAAAAAGTTATAAAAAGCATGGGAACGCTTTAAATTACTGCTAAGGAAGTGCCCACATCATGAAATGCAAGAATGGCTATAGCAGTAAATTTTCTACACGGATTGGATTGTAGCTTAATAGCCGGATTAGATGGTGCATCCAATGGGGCCTTTACGAACAATACATACGAATGAGCCTATCAATTGATCGAGTACATGGCTATGAACTCGTACATGTGGCCCACCAAGCACTTATCATATAACACGAAGTTGTCAACGGCTAAAGCAGTCAAGAAAGACGATAAGTATCAATAGATTTTGCTAAAGCTACATCATCTCGGGACCATTGTTAAGTCCTCCATGCACGATGCCCCTTGAAACTACGTGACATACTCAGAAACCCAATTGGAAGAAGTGAATTATTTGGGCAATAGGGACAAAAATACCTATTAAAACACTTACAACCCAATTGGAAGGAACATCCAAATCTAAATTGGGGAGGCAATCAAGGTAGCGAAAACCAGTTCCAAATCAATAAAATCCTTCGTATAAACCTTTGCATATTTAGTGATCTCAAGAAAGGTCCATTAGTAACGATCATGTTGATTATGGTTAATGATTGGACTGAATCAAATCTAAGATGCAATTAATGATATTTGACATGCAACAAGTCCAGACCGAATAGATCAAACTCGTGCTAATGTGGCCAAAGTAAAGGAAATGATACGCCACATCGTAAGCACATTGAATGAAATGTGAAAGCAAATGGGTACGGGTATTCTGAGTAATACGAAAAATAATCCCTAAAAGTATGAAAAAAGCATGTGAACGCAATCACAATTCATTCGGGAAACGCTTTGGTAAGCCAAAATATGGCTATGACTAATGTGGATGACAAATTCAAGACGGTTGACAATACCCCTGATGAGCCCAGACTCATAAAAAAAGAGGAGAATTACCCGCACTGGTAGTTGAACTGAAAATCGCTCAACACTCGGACCTAGTGTCCAAACACATACCATTTCCATCGAGGTTAGAGGACAAAAAATGAAGGGATGAGGCAGAAATCATAAGTTTTCTCAATTTGTTTAAATCTTTTAATGTAAATTTTACACTGCTAGAACTAACAGAGAATATACCGAAATATGCCAAGTATTTAAAGGAAATAATGTATAGGCATAATAAACTAAAGAAACATGAACAAATTAATATCAATGCCTCTTGTAGTGCGATCATTTCTTGAAAAATACCCCCAAAATTTAAAGATCTGGGAAATTTTACAATTTATATTTTAGTAATCCCCTTTGTGATTTCGAGGCCAGTATTAATTTGATGCCCCTATCGACTTATTTAAAACTCAGATTAAGGGAGCTGAAAAACACGACGATCGCACTACAATTAGTCGTTAGGTGTCTTGCACATCCCCAATGTGTACTTGAAGTTCTTGGTACCTAACTTTTAAGAGGACCAAGATATTCCCATTTAGTTGGGTAGAAATTTTTGGCCACTTCTAGGTCGACCATCGATCCTAAGAAAAATGATTTGATTATGAAAATTGATGGCGAAATAGAGGTGTTCAAATGTGGCCACGATTCCCAAAATGAGGAATGAGGAAACAAACTAAAGAAGGATTGTTATGTAATTTCTTATATTTCCCTTAACAACCTTGGTCGGAGGTATGGTCTCAGTTCAATGTGTGTAGGAAAACAAGGATCGAGGGAGCAGGACAAGTGGAAAGACCCCAAATGAAAGGGCATATATTGGACGGGCTGTGAAGATCGATAACAAAACAATAATTTGGTGGATGGACTGATAGCCACACTTAATTAATCACCAAAAAATTTAATATTTGTTGTCAAAATAGTGTAAAATAAATCTTGTTTTCAAAATTTGAAATTTTATTAGGTTAGAAATTTTAATTAGGACATGATTTTGGTCGTACGAAGCTACAAAAGGGATAATAGGGACTTATTTAGAATCAGGAGAAAATGAAAGGACCAAAATGCCAAAAAAATGAGGAAATTTAAAAATGAGGGTCAAGGAATTTCAAAAACACGAAACTTCGGACCTCTAAAATTTTCAAAATGGAGGTCGTCGCGACACCACTTCTCCATGTCACAACATAACACTTCGAACCTAAAATCATTTTAAAATCTAGAACCGTGTCGCGACACCGTACCTCGAACCTAAAATCATTTCAAAATAATGTGAAATTTTGGGCCTGTGTTGCAACACCGTATAATCATGTCGCGACACAAAACTTGGAACCTAAAATCTAGGGTATTTGAAGTGTGGTGTCGTGACACCAAAACCCTATGTCGCGATATCAACGTTGGGTTTGCAATAATCCGACCCATTTTTTACACAACCCAATCTGTCCTTATAAATAACCTAACCCAATTTTACTTTAATCTTCAACTTAAACATACTTTAGACACTTCCCTAAGCTCTTCCAACAACAATCGATCCCCTCATTTCCTTCCTTGCTTCTTTTTTTGTTGTTTTTCACGAGTCTCTCCCCCTCCAATTGAAAACCACATGTCCACAAATAACTCCGGTGAAATGTTCTGAATTTTTATTTTATTTTATTTTATTTCATCATTTTTGTTGTTTTAGATTGTATTTGAATATCTATATTATCTTTAAATGGCTCCCCGAAAAGTACGCCACACCATGCAATTGGGAGATATGGGGGAATTCAATTCCACCCGATTTTGGAGCCAAGAAGTCGAAAAGAACTTATTAGAACTCCAAGGCAAGACTTTTATTCAAGAACACAAGTTCAACATGTCATTCAATTTGAATGATGATATATGGGATTTTCTCCAAGCGAGCCATTGGATCGATTTTTACCTCACGCCAAAAGAGCCGGGGATCAACTTTGTGGTGTAAAAATTTTATGCATCCCTTAAAGTAGGGGAAATAATAAGGTCCCAAATGTCGAATATTGACATTTTAAGGTTGGGGGAAAATAGGTCCCCGTTACTTTCTATGATATCTGTAATTTTTACGATGCTTCGTATTATGTCTCGAACACTCTCGTTGATTTAGATACACTACTATTTCTGAGACATTGATATGGACGCTATTATTAACTACTTAACCGAGTGGAGAGGCGTTTCGAAATGCCAACCAAGAACCAATATTCCATTATTATTCAATCAGGCAATTATGTTTCCAGATGCAGAAATGTGGATGCAATTTATCTGCACTCGTATATCATCGGCCCTGAATGTTTCTAATGTTAATACTTTCTAACTTTTTCTTCCTTATTGTATTTTACAACAGAGACAGGCTTGCATGGGTAAGTGAATTTATCAATCCATTCTCATGTGTATTAGCGACAAGAAGGTTGGGATATTTTTACCGTACCTAGTGACTTCCCTATGCAAAGAGGCGAAGGTTCCCATTTCCTCAACGGAGCAGTTTGTAAAGCTGATGAGGATCCTCATAAGTAATTACTCTACACTCAATACATCAAGCTTCAAAGGAAGCAAATCAAAGAATCAAAAAAAATCAAAAAAACAAAATGGGTGTCTCGCAATCTTTGAAGCGGAAGAGCAAGGAGAAGAGGAACCGAGCCACAGGTCCAGTGATATGATTGACATAAAGTGGGTAATCCAATGGATAAAAGTAATGACACCGGTGGGCATTGACTATGCTCAGAGGTACGGTATCTATGTACCTAATCCGTCACCAAACTGATACCCTTCCACGCGATTTTTCGTGCAAGCCAAATATGAGGAAGGGGAGGAGGAAGGAGAATTGGATGCTAAGGAAGAAGGAGAAGAGTTAGACCACAACATTGACAACGTGTTCCTACCGAAACAACCATCCATTAGAGGCATCCAATTTTGCAACCCGAGCCAAAGCAACCAGACCCAATCCACGAGGAGGTAAGCCACAGAGGAGGTTGCGGGTCGTGGGATAGACCAGATCATTGTATGGGATCAGTTGGAATCTGATTTTGATTAAATATTTTGAAATTTTACTTAGTTTAATTTATTTGGATTTTATAATTTGAATTTGGATGATTTTTATTTTTAATTATTTTATTTAATTTTTATTAATTAATTAAATGCAAAAAAATTCTTGTTTATTCTGTGTAGGAACCCCACAAATTATGAGGCACTAAAATTTAGAGCTAAACCAACACGAGAAGGACCACCCAACCACATTCGAGGAACTTCAATGCTAACCTAGGTAGTCTCTTTCTCTTATCTTTTTGGTTGCACATTAGGGACAATGTGCCAAATAAATTTTGGATGGGATAACATAGAATTTTTCAATTTTTTTCAAAATTTTCAAAATTTCTGCTTGTTTTTAATTATTTTCGTAGTTTAATTTTAATTTTGTGGGCTTATTTGTGCGCGAGCTTGTAGAAATACAAGTGATTGGTTAAGAGCACGTAAATAAGATTTTGTGTTTAAATTATAAACTTAGTCTGATAGTAATCAATTTTAGGTTGTTTAGTATTAGACTAATTAGTTCACTTTGTTACACTATAAATAGGTAAAAACATGTTAAGTGTACCAAATGATAAATAAGTGCATGAAAAGCATATATGTTTGTTTGATTTATAAATTGTTAGATTGTTAAGATTTAGTTAATTGATTCCATGAATTGAGACACTTAGGGATGACCTAAGGCATTGTTTGGTCACCACTGAGCCAAAAATCCCTATACAAAAATTCCCTAGTACATAATTTTTTAGCCTAAGTCCACTTTTTGATTAACCTCAAATGAAACCACAAGCCTAATGCATAAATTCTTAATCCTTTTTCTCTTTGGTCCCAACACGAACCTAGACATCCAGCCATTAAAATTGAGGGTTAGGCAGATATATCACAAAGATTTCAAAATAATCGAGAGTGAAAACTAAGGGATAGTATAGTATAGTGAGTATAAGATTCTTGCAAAGTTACGCTTACTAAAGAAAAATAGAGTAGAAGAAAAACTTTGAAAAGGCCAAAGCCAAGTGAGAAAATCTCGAATGTAAAAAGCAAAGTGCGTAAAAAAGAAAGAAAGAATTCAAAAAGAGAAAAAAGAAGGAAAACTACTCAGTTTTGTACATAAGACTCGCTAAGATTATTGTATTCACCAATGTTGTAAAGTACCTTAGTAAATGAATAGAAAAGGAAGGCGAGAGAAGTGGATATAAGGTGATGAGAATGTGCCAAATTATTTTCGTGCTTAAACTATTTTTTAGAGTCAGTTCTTCAATTGCGAACCAATCTAAGCCGTAAAACATTATAAGTTGAAAAGTCCTATGTGACCTAAGTGATACAATTCATGGATCAAAATAAAACTAAGTATTAACACATTTGACCACTTGTTTCTTTGAACATAAATGTAAATTTTGTGTAATCGTTTCAATGGAATGCTATGCTTAACATTCTTGAATTTGTTTACCTTGTAACCTAGTGAACTAACGTGTCTGATATTCAAAATCAGAAGTCGATTGTATATCGTGCTAAAATTACGTTTTTAATTACATTATCTTGTTTATATTATTTCGAACTAATCTCGTGTATTTAGCATGCTCGTGCACTATTTAGTTATTTTATTTTCTTGTTTTTGTGTGTTTTTACTCTGTTGCTTGAGGATAAGCAACGAATTAAATGTGGGGGAGTTTGATATGTCACAGTTCGTTGTGGCAAATTAGAGTCTTTCTGGCACTTAACCAACTTATTTTCTAATGTTTTTAATATGTTTCTATTATATTTTTTATTATTTTATGTTTAATTTATGAAAAATAAGCGTTTTTATGCAATTTTTAGCCAATTGATGACCTAATGGGCCTATACAGGCCTAGGGCTGAACTAATGAGCTACTTTAGTGTGAAGAACACTAATTTTAGGCTTAGAACGCGAAAGATGACGTCAGGGTCATGACACCGAATATGGTGTTGCAACATCAGCCTTCAAAGCTAAATAATTCATGTCGCGACACCGATCCTATGGTGTCACGACACCGATTGACTAACAGGTCAGAATTAATCAGGGGCAAATTAGTTTGCGCAATGTATTTTTATTAGTATTATGTTGTTAATTTAACCTAATTAGGTCACACAAATTTGGCTATAAATAGTAGTGTTTAGCCTCATTTTAAGTGGCTTGGCCAAGTGAGCCACTTAGTTCGTTTTAGGGTTTTTATTTTCAGTTTTTATTCTCTTTCAATTTAGTTCTAAACAAATTTTTTCTTGTTTAACTTGAATTCAATTCCGATTCAAGCTTCCAATTAAATAGTTTTCATTTATTTCTTTTTGTTTTTCAATCCCAATTGGAGTTATCTTCGCAACTGTTAAAGGAAATCTGGCTTTCATGCGCAAATCAACATAGAAACAGATTTATTTTTTATTCTATTTTCTTATTTAATTTACTGTTTGTATATTGAATATGAATTTAAGGGTTATTGCATTTAGATCCATGAGTGGCTAGTTTTCTTAGGGAGATTAACGAACGAATGTGTGACTAATTAATAGATGAATTAAGGTTTAAATATGAGTTATCTTGTAACACCCTATACTCGGCTTGGTCGTTGAGCCCGAGTTCTACAATGCTACATCATTGTCTCACATTGATTTCATCGTAATCATCACATTTAGTATACAAGCATTTTTATTTTCCTTTTTTACTATAGCTATCATGCGAATATTAAGACATGCAAACTGAAATTATTGTTTAACCATGCTAACTTACGACAAATAAACATAAAATGGACATACATCGAGCATTGGGACCACTTAGCAAATTTTCCTAAAAATTTTACCTAGGTATCAATACTAAAAGAGTGGTATCGATATTTTATTTAAGTGGTATCGATACCACTTGAAAAATCAATACCAAACTTCCATTCTGTTTCTCAGCAAAATTCTCAAATGTCGAAAACTATTGGTATCTTTCACAAGGTACCGATAAATTTACCTCGAGTATCGATACTCGGGCCAAGGTATCGATACCAATTCTATATTTTTTTACTGCACTTTTGAAATTACAGAGGTATCATTTTTAAAACCCACATATCGACACCTCTGCTCTAGACTACCAAATTTTGGCATGTGTCAGCAATAAAATCATTCAAACTTAATCCCAAACAACATGTTTCATTCACCTAGTTAGAGAAACATCAAAATATTCGAAATAGTAGTCCCAATATCATAATCAAGTCCACATACTTTCAAACATAAATAGATGCAAACAACCCAAAAATTGGCTTATCAAAATCGACGTAAAATCTACCACATTGGACTATCACATTACCTTTGTTTCCAAATCATAATTAAGCATATAACACCTACTATAGCAACTAAAAGTATGGCTTTGATCAACCCCCTTGATTGCCACATCAGTCACACCGGAAATGCAACTACTCTGCAAAGGATAAAATGGAGTGGGTGAGCTTAACAAGCTCAGTGAATGCTCGGAAACAACCACTATGCAAACAAGTCATTATCCAACAACGAAACAGTCATATAACGTATTGATGGCATCCCTAGTTCTATATCATATTTTACATGTTTAACCATCTTTCATACATTCATTTACTTATTGTTCACATGATTATTCAAGCGCATATATTAAAACACATGAGGTACTTTTAATGATAGTTTGGGCTCTTGAGATTATGAAACGAGAAGTGGACTCTACCACCATTCATTGGATACATAGATCTCCAGCACACCACTTAGACTCATAGAGTCGAACATATCCCATAAGTGAAGCTTTTAGCTAACACTCTCCAACACACCAATCACACAAATCCCAATGAATGGAGCTTAGTTCACATTCCCTTATCTATCCAAAAACTATCATGGGCCTCAATGCCCAAACATTAGAACACATATATAGGTGAGTACTCACAATCCTATGGCCTGCGAACTATATCCAACGGTCTCATAAGGTCACAAAGCCAAAATATCCATATTATTATCATATATTTACTTATCAATTTTCCGCACACATTCACTATATATTCACATTGTTAGCACAAAATGTTCACTGTCACGTGGCATAAGTAACATACCCACATGTTCACTATCACAACAGTCATCACAAACTTATAACACCTGTCATTGCATCTCATTCATGTTCACAATTCCTCAATAGCACAAACACATTTACATCACATTTAATCATAGGTGTGAGAAAACTTACACTCAAAATTTAGATTAGGGGTTTAGGCTTCCTCTAAATTCCCAATTACACAACGAATTATCTACGAGTAGCGATCCTAAAACACTCATCGAAACCAACTTTTGTTAAAAACTGAGAGCTCGAACAAGTTCTTCATCAAACTCGTATGAGGCTCTAATGAATCTGAGGCTTCACACATAATAATCACATAATACACACAGTCAAATGACAGCCAAGGACCCACTTAAACCAACCGAAACACAAGCCTAAGCTACTTTCTTCTGTAACCAAACCCTTTAGTATGACGGACTTAAAATGAAAACATCTCGATCTACACTTAACCTTTTCACATGAAACAAGTTCCACTCATCCACATATTCATTTACAACTAATTCTCAACCTTTAAACTATATAAAACTACACGTTTCAAGGTATCAAAATTTTTCAACAAGTTTTGGCCATTCTAATAAAAATTCATTAAAACACGAGAAATACTTAACAAAACTTTGAAGTAATTTTAGAAACCTTCTAATCAAGTTAAAATAAGATGAAAACCCACCATTAATGACCCAATTTTTGGGTTTTAATTAAAACATGCAATTTCATAACTAAAAACTCAATTTTAAAGTCTAGATAACATTAAGATCTAATGGGAAAGTGAATGGTTACCTTTGACAAAAGATTAAACGAGTTTCGATGCAAATTTGAGAAACCCACAATTGAAGAAAAAGAGGAAATCTATGGAGTTTTTGAGTGTTTTTCTTGGAGATTTATGAAGGTAATTGACTTGGGAATGATAGGAAATCAAATTATTATGATTTGGGAATCAAAAATCAATTGAAAGATCAACAGGATAGCAAAGGTCGATAATAGAAAACTTTGGAGAGTAGCTATCTTGAAATAGAACTAGGAATGAGGGTTTATTAGGTTCAATTTCAAGAATGGGCTAAACTGCAACATAAATGCTCACTGTTTTGATTCTGTTACAAATCAATCCTTTTTCTAAACTTAAAGGTATTTAAAACTCAATTTCAGAAATTGGTTTAATATCCTCATAGCCTTTTTCGAAAACATTATCGATTAACAAACTTACAAAATTTTGAGCACTTAGAAGCAAAAATTTCTAAAATACCCTCAAAACTTCTTGGCCCTATTTTGGGGTGTGACATAGTTGGTTTAAATTATTGCGATGAAACCCTAATAAGTAATTTAGGATAAACGAGGTTAAAAGATAAGTTTAGCAAGTAAATAATAACTTATCCCAGTCAAGATAGTGAGGTCAAGAGATAAGCACGTATTGGTGGGTTAGTTAATTAGATAGAGGTTGAGATGTAATAGCCCATTTTTCAATAGTGTCGGTGTAACACCCTAAACCTGGCCTAGAAGTTTAAGTTGAATTTGGAAGAGTAATCCCAACGTATTGAAAACTAATTTTATTAAATATTCAGAATACACTCAAATTGTTACTTGATTGGTAACGAAAAATATTTTTGAGGTTTAATTTTGAAATCGAAATCCATTTAGTCGACTTAAGTGATTTTGTAGTTTCATGTTAGAAATTGTCCTATACTAATGAGATTATAAAAAACAAGGCAAGTCCAAAAATAGATTGCAATCCTAAAAGATCAAATCATAGTTATATCAGTTCAAAACAATCCGAGCTCCCATAAGTCGTCCGATCCTAAGTCAAATGTTTACCTGAACAGATGCAAATAAGACAAAGGCTGAGCTACTAAGCATCGCAAATAACCAAACTCAAATACAAATAAACAGATCATAATATATAACTCATAGTAACGCAGAGAACTTAATAATGGTTATATAACCAGTACAAAATAGATTTACTGTAACACAAAGTTTTCAACAACAGTAGTACAACATAACAAAACAAAACGGAACAAAGTAGAACAAACCAAATCAAAATAAAATAGGACCGAATAGAGCAGACCAGAATAAAGTAGAACATAACAGTAAATGTATGCGGATGTCGATGCGGTATTATTACAGAACCAATCAGAGTGCAGATTTATCAAAAAAAAAACATCCTACCCAACTCCGTTACACACCAAAATAGAGTTTTCCCAAAACTCGTCCAACCAAATCATACCAACAGATAACTGTGGGCAGTGCCACCTGAATTAGCAGTTAAACTACCAGATTAGATACATGTGGACAAACCACTGTATTGCAGTTAAGTTGTTAGAACAAAATTGTGGATAAACCACCAGATAGTGCAGATCATTGAAATGCCAAAAACTTCCTTCTTTCACATCATCCCAAATCCCATGCAATATGTCATGTCATGCATATAAAGAATCAGAGAGATAAGCATGAAGGTCACGTTGTCGAAAAATGACTGAATCAGTGAACATGTAAGTCCAAACTAGTAAAACAGATTTATCAGATTTTCCATGAAGTTATTTGCATGGCTACAAATCAGAATCAGTACCAATCAATTCATCATATTCACATATCACATATTCTTAAACAATAGAGTAACACAGAGGCGTACCAGCAAACTTAACATAATACGAATCGTACCTGAACCAAAATGCATACTCTAACGCATCCAAACAGAGGTACATTATGCATTATCAAGTCGTTATTACTTAACTTATATATCAGTTTAGACATATGTATAAATAATAGGTTATATACTAATAGATTAACAAATATCGAGTTTTATAGCTTAATACAGATCATACGAACCCTACAGAAGGCCTACGCTCACTTCAAATAATATTTACGGCCTTAGGGAAATTTTTTAATTTTTGGTCCACCCATCCATGTGGATTCACATGGCTTGGACAGCTGGCCCGCGTGGTCCCAACAACCTGGACATGCACCCATGTCTCTAGCCCGGGTGACCCTATTTCCAAAATAGTAAGTTACATGGCCAGGACACATGTCTGTGTCTCTGACCCGTGTGACTCAAACAGTGCCTCACACGGTCTACCACACGACCTCACACATGGTCATGTGGCACACTTGGCCTACCACATAGCCTGGCACATGACCGTGTGGCGTCGAAGGTCATGTTTTTTTACGTTCATGAATTAAAGAAATTTAGGTTTTTTTTTGTTCCCACCTGATACAGTTTTGACATAGGAGCAACCAAAATAATCCCGACATCTAAACACAACATTCAATTGACTATTCAATCGAATTAATCGAACCAAAGCGCTAACTAGCATTCAAACTGAAACTATGTCGAAGAACTTTGGCACAAAAACTCCAAATCAGACTACACACTTACTGATAATGGAACTGCAATTTCACAGACCTTAAGCTATCGAGAGAACATTGAACTCGAGACCTTCGCTTAACAAAAATTACACAAGTCAACATTTTCATAACAGAAAAGGAATTACAACCTCGTCTAACAACAAACTCACGCAGGAACTTGACAGAGAATACTTACAGGATTGATTACAGATGAACAACGCACAAAAATTAGAAGGATAGATGTTACAAGGATTCAACAGATAATCATTGAAGGAAAAATTGATAAATAAAAAGAGAAAGGGCAAAGACGATAGTCAAGAACAAAAAGAATAGAAAGACTGTAACAGAAAAAAAAGAAGTTGAGAGAATTGGTTAATTTAAAACCAACCAAAACTACCTCACGAGGTAGCAAAATAAAAACATTTTCATATTGCTTTCGCAAATATTCAAACACCAGACTAGAGGGTATACAAAAGCTTAACCATTAAACTAGCAAGCTCATTCTTGTCATCATTTGATCGAAAATAACTTATAACCTATATGTCCAAAGATGGGATTTAGTTAAAATAACAAAATTTCAAGAGATGGGATTTGAACCCAAAACCTTGCACACACAAACTTAACACTTAACCACTGAACCTGATTAATTCCGTTGTAAAAAAATTTCCAAATCTAGAATCAAAATAAAAAATAACCATGATTGGTTTCAAAACTCAATTTCTTCTAACCCGATTTTTAGGATGTTACAACTCTCCCCCCCTTAAAAGAATTTCATTCCTAAATTCTTAGAGTCTCATCAGTCTTTAAACCGTAAAATCAGAATTGTTCTCATTTATACAAACCACCACATTGTCGTAGCGCAAATCAAATTCCATACAAAACCAAACAATATTTCCTGTAAATTTCTATTCATCAACGTAATTTATCACAAAAACACATCACAAAAATCACTAATTAAACTAGGTCATAGATTCGAATCAATAGAACTCGTACTCCTCTCGTATTCTGGAGTTGTTTAATCACAGACCCTCGACCCACAGTTTCAAATTAAGTCTCATTGACTCCTACAAATCACCAAATACAACCCAGGCACCACAGTGCCCTACGCTTTTTGATCATTGACCTTAGATTCAAGTGTCCTAACAAATTCATAAATTCTCAACTTGGGCTCATGCCCCGAAAATAGGTCTCAACTCGAGTCGTTTGTCTATATTCAACATGCCCTCGTCCAACAAGGCTACGGGTACTCATTATGCTAGTTTATAATTCAAGAAATTTTATGAGTTAGCTTAGGTTCATTAAGAACCCTAAATATGAAGTTTTAACAAAGGTTTTCATAGAATTCTCCATAGTTTAGTTAGGACAGAGTAACCAAAACACTACGATTTGTGTTAGTTCAGTTAATATAGCTAAAGTAGAGTTACTTAAAGGATCAACATCGGAGTCTCAGATTCTTTGTTTACAGACTCAAAAATAATTAAAATATGAACCCGTACTTTTCAAAAACCTTAAATCTCGAAGTCAGATAGAAGTTCCACTTGCTTAAAACATTTTTTTGGAAACGTTTTGAACCTAAAAACCACAGTTTGAGTTTTAAAAACCTGGCTCTGATATCACTAAATGTAACTCCCCAAACTTAGCTTAGAAGTTTAAGCCGAATCTAGAAGAGTTACCCTAATGTATTGAAAACTGATTTCAGTAAATATTCAGAAAACTTTCAAAATGTTACTTGATTGGTTGATTGGTAATGGAAAATATTTTTGGGGTTTAATTTTGAACCCACAATCTGTTTAGTCGACTTAAGTGATTTTGTAGTTTCGCGTTAGAAATTGTCAGATACTGATGAAATGATAAAAAAGGCAAGTCTAAAAAGCAAATTACAAACCTGAAAGATTAAATCATAGTTACATCAGTGCAAAACAATCCTAGCTCTCGTACATCGTCCGATCCTAAGTCAGATGTTTAACTGAATAGATATAAATAAGACAAAGGGTGAGCTACCAAGCACCGTGTATAACTAAACTCAAATAAAATAAACATATCATAATATATAAATCATAGTAACGTAGAGAACTTAATAACAGTTATATAACCAGTACGAAACAAATCTAGAATATCACAAAGATTTTGACAGCGGTACTACAACATAATAGAACAAAATAAAACAGAGCAGATTAAATAAAATCAAAACAGAATAGAATAGTAAATGCATGTGGATGTTGATGCAGTATTATTTTGAAACCAATTAGAGTGAAGATTTATCAGAAAAAATCCTACCCAACTTCGCTATACACCAAAATAGAGTTTTCCCAGAACTCGTCCAACCAAATCACACCAACAGATAACTGTGGACAGTGCCACCTGAATTTGTTAAAACTGCCATATCAGATACATGTGGACAAGCCACTATATTGCAATCAAGCTGTCAGAACAAAATTGTAGATAAACCAAATATAAAGGAATTTGGTGAATTAGATAAAAGTGTAAATGATTTGAATGACTTATATTAGATAGATAGCTTGTAAGCGTTAAAGTGTTGGCCTAGTGTTGGATAAGGTATTAAATTGCATGAATTGATGCTATATAATTGCATATGTTGGTTGGTTAATGTTTGAATGTTCTTAGAGTTTGGTTTGGAAGTTTGCAGGTTGTTAAACAAAAAGAAATTTGTAGAGGCAGTATGTCACGTCATGATGACATGCTCTTGATATCACAACAAGAAATGACGTATAATGTCACGGCGAGACGAGAAACCCTGTCATATCAATGAGGCAAAAATAGTATGTTATGTCGCGACAAGGAACTATCTCAAGTCACAACGTCAATCCTATATTTTGAATTCCTTACAATTTGGTCTTATTTCTATCCCGGGTTAGCTTTAGGGCTTTATTAGGCTTGTGTAAAACCCATAAATGATTGTATATCGTATAAAAAATGTTTTGGTTGAATTTAATCAGCTAATAGTATAAATTGATTGTAAATTATTGTAGTTGCTTCAGAAATGAATGTGGCATCTTGTAACTCGGACTCGATGATCAAGTCGGGTAATAGGGTGTTTTATGTATATTGGGTGATGCGATTCTCAAGGCTCAATTTCAGGCCCATGGATGCGATGGGCTTACACTACCTCTAGGCCCAAAACCAATGCCAAAGGTCAAGCAAATCAAACCAATATTCGATCAAAGACAATATGGGAGGATGAATCTTTTCTAGGAAAGGGGGAATGATACATGCACAAAATAGGTGAAATTTATTAAAGTTAATTCAACCAAATTCTTCTTGATTAGCCAAAAAGCTTTCTTAAGAATCCCCTTCACTAATAAAAAAGACAAGAAAAGAGAAACAAATGAGGAAAACTGATCTATTTGAAATTAGGATTGGCTAGTAAAAAGATCTTTTTTGTGGGAGTGAGTCTAGTTGATGTAATAGAGAAGTGTGGCCTATATGCAAGTATTTGCATATTTAAGGTTTAAGTTGCATATTGTTAATAGAAGAATACACATTGTAATATCACAATGTTATAATAATTATTTTACATTCATAATTTAATTATATAACAATTAATATATTATATGTCCTTAAATGTGTATGTATACTATTTTATATAAAATAATATGTACTAAATATAATTATGTCACAATACAAAATAATTAATATCATAATATTTCTTTTAATTATATAAATATTAATTAATTTTTTCTTTAAAAAATGTTAACTAATTGAGTTGATCAAATAATAAAAGAGATAATCACAAATCTAAAACTTCAAATGATCCCATCTTATTGTTCAGTTAGGTTTACAAATAGAAAAGAATATGATTTAAGAAAATGATAAGTGTTAAAAGTAACATGTTTTAATCTCATTCTTAATGCATTTTTGGGTAATTATTCGATGTTAATGGTGAATTTTATGCTCCTAATCCTTTAAATTCATGTTTTTATACTTAGGAGAGTATTTGGGAGTGAAAAATGAGCGAAAACTGAAAAATCGGAGCAAGGTACAGTAGCCACATAGGCTACCCTTTGCACATGGCCTGGCCACACGATCGGCTTACCCATATGGGTTGCCATACGGCCATGTGGTAGGCCATGTCGATTGCATGAATTTGCACCCTAAACTGCAGTAAATCACATTTTTTAGGTTATTTAGGCATTCTAAGACGTATATATGACAAAAATAAGAAGATATGAGAGAGCCGTCATAGAATAACTCAAGAAAACAACCCAAAAAACACCATTGAAGATGATTCTAAAGCAAACTTCTGTCAAGATTAAAGACTCCCAGTTGATTTTTCAGGAGATTATAATGAGTTTCTTTATTTCTTTCGGATATATTGTCTTTGGGATGTTTTTATTTTCAATCATGAACTATTTTTCTAAATACCTAAGGAGATGAACCCTATGATGAATCCTATCATTTAATTTTTATTTTACGCAATAAATACTTAGATATTGTTCTCAATTATGTGTGCTTAATTCTTGGTTTGATATTTCTAGATTATTGATCCACGTGTGATGTGTTTAAATCAGAAGAGGAATAGACCATGTTTAAGAGTAGATCTAGCGTAATTCAGTGGAATTGCATGCAATCCTATAAATAGGACGACATAAATCTACCGGATTAGAGTCAAATCTAATAGGTGAATCCATAACACGGTTAATGTGATAATAAGGGTTTTAATTAGAAAGAAATTTCAATTAACACTACACCAAAACAAGCTTTTAGCGGCATTTTTAGCGGCGCTTGGATAAAAAATGCCGCTAAAGATCAAGCATTAGCGGCGTTTTTAGGAAAACGCTGCTAAAGATCGAGCATTTGCGGCACTTTAAGGAAAACGCCGCTAAAAATAAGCATTAGCGGCATTTTCCAGAAAGCGCCGTAAAAAACCTAAACCCAACGACGCCGTTTTCTGAGCTTTCGAGGCTTTAGCTGCGTTTTTGGGAAAGCGCCACTAATGCTCAGGGATTTAGTGACGTTTCTGTGAAAGCGCCACTAATGCTCAGGGCTTTAGTGGCGTTTTTGGGAAAGTGCCGCTAATGCTCAAGCTTTTAGCGGCGTTTTTTGGAAAGCGCCGCTAATGCTCCTGGCTTTAGCGGAGTTTTTGGAAAAGCGCCGCTAATGCTCGGGGCTTTAGCGGCGTTTTTGATAAAGCGCCGCTAATGCTCAGGGATTTAAAATAATTTAAAATATTTGTTAAAAATGGAAAAATTAAAATACTATTATTTAAAATAATTTTAAAGTTTTTTGGGTACATTACTGATTTTTTTAATTTATATATTAAATAATTTCTTATATAATCGTAAAAGAGATAGTATTAATTTTAAAATATTGAATTAATTATCACTAGAGTTTAGGGTTTTTGGTTTAGTGTATATGGTTTATAGTTTAAGGTTTAGGTGTTACCATTTTAAGGTTTATGGATTATGGGTTTAGGGGTTATGGTTTATTAGTTTGATATTTTGAAATTAAAAAAAAATTTCATTTGGTAGACATATAACAAAGAAATATTGACAAAAAAAATTGTAATAGAATAATTAAATTCATTGAAATAAAAATAAGGGTAAACTACACCCAATGTCACTATAATATTAGTGGATTTACATTTTGATCACTCAACTGCAAAAAGTTACAAAATAGTCACTTAACTATTCGAAAGTTTTCACGCAAATCACTAGAGTATTAAGTTTTTTCCTTTATAAAGTCTGGCTAGTGACTTCCAAGTAATGATTTGATAATTAGTATGGTGGATCAATACCCATTGTCAAGTAGAAGAATATACCTTAGATCCAAGTAGAAGAATATCCAAATTTTAAGGTTTAGGGATTATGGTTTATGGTTTAAGTGTTGGGGTTTAAGATTCAGGGGTTAGGGGTTAAGGGTTAGGGGTTTAGGGGTTAAGGTTTATGTTTTATGATTTAGGGTTTAAAAGATAGGGGTTAGGGGTTTAGGGTTTAGATTAATTGGTGTTTTTAATTTATATATTAAATATTTTCTAATATAATTGTAAAAGAGATAATATTAATTTTAATATATTAAAATTATGATTATAGTTTAAATTATTTAAGAGGTAATAGATAAATTTTATATATATTAAATGGTTTAGGATTTAAGGTTTACTTTAGATTTGTTAAATGATGAAATTTTATATAATTAAGTAATGCTTTTATATTAAAAATATTTAATCTAAACCATTTGATATATTTAAATATTAGATTTAAAAAATAATAAATAAATAAATAAATATAACAAATTGATACGGATAGGTAACTATCTATTTTGGATATATAGGACCAAATTATAACAAATAAATTAAAATGAAATACAAAAACTAAAATCATTCCACATCGAACATCTAGCAAAATAGTTATAATTTAGTTAGGAAGAAATATCTCTAATAAAATGGAGTTTAGATCGGAAATGAATAATATAAAATCATGATTAACGTCTCAATCTTTAATAGAAATTTGATATGTGAGATTAATTGGTTACATTGGATAATTATAACTTAATAATTAATTACAGCCATTTAATCATTTTTTTTCTTATTAAAATATACTATATTTATTTTGAGAGTACTTGATTTTTTTTATAAAAATTTAATTTATAAAAAATAATAGTAAATGTTTTATAAAATCACTTAACTAATAATTTTTAACAAACAAAATAAAGGATTTTTAGCAGAGCAAAACAGCGCCGTTTTTCAAAAGGTAAGAAATAGAAAAAATAATTTTATTTAAAAAATGGCACCATTTATAAATTTTTCCCCCTGAAATCTTTCCCCCCTAAAATCCCTAATTCCCCCCTTGAAACTCCCAACTTTACAAACACACCGTTCTTTAAAACTTTTAACTCCATGCCTAGTTCTATTTTTTCTTCTTCCCTATATATAAATATTTTTTCACCACACCAAAACAGGCTTTTAGCGGCGTTTTTAGCGGCGGTTGGATAAAAAACGCCGATAAAGATCGATCATTAGCGGCGCATCATGGAAACGCCACTGAAAATAAGCATTAGCGGCGTTTTCCATAAAGCGCCGTAAAATACCAAATCCCAACGACGCCGTTTTCCAAGCTTTCGAGGATTTAGCGGCGTTTTTTAAGAAAGCGCCGCTAAGGCTCAGGCATTTAGCGGCGTTATTGAAAAAGTGCCTAAAAAACGTAAGCCCAACGACGCCGTTTCTGAGCTTTCGGAGATTTAGCGGCGTTTACGGTAAAGCGCCGCAAAGAAACATAAGCCGAACAACACCGTTTTTTGAGCTTTTCGCGGATTTAGCGGCGTTTTTAGTTAAGCACTGCAAAAATACCTAAGCCTAATAATGCCGTTTTTTGAGCTTTTGGAGATTTAGTGGCGTTTTTATGTAAGCGCCGCAAATGCCAAGGGCTTTAGTGGCATTTTTGAGAAAGCGCCGCAAAAATACCTAAGCCCAACGATGTCGTTTTCAAAGCTTTCGGGGATTTAGTGGCGTTTTTGAAAAAGTGCCGCAAAAATACCTAACCCCAACGATGCCATTTTCTGAGCTTTCGGGGGATTTAGTAGCGTTTATGGGTAAGTGCCGCTAATGCTCTAGTTTTTAGCGGCGTGTTTGACAAAGCGCCGCAAAAATCATTTTATCTTAATTTGTTTATTCTTTATATTTATTAAATAAAATTGAACTTATTTCTAATTGAATATTTAAAATCTTCAGAAAAAATAACATGTAGAAAGAATTTGAAATAAAAACACATGGAAAAATTAAAATGCTATTTTTAAAAGAATTTTAAAGTTTTTTAGGTACATGATTACTAATTGTTTTTAATTTATAATCATAAAAATTTCTTATATAATCATAAAGAGATAGTATTAATTTAAATTTAAAATATTGAATTAATTAATTGTCACTATAGTTAATTTAGGGTTTTAGGTTTAGGGTATAATATATATGATTATTAATTTAAGATTTTAGCTAGGTTAGATTTAGGGTCGGGTTACTATTTTAAGGTCATTGTAATTGATCAGGAGTGTATATATATGGATTTAGGGATTAGATTATGTTTTAAAAGTTGATCAGATTTAATGCTTAGGGGTCAGGGGCTGGGTTAGACGTTAGGGGTTAGGAGTTAGGGATTTATGGTTTAGCCAGGGATTTAGGCGGGTCGGGTTAGGGTATTGGGTTTAGATCTTACATATGTAAATGGAATAACAAAGCTTGGTGGACACTTGTATGGATTTAGGGTTTGGGATTTAAGGTTTAGGGGTTAGGGTTAGGGATTAGGGGTTAGAAGTTAACAATAAGGGACTTAGGGTTTAGATCTTAATTAGTTTTTTTAATTTATATTTTAAATATGTTCTTATATTTTTGAACATAAATAAAAATTGTTAACCAATCAAATCTGAAATAATTAATAAAACACCACATTAAAGCACGATAAAACAATAATTCTTAAAGAAATAGAAAAAAAATCAATAAATAGAATAAAAAACAGAGCTTGGTGGACACACTTACATATGTTAATGGAATAACAATGCTTGGTGGACACTTGTATGGATTTAGGGTTTGGTATTTAAGGTTTAGGGGTTAGGGGTTAGAAGTTGAGAGTTAGGGATTTAAGGTTTAGGGATTTTGGGGTCAGATCAAGGTTTTGGGTTTAGAGTAATTAGTTTTTTAAAATATATTTTAAAAATTTAATCTAAACCAATTGATGTATTTAATTAATATTAGTTTAAATAGAATTAATAAATAAGTTTAAAAAAAGTATTGATATATATATGGATGGATATATATATAGGTATAATTAATTATTTTGGATATATATATAGGACCAAATTATAAGAAATGAAATAAAAATACAAACAAAAAAGACAAGAAAACCTAAACTTTATAATTTTATATAATTCTTATAAATATTACTTAAAAATTTTAGAATTAATTATTTAAAACGTCATCGTTTGGTTTAAGTAAAATAATTATTTTGTGGCGTTTTTTCAAAAAAAGGCCAGAACTGTGCATTGAAGCTTAATAAAACAACGTAGTTTTTGATTAGAACTTTAACAATTAGTGGCATTTTTATTAAAAACACCTCTAATGCTTAAGCAATAGCGGCATTTGTACAAAAACGCCGCAAAAGTGACTTAAAATTTTGGTTGAACAACGCCGTTTCTGTCCACGATTTTTAACTTAGCATTTTCTCTATATTAACAAAACGGCGCCGTTTATGTTAATTTTTCGTGGCGTTTGTTCAGGAAACGCCATAAAAGTGACTTGAAATATTGGCTAAACGTCGACGTCTAACTTAAGCAAATTAATTTTTTGTGGTGCTTTAACGTAAAACGCCAGAAATGTGCATTAAATCTTAACAAAACGACGTCGTTTCGGATTAGAACCTTCATTCTTTGTGGCGCTGGTCTAGAAACGCCACAAATACACAAGCTATAGCGGTGTTTGTTCAATAAACGCCGCGAAAGTGTCTTAAAATTTTTGCTAAACGGCGTCGTCTTTGTACACGCTTTTATACTTAGCATTTTCTCTATATTAATTCAACGGCGTCGTTTCTGTTAATTTTTGTGGCGTTTTTAAACCAAACGCCGCAAAAGTGACATAAAATATTGCCTAAACGGCTTCGTTTAGCTTAAGCAACTTAATTTTTACTGACGTTTAATCAGAAAACGCCAAAAATGTGCATTACAGCTTAATAAAACGGCACCGTTTTGGATTAGAACTTTAAATTTTAGTGGTGCCTTTTAGAAAACGCCATAAACGTACAAGCAATAGCGGCGTTTGTTCAGGATGCGCCGCAAAATTGTCTTAAAATTTTGTCTAAACGACGTCGTTTCTGTACTAGTTTTTTAACTTAGCATTTTCTCTAAATTAATCCAAAGGCGCCGTTTCTCTTAATTTATAGTGGTGTTTTTGCACAAAACGCCGCAAAATGACTTAAAATATTGTCTAAACGACCCCATATAGCTTAAGCAAATTAATTTTTACTGGCATTTTTACAGAAAACGCCAGAACTGTGCATTAAAGCTTAATTAAACGGGGCGCCGTTTCGGTTTGAACTTTAATTTTTAGTGGCGTTTTTCAAAAAAATGCCGCAAATGTTTCTTAAACTTTGGGCGAAACGACATTGTTTCTGTACCGTGTTTTAACTTATAATTTTCTCTATATCTCAGCAGGCAGAAAGACAAACAGAAATAGAACAGAGGAGAAAACGAAAGGGGTAAAAATGAAAGAGAAAAAACGAAGGAAAAAAGGGAGAGGAGAACTCAGAAATCATCAGAAACGAAGCATAACGTACAAGTCAATCTTGAGAGGATACTATCAAAGCTGCAGAATTTGTGGTTAAAAGGTAAGCTTTTTTTCTTTGGAAACACTGTATCTTGATTTAGGGTTTTGGTTCAGTGTAATTTAGGAATTTGGGGTTTAGGGTCCAAGTTCAATCACCAAGCTTGTACCAGTTTGTTTGGGAATTTGGGGAATTTGGGAATTTTTGCGTGTCTAGGGTTTGGGAAGAAGTTTCGATCTTGTGTGTTTGTTTTCTAGTTTGTTCTTCTAATTGTTGAAGGGCCCCCAAAAATATTTATAGTTTTCTTATGTTCATGTTTTGTTCCCCAGGAATAACACTGCATTTGCCCAACTGTTAAAGAAAGGAGAACTGAAAATTATGGATTAACCATTTGTTACTGCTCGTATTTAGGTAAGTTTGCTGATTTTATTTTTATCAACATTTGAATGGCTTGGAATTTTTGGTGCATTTGTTACTGCTCGTATTTAGGTAAGCTGCTCTTCATTCGTTATATATTTTTAAATTTTTTGGAATGTTGCAGTAAAAATTGTTGAAAGTAATTTTCTTAGTATGTAATCGATTTTCCAGCACTCTGTAATTAGCTCTGTAATTAACTCGTAATTTTTTATAACATGTTTTTTTTTGGTGAGTTTAGAGTAATATAAACATATTGTTAATAATTTGTTTTATATAGATTTTTATTTTTATTTTAAATTGTGTTTTGCGTAGGCTATTTAGAGAATAATTTGTCTATCTAAACTTATTTCATATTTGTATAATTTAGTAGTGTTTGAATTCAAAGAAAAATCATATATCCATATCATGTTTGAGCTTTTCTTTTTCATGTTAATAATTTTTATATGTAAATTTTGACACATTTGTGTATTTATAATGTCTTCATGCCATGTCATGTTTTTTTTAATTTATTTTATATATTTCATGAGTTTTTATATTATTTTTTATAAATAAATAACACTTAGATATTTAAAAAAGAAATTAAATTATAATATATTATTTAAATAAGTTCTCATAGTTTTTCTTTTTACCTAAATAAGCTCCATTTTTTTAATCAACAATTCCTTATGCATAAATAAAAAGAAATCAAAACAGCCCCGAAACAAGCCCCATTCTTTTTTTGTTCATGATAATTTATGATCTCTTTCCAATTATTTAATGACATTTCAATGATTTTTTTCACGTCATTGACACATAATTTTGGTAATTTTTTTACCCTGAACCATGAACCTCGAACCTAAATCCTGAACCTTGAACTTTAAACCCAAAACCTAAATCTTAAACCTGAACCCTAAACCCAAACCTTGAACTTGAACCCCGAACCTTGAACACTAAACTTGGATTCAAGATTTAGAGTTCGAGTTTGGGGTCTAAGGTTAGAGTTCGGGGTTTAATATTCGAGTTCAGGTTTAAGGTTTGGGGTTTGAGGTTCATGATTCTGGGTTCAAGGTAAAAAAAACCAAAATTATATGCCAATGACATGGAAAAATTATTGTAATATCATTAAATAATTGAAAAATGACCATGAATAATGTGATGGGACGGTTTCACAAAATAATTTTTCAAAAGAATAGGATAAATTTAATAGTATTAAATATATATGATTTTTCTTTTTCATGTATTTTCTTTTTCATTTCATTATAAATCAAATCAAAATAATAATAAAAATAAAAGAATGCTTACCACATGGCAAGCAAATCATATATATATATAAACCTCTCTTTTTCATCATTTCTACTCACCTCTTTAATTTACATAGTTTTAATATGTAAATTACACAACACAAATAAAACATAAAAAAAAGTTAAAAACATTGACGTAAATATGTAAAATTTAAAACATATATTTATTTGTTTTTCAATTAAATTCAATATAATAACTTACATATTTATATACATTTTTAATGTATATATTTTTAAAATCTATATTTTTTTCAAAATTTATCAATCATATCATAACTTACATAACTCAAATTTATCAATAATATATATCATAACTTATATATAAACTTACATAATACATATATATATAGAAACTTGCATAACTTATATAATAACATAATAACTAACATCATACATAACCTACATAACTTACATAACTTACATAAATTAAATAACTTACATAACTTAAATAACTTACATAATACATAACCTTCCTAACTTACATTATTTACATAATACATTGCCTACATAACTTACATAAATTAAATAACTTACATAACTTACATAACTTACATAAATTAAATAACTTACATAACTTACATAAATTAAATAACTTACATAACTTACATAACTTACATAAATTAAATAACTTACATAACTTACATAAATTAAATAACTTACATAACTTACATAACTTACATAACTTACATAATAACTGGCGTTTTAACTTACCCATGCAAATTATTGTCAACGTCAGACTTCAAGAATTAAGAAATGGACCGGTCTTGGATGAATTTATCAAGGGTTAGCAACGGTTATCGAAATGGAGTACAGACTTTTCTAAATTTTTCATTTCAATATGCAAGCCAAGAGAACATGATTCTTTGCCCGTGTAAGAAGTGTGTCAACATAAACTGGCATTATCGTGAGGTTGTATACGAGCCTCTAATTGTTGATGGGTTTGTTCGGGGTTATAAACAATGGTTATTTCATGGAGAATGCCCGCCTAGTGCTTCATCTTCAACGATGGATGTATCTTATCTTGGTACTGCTTACCACCAGTCTGATAGAGGGGATGACATGAAGGTATGTTGCGGGATGCATTTAATATGCACAATCATGGTGTACAGTCGTTCCCAGTAGATTTTGTGGTATCTGATGATTGTAATATTGGTGGAACTGCTTTTACCGAACTGGGAAGTAGTGTACCTCATGAAGAGCCGAATGGAGAAGCGGCAAAGTTCTATGCTCTACTTAATGACATGAACGAAGAACTGTATGAGGGATCAAAATTTTCAAAAATGTCCTTCTGTGTTCGTCTTTTTCAATTAAAATGTTTGGGAGGGTGGACCGGAAACTCGTTGACAATGCTGTTAGAGTTTTTGAGAGAAATGTTTCCGTTTGCAAAATCCCTCAGTCATGCAAAGATATAAAGAAAATGATAAAAGATTTAGGCCTTGGGTACAATAAAATCCATAGTTGCCCAAATGACTGCATGTTGTATTGGGGCGATCGGAAAAACCAACAGTGCTGTCATGTATGCGGCCAATCCCGTTGGATAAATAGAAACACAGAGGATGAGAATGACGATGAAAATGATGCACAGTTGAGGAAGAAGCCAGTCAAGATTTTGCGGTATTTTCCCTTGATACCGAGGCTTCAAAGGCTTTTCATGTCATCCAAGACAGTGGAGTCTATGACGTGGCACCATGATGGACGAACCGATAATGGATTATTAAGGCATTCGGCAAATTTTTTAGCTTGGAAATCATTTGACAATAAATTTCGAAGCTTTGCAAGCGATCCTAGGAATGTGAGGCTTGGGCTAGCATCTGATGGATTTAATCCTTTCAAGATCATGAGCACTGCGTACAGTACTTGGCCAATAGTGCTTGTTCCTTACAATCTACCTCCGTGGATTTGCATGAAGCAATCTTCCCTTATCTTATCTATGATTATCCCTAGAGAGAAAAGGCCAGGGAATGATATCGACATTTATTTACAGCCACTTATTGAAGAGTTAAAACAATTATGGACTGGTGTCGAGACATACGATGTGCTGAGAAAGGAGAACTTTAATTTACGTGCAGCTTTGATGTGGAACATTAATGACTTCCCCACTTATGTCAATTTATCCGGTTGGAGTACCAAGGGTCGTTATGCGTGTCCTTGTTGTACTGCACAAACATGTTCACAATGGTTGTACAATGGGAAGAAGTTCTCTCACATGGGGCATCGTCGGTGGTTACCGAAAAATCATAGATTTAGATTTCAGAGTTTTGTATTTGACGGTACTGAAGAGTTCAGAGAAGGTCCTTCACTGACTAGTGGCTCTGAAATCTTGTTCGTGTTGGAAGATATGAATTTCATTTATGGGAAGATGAACTAACCGCCAAACACGCAAAGAAATAGAAGATCAAATGTTGAAGCTGATGATGACTCTGATGAAGAGGACGATCCTAATGAGGCGGACTTGTGGAAAAAAAGAAGTATTTTTTTTTAGTTGCCTTATTGGGAGCATCACCTTTTACGACACAATCTTGATGTCATGCACATTGAGAAAAATGCCTGCGAGAACATTGTGGGTACAATTTTGAATGTCGACAGAAAATCAAAAGACAATCTTCAGAGTCGACTTGATTTAGTCCAAATGGGAATTCAGCCTGATCTTCATCCCAATCCACTTCTGAATGGGAAATATCGGTTGCCGCCTTCTATTTTTTCAATGTTGAAGACAGAAAAAGAAGTATTCTGCACGGTTTTGAAGGATATAAAGGTTCCAGATGCGTATGCATCAAATATATCTCGATGTGTTAGTGTTAAAGATCGAAGATTATATTTGCTAAAATCACATAACTATCACATCTTGATGCAAGATTTACTGCCAGTTACTCTACGATGTAGTATGTCCAAGAAGGTGACGTCTTGTATAATTGAACTATCCAATATAATGAAAGCCATTTGTGGCAAAGTTTTGGATGTTCAAGAACTTCAAAAGGTACAGGATCGAGCCGCTTTGACTTTATGCAATATGGAGAAAATCTTCCCACCTTCCTTCATCACCATTATGGTTCACTTGATAATCCATCTCCCTCATGAAACAATTCTTGGCGGACCCGTTTTCTATCGATGGATGTATCCCATAAAAAGGTGTTAATTAAAATTTTTAAAATTTTCCTTCATTCACCTCTATGCCTTTAGTTACAACTTTTAATAATGTTGTATATCGTGTTTAGGTTCCTATCCAAATTAAAGTCTTACTACCGTAACAAGCGATATCCAGAAGGATCGATTGCTGAAGGCTACTTGGTAGAGGAATGTATGACCTTCTGCTCAAGATATTTGGAAGATATTGAAACAAGGTTGAATAGACCAAATAGGAATGCTAGAATCATGGACCATAACTTCGCCGATACTTATTTGTTCCAAAGTTTTAGAGAACCAATTGGGAAAGTTGAAATTGCAAAATTAGATCATTTATCGTGGGTACAAGCACATTGATATGTTTTGTTTCAACATGAATCAATGGAACCTTTACGGAAGTAAGTTCTACAAATTTGATAAATATTTATCAAATTAAAAATTGTTTATCTTCTAACAAAGTGAACATTTTTTTTAACATAGTGAGTACAAACAAATATTGAGATCTCGTTCGCGCTCCCTAAAGAACACAACATCGAGATATCAATAAGTTGTTTACAGAATCTTTTCATGAATGGTTAAGCCAAACGGTATGCAGTTGGAGCTTCCGCTTACTTTTAACTTTTTTCTCATAACATTTTTAATTACTCAGTTTACTTTCCATTCAATAGGTTTGGAGTGGGAAGAACGTAAACGACAAAGTTAAATGGCTCTCCCAAGGTCCAAATCGAGTAGTTAAAAGATATAGTGTGTTCATCATCAACAGATTCAGATTTTATTCAAAATATCGCGAGAGGTTGAGGAGAACGCAAAATTGTGGAATAGTTGTTAATTCCTCAATTACAAGTTATGCTAGTGCTAGGGACAATAATCCTGTCGAGGGAAATGTGGAATATTTCAGACTTCTTACTGACATAATTGAGTTGGATTACTACGGAAAATGGAAAGTTGTCTTATTTCGAGGTGATTGGGCCGATGTTAATACTGCTCGTGGAATTAAGCAAGATCAATTTGGTTTTACAATGGTGAACTTCGCTCGATTGATTCACACAGGACAACAACTGATATATGAGCCGTATGTATTCTCATCTCAAGTCAAACAAGTTTTTTACTCAAAAGATCCAACTGATGAGGGTTGGTACGTTGTACTCCGTAACATCCTTAGAGACTTGTTTGACATGGGTAGTGGAAGTAGAGATAACATCGACCATAGATCAGAAACTTTGCCCTTTCCAGAACAAAACTTAAACGATAATATCCCTAGCACTAGTACACAATTTCAATGGGTTCGTCAGCATACGGATGAAGATATTTACGAATAATGACGTAGTAAGATTTTACGATTGTTTAATTATATGTAATATCATAATTTAAATCTTGGTCTTATTATATATTTCAACTATTTTATATGTGCTGTTATTGTTGTAATTAGTTATTAAGTTTTCAACTATTTTATGTGTATTGCAGATAAAATGTCTAGAAGAAAAATTCCAAGGGGAAGCATTGTTCAAAATGATCCAAACTCGACAGAAACAAATAGTACTGAACAACAGATAGTAATTGGATCTTCGAATGTTCCGAATACACCTGAGGATCCTACAGAAGTTCAAAGTAATTTTACATTTAATTTACATGCGTGTTGACTTATAATTGATTTATTTTTCAAATTCTTATATTATAATATACCATTTGCAGCTGAAAATGGTGGGACGCGCAGAGGTCGAGGACATACGCTACTTAAAGATTTCTATGAGTTAGATCCAGTCGAGCGTGTCAAGGTATGCAGAAATAGTTTTGGTCAGCCTGTTGGATCAGAAGCTCGACTTTTAGCAGGATACATGGGCATTTTAGCACAAAATACGAATATGTTGCCTATCAACTACGAGTCATGGAATCAAATGCCCGATAGCAACAAAAACCAAACCCTCGATAATATTAAGGTAACAAAATGTTAATGTCATCTGTAATGCTTGGGAAATAGTTTCATTTATATTTACTTTATTAACTTGTGTTTTTTGTAGGCGAGGTTTGCTTTAGAGGTCTCGGATGCTTATGTAAAGAAGGCATTGGGAAAAAGATGGAGAGACCATAAAAGTACTTTGAAGAAATTTTATTATAAGACAAAAACAACCCTCGATGAGAAATTGCAAAATGTCCCGCCGGGTATGCTGAGGTACCAATGGGAAGATGTGGTTAGATTTTGGCATTCGAAGAAAGGCGAGGTATGACGTACTTCCAAACTATTGTAATTATTTTGGTTTATAGTATTTACTATTTACGTACTAAAAATTTCATAACGTAGGATCGTGAACGAGTTGGAAAAAGCAGTAGGCAGAAACAAAAATTCACTCACACAGCTAGGTCGAGAAGTTTTGCATGTGTAGCTGAGGCAGAGGTATTTTTAATTTTTTAATATTGTCACATATGTATAACTTTCCATTAAATAATATTTTTACTACTATATTGTAGGAACGGTTGTCCGGTCAAAAAGTTGGACGCCTTCAACTTTTTGAAATTACACATAGGAAGAAAGATGGATCTGTTATGACTCCTGAACCTGGTGAAATTATGGTACGTTTACTTAATACGATTTGACTTGTTTTAGTTATTTGTAGTGTTTATTTTCTAATGGTTTAATTCATTGCTTGTAATGCGACTATTGTTATGTTGCATTTATTTTTTTAATATATATTGTGTTCCTAACTATGTGATTTATTTATTAGGAAAAATTAAAGGATAAAAAGGCGGAGTACGAAGCGATTGCTTCTACTGATAGTTCTGTTCATCCTGAAGACATTGATAACCGGATTATTATTGAATTTTTTGGTCCTGAAAGGTATGGTCGAGTTCGATTTCAAGGATCTTTTGTTAGCCCAACCCAATATTTTGGATCCAGCTCGCAGCAATACATGGCTTCGGGGAGTCAGGCTCAAGCTGAAGTTCAGAGGTTAAAAGACTAGATGGCTCAGATGCAAGCGACCACATTTGAGGTTCAAACGAAATATGAAGAACTCCAGCTACAACTTAAAGCAGAGGCGACAGTGAGGGAGGCAGAGGCTGCAGCGAGAGAAGCAGAGGCTGCAGCAAGAGAAGTAGAGGTTCAAAAGAAATATGAAGAACTCCAGCTACAACTTAAAGCAGATGCGACAGTGAGGGAGGCAGAGGCTGCAGCGAGAGAAGCAGAGGCTGCAGCAAGAGAAGTAGAGGTTCAAAAGAAATATGAAGAACTCCAGCTACAACTTAAAGCAGATGCGACATCGAAAGAAGCAGAGCAGAGCAAAAAGTACGACGAACTTCAACAGCAGCTTCAGATTATGATGAAGATGTTTCAGCAGTCGCAACTTTCGCCGTCATAGTGTATTGCATAAATATTTTTATCATTTTAACTTTTAACATTTTTGTAAAGAAAAGTATGAATTCATTTTTATTTATTGATATTAATATTATTTTATTCGTTTAATTTGAAATATTATATAAATTTATTGCTTTTGGACGGTTTAGATCTGGTTGCTTTTGATTTGTTGCTACAAGAGGGTTGAAAAAATGGAAAATTTTATTTTACAAAAATCCCAAAAATTAGTGGCGTTTTTTAAGAAAGCGCCGCTAAAGAACATTTCTTTTCGCGGCGTTTGTGAAGAAAGCGCCACTAAAGAACATGATCTATAGCGGCGTTTTTTACCAAGCGCCGCTAAAGAATATGATTTTTAGCGGCGTTTTTGTCTAAGCGCCGCTAAAGAACATGATCTTTAGCGGCATTTTTCTCCATGCGCCGCTAAAGAACAAGATCTTTAGCGTTGTCTTTTTTTTAAGCGCCGCTAAAGAACATGACCTTTAGCGGCGTTTTTTTCTGTAAACGCTGCAAACGTTAGCGACGTTGTCATTAGCGGCATTTTTTGCGGCGCTTCTACAAGCGCCACAAATACCTTTAGTGGCGCTAAAAAGCGCCGCTAAAGGCCTAAAAAAACGCCGCTAAAAACCTGTTATGGTGTAGTGTAATCAACCTAGAGTCAGTTCCTCTTACTCTCGAAAGAGATATTAGCATAATTTAGGGATTTCTACGGATAAAGATACTAAGTAAAGAAATTGCATAATTTAGATTGATAGTGACAGATGAAATCTAGGCAGATTCTTTCTTGGGTATTGTTTCGCTTCATGATTATTATTCAATAACTTTTCTGAATTATTCTTTGTTAGGTTTGTTAGTTAATTTTAGTTTTTAATCAAACACTCAAATTATTCGGTTAAATAATAGAAAGACAGTAATTACTTGTACTTTCAGTCTTCGTGGGAACGATATCTTTACTCACCATAGCTATACTATTAATTGATAGGTGCACTTGCCTTATTCAATTTTTTAGTTGGTTGCGTGGACATCAAAAAAGCTACATGAGATTTAAGAGAATAATATGTTAATTGGGATATAATTTTCTGATAAATTTTTTTAGACATATTTAAATTTATTATTAATTATTATATTTAAATGTATTATTAATTATTATATTTAATTATTAATATTTATATGTTATTCATTGGTTTGTGTAAACTTTAAACAAATTTGAGGATTATTTTTTATAGTTAAAACATAGCTTTAGTTGTTAAAGGTTATGCGTCTAAATCTTGCAAGAAGTAAAACTTTATATATTTTAATCAATGTTGAGTCGGATATCCAGCGAATAATGAGATCTAATTCAAATTTAGATTTGGATATTAAAAGTCAAATAATTTGCATATTCAGATTTTTGGTAGATTTGTGGATTTGGATTCAGATAATCTAAAATTTGCAAATAAACAATCCGTTGCCATCCTTAATCAAAATGAACCAAGTTGTGAAGTTGGAGTGTCAAAGTGGACTTAAAAAAGTGCAGGTATCAAAGTGAGTCTAGTTGTCAAGTTCAAAGTAAAAATATATATTATCCATTTATTAAATTTTCAAATGTTTTAGGTGTTATTTTTCTAAATTATAATAAAATTATGGCATAATAATAAATTTAACCCCTAACGCTTACTTTTTTTTATTTTGGCCTTCAACCTTCAAATTTTTGTTAAATTACTTTTTATCATATGGAAAAGTTGAATGGACTATGAAATTTTTAACGAAACTAATGTGACAACTCGTGTGGTAGTCCACCAGTAATTCATAAAAATTCAAAAAAAATAAAAGTTAATAAAAAATTCAACAAATAACAAAAAGAAATCATATATATAATTTTAAAAATATTCATGATAGCAATGAAGTATAATTGGACTATCAAGTAGGTTGCCACTTTAATGTCATAAAAATTTTAGTGATCTAGTCAACTTTTTCATCTAAAACTAAACAATATGACTAAATTTTGAAGATTAAAGATCAAAGATCAAAGTGATCCAATAAAAATAATTAGTGTTAAAGAGACAAAAAGATTAACGTTAAGGGCTACAATTATATTTATGCCTAAAATTATTTTTCAAAAAGGGTTCGAGTATATTTGACCTTAGAACGAAAACCTTTGCATATATGTGAGGTGGTCAATTTTCACATTTTAAAAACAAGTTATTATGATAAAATGATTTTCAAGAGTATGTTTGACCCCAAACTTAAAACCTTTGCTTATGCATGAGATGATCCTTTTTCAAATGTTATAGTTCTTTTAAAAATTATTATAATAAAATTATTTTCAAAAGGGTTTAATATGTTTCACCCTCTGACTGAAAACCTATGTGGATGAACTCAAAAATATTATCTCATGGGGAGGTAAATTATAATTTTACTATGTATTTATTCAAAATTTTTTAATCTATCGTGGGATTAAACTTTAAATTTTATATTTTAGGACGACCAGTAATTTGCCTACTCCTTTTGCCTTTGCTCCTATTCGCGTATGTATGAGATGGCAATTTGTGTTTGCCATATAAATGTAACAAGCTTTTAAACTGTGTAACTAATAAGACTAAAACGAAGTCCAAGTAATTGTAACTTTAGAACATAGAATTTGGCTCTTAGAGGTTGAAAATGAACTAAAAATATAATTAAGTTCACAACCAACACAGTAGTTTACAAATACATAATTCATTTCACTGCCTTATTGAAGTAAAGTTTTGGACTCAAATAGTTCCAAAATGATTTGGCACTTGAAAGACGGAAATAAACTTAAAAGTAATTCGATTAAGTTTACAAGCAACATAATAGCTTGCAAATACATGATTTATTTCACTGTCTTATTGAAATAAAGTCTTGGACTCAAATAGTTTCAAAATGATTTGGCACTTGAAAAATGGAAATAAACTTAAGTAGTTCAATTAAGTTTACAAGCAACACAATAGTCAAATACATAATTTATTTCACTGCCTTATTGAAGTAAAGTCTTTGACTCAAATAGTTCCAAAATGATTTGGCACTTAAAAGATGGAAATAAACTTGAAAGTAGTTTGACTAAGTTCGAGCAACTCATAACCATATGTAAGATATCTATCCATCAATTAAATATTTAAAAAAAAATTACATTTAACGATTTTTTTTTTTAAATTCAATAGAACCAATACATTAAATGTTAGAAAATGAAAGAAAACATTAGTTCAATAAAATCAATGCATTAAATGTTAAAAAAAATTAACCCAAAATAACCCATAATCATTGACTAGGAAGAAGGATCTAAATGAGAAATTTGTAAATTAATTTAGACATTGTTAAATTAAGTTTGAGGAATTCGAAACATGAAGCTAACCAAAGTCAAGTAATGCTTGATTCATGGAAACCCTAACCAATTATATATAAAAACAATGATCACACAACCCTAGTGTCTATCTTTCAACCATATATTTATAAAGTTCAATAAGTAAGCTCAGCTATACAGTGAGCTAAGCATCCAATTTAATTACCTAAATTATAAAGAATTGGTTATTTTAAATTTATTATACTATATATTTGTTAATAACGTGAGATTAATTACTAACATTGTAAACTAATATCTTATATAAATTTTGAGAGACAAATGTATTCATACCATGCTCACGTCATATAATTATGTCAAAGTTGATATTTACATATCTTTTATTAATTAGATTTAATAAAAGTATTATCCAACATGACCTGGAAAACATAAAGAAAACATAATACGACACAAAAATAACATGCACACGATATGAACACCTCAAAACCTATATAGTACAACATGAAATAGTTTACACAAACATGATTAACTTAAACCTATATTGCTTCTTGAATGTGAAAGACGGATATAGATGTGTTCGACATGGATATGATCTATGTAATTAGATATTTCTGAAAATCACATCTTATATATGTATGTCTGACAAGCATTTCAGAAAAATGAATATTCAAAGCTTTAAATATAAATAACTAATTTTTTTTCCTGTGCGATGCATGGGTTGTAAGTGTGCTTTATAAAATTATTATTTAAATAATGATATGTTAAATAAAATTATTGATTAAAAATATTTAAAAGATATAATCAAAATTTAAAATATACTTAAGTTTTTGAAATATAATATACTAGTTTTTTTATCTCGTGTGATGCACGGGTTACTTGTGTGTTTTATAAAATCATTATTTAAATAAAGATATATTAAATAAAATTATTGATAAAACAATATTTAAAAGATATAAACAAATTAAAAAATATACTTAAGTTTTCGAGATATAATATACTAGTTTTTTATCCCATGTGATGTATGGATTGCTCGTATGTTTTATAAAATTGTTATTTAAATAACGATATATTAAATAAAATTATTAATAAAATAATATTTAAAACATATAACCAAATTAAAAATTATACTTAAGTTTTTAAAATATAATATATTTGTAATGTTATGAATATAATTTATGCTTTAATTATGAGGAAGTAAATTTGAAAGATAAAATTGTTATAATAAAGTTTAAAATAATTTTATTTTTAAATTTTTAATCCTAGAAATCATATTATATATATCTAATAATTTTTAATTTTAGAAATAAAATTTTAAATAATATATTTTGGTGGTACAAAATAAAGTTTTAAATAACATAAAAGCATATATTTGACTTATTAAAAAATAAAAAATAATTCACTAATTTTTTTTGTAATATGAATAGTTTTTTTAAGTAGAAGTGAAATATTTAAAAATTATTACATAAAATAATTTAAATTACATACCAGTTTTTAAAAATTTTAAAAATCAATTTTGAGGGGAAAAAGAAATTAATTATTATTAAATTTATTTTATATTGAACACAATTAAATGCAATATAATAAATAAGATATATGAACTTAGATTTGAAATATAAAAGAAGTAATCATTTAATATATATAATTATGAAATAAATATTTATTTTTTGATAATAGTATTTATCTTTATGACAAACATTAAAATATTTTTAATATTAGGATAGATATTATTTAACTTTATTTATATTTATGATAAATGTTTTATTATGAAATTTAAGCTATATTTTTAATACAGTTTTGTTGGTTCTGGATATTTGTGATTCTGTGGTCTAAGTGAGAAACACAACATTTTTTCACTGCATGCAGTATCCAAAGGCTTTTTGCAGAACCCGTGTGGTTTTCTACCGTGACATTTTCGGGTAGGTTTTGATCATAAAAGCCGCTGATGGGTTTTCTTTTGAATGTGTCCTGTCTGAAATTTCCACCACTTTTTTTTATAGTTTTACGACTACTTCAAATGTCTCCATGTTCAGGCTAACAAAAGGCAATAGATTTGGTTTCTTTTTGTTTTCCTCAGGCTAAGACCCCTAAGTCACAGTCTATGAATGTGATTGGTTGGTAGAGAAATCGTTTGAGAAAAAACAGGAGACGAGAAAGCCCCATGCCCCCATCCATCATCACCCAAATACTTATGGATTTTCATAAAAGGATTTTAAATTATATTTTTATTTTATGATCGCAATATTTGTTTAAGGGTCTGAAATTTTATTTTTCATTTTTATGGTAGTAAAAATATAATTTTATTATTTGAATAGTTTATATTTTTATAATTTTTAAAAGATTAAATTTTATTATTTATAAGAAAATTAAAGTACAATTTTAACTTTATTAATTTAAAATTTTTAAAAAATCAAAGGACCTAAATAAAAAAATTTCATTTTAGAGAGGCCAGGGCCATACCAGCCCATGGCTACGCCCTTGTTTATGATAAATATTTTTGAATTTTGAACTTTAAACTATATTTTCAAAGGAGCAATAAAAAATTATTTCAATTAAATTATGTAAGAAATTTTTTAACTTTAATCTAAATATTAAAATGAATAAATTAATTAATGGAAAAGTTGATTAGTTAAAATAAATAAATTAAGATGCAAAAATGATATTTTTTATAATATTCAGAATTTATTTTTTGGACATTATCTCTTGTATGATAAAATTATAATGATATTTTAAAAAAGAAATCTAAGGATAAGACAATTAAATAAATGGGATATGATAAAGGATGATATGAAATAGGGATATTATCCCTTTTCAATAATTTTATGCCACATCAGTAATTTTATCTAAATTTCAAGATTTTAATTTGGATTTAATTTTTTTCTGAATGAAAATACTGAAATTCAGGACGAAAATGCTGATGTGGCATAAAATGATGTGGCATCATTGTTTTCTACAATCTTTTCCCATTGGCTATATAAAAAAGTTTAAAAAATAGACATTTTGTATATATATATATATATATATTTAAAAATCAACTATATAATCAAATTAACTAAATTTAAATCTAAAATCAAAATATAATTTAAAAGTTTATAGAGATCACATTTTTTTATTTGAATATTTTATATTTATTTCAAATAATGTATTTATAATTTTAAATTATCTTCTATTTTATTTTAAAATAATAGAAGTAAATAAAATTTGTGCGTCTTTTTCCATATTTAATCGCGTGTCTTTTTTATAATGTAAATATTTTTTTTTTTGAATTCCGGTTTGTTTTTAAGTTATACATCATGTTTTTTTAAAAATTTATTTTTAAAATGATAAGTTTTTAATGTAAATTTATTTCCAAATGGTCAACTATTGAGATGATTTAAACTGAAATTATTAACAAAATATTAAATAATTAAAATAAAAAATTATTGAGATAATTTATTAAATATATTTTAAAAATATAAATTTAATAAGTGAGATGTCAATAATATAAATATGTTATGCTCGATCTTAGACTTTATAATATAATATATATAGCAATAAAATACCTAAATTATGATATTAGGGTTAAAGTTAAGGTGGGCTTGCCTGCATCATATCGCCCAAATTTACAACCAGAGCTCCACGGACAGGATTAACATCAAGCCATTGATTTTGATAGAGGATTTGAAGTCCGCCGATTTCATCTTGTAAAACTACGGTGCAGAAGCCAGTATCGGTGTGACTGCTGCTGCCCAATGTCAAGTCCGGTTCGGGGCACGATGGATAGTAATGGCATTTCACAAGCATTCCCTCACCGCACCCAATATCTTCCAAATAGCTCCGATTCAGACCCAGAGCTTCCGACATCAATTCTAACAAAGTCTGCCCTAATTTCATCATTTTGCTTGAATATTCTATCACTATATCTCTGCGGATGAAGTTAGCTTCAGATATGATTTTTGCACAAATATTATCGTATCAAAATATGTTTCATATAAGTAGCTGTTTACGTTTTAATTTCCTTCATTTCATACGTGACTGATCTATACTCCTAGCAACATTTGCTCCAATTAAACTTAATTAATTCATTCATTCAGGACAGTGATGATAGAGGTTATATTTACTACTTACCTGCAAACCGCAGGCAGTTCTTGACGAAGAGGGTGACGAGGTGCCATAACACAACACAAGGTATCCCTCCAACTGGTTGCTTCCGCCTTGTAAAGATCGATGTTACTATTATAATACACTTTCTTGGAGTAATCTCGAGAATAAATCTCTTTCTTAGCTTCGTCATCCTGTTCATGAAACCTGCGAAGCCCATTTATCATTTCATCCGTAGTCGCCAACGGAATCCCATGGTTGATACCCCATTTCTCGCAAGCTTCTCCAACTTTCTTAACTATTTCGCGACGTAAATTTGGAGCATCGTCGACGCCGGTCAAGTCTACGATTGGGATTTGGTTATGGACGTTGTTTCTCTCAAGCTTGTACTGTTCGTCGATGCAAGCCCGAATCTACCAGCCCTTTCACCCCTGATTTTGTTTCATTCAAAGCTTTCAATTCCTGTTGTCGATCCACAATGGATTCTTGAGCTCGTTCTAAGCTTATTTCTGCCATGTTCAAGGATTTTGGCTTTTGAGAATCTTTGACACCCTAACTATCTATATAAAGTTGTTATGAAAAGAAAAAGCAGCCTCTTTCTGTTCTTATTTTTGTGGTGCTTAAAAATTAATATATTAAATACAATTTAAATTTAAGGGAATAACTTACATTTATCCTAAAATTTTCTTCCCATCACCAAAATCACCAAATGTTAAACACATAAAATTATTATTATACACTTATTCATATTTAATTTATTCTAGTTAAATTATTTAAAAACCTAAGTAATTGAAATAAAAATCAAATATCAACAAATGTTAGGGTGCAATGGCAAGCCACATTATACTCTTAAGAGAATACTAAAGTTTGAGCCTAGGAGATATTGTTTGGAAGGAAAAATTTTGAACCTTAAAATTAACTTTCTTAATAATATAATTGTATTTTAGTTTTTATTATGAATAAAATTGTTGATTGAAATTTTTTTTAAAATAATATCAATTTTCTATAAATGATAAGGCAACAAACTGTGGGATAAAAAATTTGTAAAGAAAAAACTCTTAATTTCAAAATCATATAAATTACTTATGGACTTATGTTTTTAAATAATTTAATTAGAGTTGGAGAGTAGACTGAATATGGATGGATATATAATAGTAATTTGATGTCTTTAAAATTCGATGATGTGGTGAAATTTTATTAGCGCCTAACAGTTTTTAGGATCAATCCTAATATAAGTTATTCCCTAAATTAAAGGGTTTATATTGTTGTAAAAAAAGTGTTTCTAAAAAAAATGTCCATTTGAAAATGTTGTGAAGTAAAAATATATATTTAAATAATTTTTAAATTCATTAATATTATGTAAAAATATAAAAAAATCTTTTGATAACATGGATTCCTATTTCTCAATAATAGCTCACAATCAAGACAATTGACTAAATCTCGTGAAACCATTTCATAGAAGTTCATTGATATCTTCTTTTTATAAAGCAAATCGACTTCAATTCGTGAATAATCCACATCACTTCTACTTTTATTGTAACAAAAGATTCCCTTTTTATATGAAAAATTACCGTATCAATAATTATGATTTTATGTATGGACAATTCCTCAGTATTTTGTTCATTCGCAACCAAATATTTCTTTGTGCGGTGGTACAAAAAACATGTTTTTTGGGGGAGAGATACTATTTCACCTTCACCAATCGAGTTGCACGTATCTAATATATTCATACCTAATGATGTTCCACAAAATGGTGACGTAAGGTTGCCCTGCATAAGGTTGAATTTAGTGATTACTATGGTATGTATATAGGGTAAATGATGATAGTATGTGTGGTGATAACATGTTTGATTTTAGATCATGAAATGGCTAGGAAATGGTAGTATTGGGTGAAATGTATGGTATATATGTTAGTTGATAGTTGTGGTATATGCATTCATTAAATTAATTTATTTCAATGACATGGTAAGTTTTGATAATGTACAAAGGTAAATTGTACTATGATGATACATGCTTGTATGTATAATTGAGTTTATGTTTTGAATTTGGCTGTGAACGTGTCAAATGACATATTAGTTAGTATTAGGATAATGGTACCTAATTGCATACTTAGTGGTTAATTATAATAGATAAGATCACTACACCAAAACAGATTTTTAGCGGCGTTTTTTTATGCCTTTAGCGACGTTTTTGAAAGCACTGCAAAAAATGCCGTTGTTGTCAGCACCGCAAACATTTGCGACGCTTTTCCCACAAACGCCGCTATAGATCAGGACCTTTAGTGGTGCTTTTTTCACAAACGCCGCTATAGATAGGGACCTTTAGCAGCACTTCTATACAAACTCCGCTATAGATCAAGACCTTTAGCGGTGCTTTTCCCAAAAACGCCGCTATAGATCAAGACCATTAGTGGCACTTTTTCCACAAACGCCACTATATCTCAAGACCTTTAGCGGCGCTTTTCCCACAAACGCTGCTATAGTACAAACCTTTAGCGACGCTTCTCGCAAAAACGCCACAAAAACATAACATTTAAAAAAATATTTTAATCAAATAATATTTATTTTTATGATAAATATTATATTATGTTTTATTTTTTAAATTTGAACTTTAAATATACTTTCAAGTATAAATAAAAAATATTATTTAAATTAAATTTTTTTTGAAAATTTTAACTTTAAAACTAAATATAAAAATTAATGAATTTAGTTTTAGAATTTAAAATAATAAATTAATAACACAATTAAAATCCAAAAGTTAGAACTCAAGTTGTCGTAAATATTAAAGTAAAAATAAAAATTTAGAATCAAAAGTAAAATAAATAATACATATGAGAAACATACTGACTAGTTGAACCTACCTATGACTATACACATCACAAGAGAATTTAGTTGAAGCTCTATCAGCAACATCTTTAGTTTCATTGGCACTGCAATTGGCACTCTTTTCCACCTCAAGATTGGAGGCAAAGTCTATGTCATCTAGGACTTTGGTGAAGAATCAGAAATTCCAGGCTCTGTACAAGGCTTTTGCACTTCTATTGCAGTTGAAAACCAAGGTATACCCTGTTTAGCATAGAGCAAAATGTAGGCTTCCTGGGACAGCACAGCTTCTTCTTCAACACAAGTAACCTACAAAAGACAGAACATGACCATTATGCACTATTATTCTAAGTACCATCAAAATGTTACCGAGTATATTAGAAGTGGACACTTAAATTTCAAACTTAGGATGAAAATTTGCAATATCAGTGAAATTATCAGATCCAAATGCTTGAAGAACAAGCAAAATATTTAAAGCAGTGGGGAAATAGAACCCTCTGTAAGGTATCCTTCATAAGCAAGAAACACATTGTATCCAGTTCAGAAACTGGATATGTTAGTAACTATCCTTAGTAAAAACCAGAATGCACATTAAAATGTGAACAAATTCATCAACGCTTACCCTTGAATCATTCATCTTATGCCACATATTAGGAGAGGATCGAATGTAGCAAACATAGTGTCCAGAAGTAGGTTTGAATCCGGACTGTTTCACAACTGCAAATAGTTGATACCTCAGTTCCTCCTATTGCAAAAAGGATAACAAATGAAACAAGTTCAATAATCATGCATTAAACATAAATTTTGTCTTGTCTAATATGCTCACAAAACCAATAATCATGAATTCAAAATCTTTTAGATTATTTGATAAATAAAATATTTTATCTTTCTTGCCAATAAAATAAAATAAAATAAAATAAAAAACAAGAATCAAATTAGTTCAACTCCAAGTCCTTAGTCAAATTTAATTAAACCTCAAGTTCTTTGTCAAAAGAAAAGAATATATATAAAAAACCAAGAAAACACATACCTAGTTTGATTGACAAAATGTCGTTTTCTTTGGTAGGCGGCCATTGGGAAGATTAACAATTAATTAAGAAGATGAAAGAGATAGACCTTGAAGAGTTTTTGCAAGCAAATTGATTAAACTTCTTCTATGTTCGAATTTTTTTATATTAGATTCTTGTTTGTGCATATTGCAAATTGATTAAACTTCTTCTATGTCCCCATGGGAAATATTGTTCTTCATGATCTGTGAACAGAAGAATTTTCCAGAGGTAAGTACCATCAATGATGATAATGTATAAAGAATTTTCCATGATCTGTGAACATGGAAAGAAAAAGCTTCAATTTTCATTCTTCAAAAGGAACTGTGGTGCATGGAACACCAGCTGAAAAACAGAAGGGAACTAGAGAGTAAGAAAGAGAGATGTATAAAGAATGAAATATTGTCTACACCTGCTCAACTTCAACCATTTTTTCTTTTTACACTAATTCATGCTGTATATGTAATTTTACAGTAACAAGAACACATAAATAAATCAAGAAAAAAATTATGTATAAGAAATTTGTTTGTTATCGTGTCATGACATGCTTCTGTTGAACTTCAGATTTCAGGAAGTTAGATTACCCCAAGGTGATTTCTATTACTGGTATATACTTCGACAGACACTCTACTTACCATTGCATGTTGTAGCAATTCAGATTACTTTTTTATTCCAAATATTATGAACACAATTAATCAGTAAAGTTTATTTCCTCAATTATCAATATTTTAAAGTAGTATATATAAAATTTCCTGAAATATTATTAAGAAAATATATAGCATTAGCAGCACAAATTCTGAGATTTATTCCTTCAGTACCATCCTGTAATTGAATAAATTTGTATTAATAAATAAACCAACCCTTCTAAACTCCTTGCTTTTCAAGTAATAAACACCAATACATACATGGATGCCCAATTTGTATTTCACGAAATACAGGGACTCCACCCCTTTCAATGGATTACCTTCAATTTTTTTATAATTTTATAATTTAACTTTAATGTATTTTTTATATTTATATATTTTTACAAATCTAATTATAATTTTTTTTACATATTTTTACTATACAGACTAGCACATACCTGCAATGCAAATAAGGGACAAACTAACTTTTTCCTTCTAAACAAAATATAGAAAAAAATAAGAAGAAAGTGCCATTCATCTTCAACTCTCTGCAAATCTTAAAAAATCATCATGACCTTACCATCCAAATCGTCTTCAACCCTCATCCCTCACCATCACCATAGAAATTCACCCATTACCTTATAGAAATGAACACACCCACATTACCATCATTTTCCAAAGCTACAATACCAAATATATACTTCCAGATAATGTATTTTTTATGGAACTGTTTGGCTTTATTTTCAAGATAGCACCAAAGTATCTAACTAAAGTAGATGAATCAATGCAAAGAAATAATTAATATGAACCACAAAAAATCAAAACATGGTGTACGCTATAGGCATGAACATATCAAAAGATAAGTAAGCATTTTTAAATATATCCATTTGGTATGGATGAGCTCTTAGCCATTTGGGGATATAGAGTTCGGTCTCCAGACATGGTTGATTTAGTAGCAAAAATCAATAGAAGGTACCATCTTAGTAGCAAAAACCAATAGAAGGTACCATCTTAGCTGCAAAAACCAATTAAAATCCAAAACCTAAATTCATGATTTTTTTGAATTTCTTTTTTGAGATTTTATACTACTCTTACGAATGCCAAAACCTAAATTCATGATTTCTGTCATTCAAATCTTGAGAAACATAGTCTCATAAAAATCCAATTAAAATCAAATTCATTACCTGGAAATGTAATCATCATAAACTTGTAACAACTTTTTTTTATCAATTAATAAAATAAAACCTAAATTACACATCAATATTTCATACTAAAAAAAACAAGAACATGATTTTATCGACACCAACAAAAAAGAAATGAAAGCATAACATTTACTCCAAATTGTCGTCACTAACAACATAACATTTACTCCAAACCAATGAAAGCATTCCCAATATAAAAGAAGTGAAACCATTACAGTACCTTCGCGACGATGAAGAAAAATGAAACGATCGAAAACCCTATGCACAGAGAAGACGATTTCAAGATATTTCAGGGTCATCAACAAATAACAAACAAAAAAGAATTAACAAAGACAAGAAAACCCAATCTTTAAATGCGCAGAATTGGGAAATCGAACCTTAAATACTGATTCGCCCGACGACAGAATCTGAATGTCTGGCCACCTTCTTCGTCTTCTCTGTGTGGGTTATGTAAGGCAAGAAATCAAAACAATGAAGCTTTTCCTTATAAGTTTGCAAGAAACCAAAACACCGAAACACTAAAGCTTTTCAATTGAAGAATCGCATGTAAGAAATTGTAGATAGAAAAAAAGAAATAGGGATTTCGACAGATATGGGATTTGGGGCTGAGAGCGGGGATATAGTCCAAAACTGATTATATGTTTCAAACGACGCCATTTTCTATTTCAATTTTTGCTGCGCTCACAATGGAACTCCACTAATTTTACAATTTTTACAGCTTTTGGAGATAAAACGCCACTAATATTTAATTCGTCAATGAAACGGTGCCATTTTGTTCAATTTTTATTACATTCTTTGCGGCGTTTATTGACAAAACGCCACTAATTATTCACTTTTTAAATATATATTAATAAGTTTATAAGTTTTCAAAATTTTAATAGATTTATGAATTTGATACATTAATATGACATTATTAATATTATTTCAATAATATTATTTAAAAATATGATATTTTTAATTGTTAAAATTTAATAAATTTTATAAATCTTAGAGAGTGTATAATTTAAATATTATCAACATTCAAATTTATAAATTATTAATATTATTCAAATAATGTATTTCAATTTTAAATTTATGCTCTATTTTTAAGTTAATAAATGAATGTAAATAACACAATTAATTTGCTTCATCATAACATATATGCCACCACGAGTCAATAAACTAAGCATTCGTGTCACTTAGAACCCTAATAACATAATAAGAAGTAAAAAACAAAAAGTATTTGTAATTTTTTTGACTTTGATATCACAAAAGTAATTAAACCCTAAAATCTATAACACTAAATCCTAAGCCCTAAACCTTAAATCTTAAATCCAAAACCCTAAATTCAAAACCCAAAACCATGCATTTAAACCTTAAATCATTAACACTAAACCGTAAACCATAAACATCAACCCCTAAAACACTAAACTTCTATATCTTATAAGCCGTAAACACTAATCTGATCTTAACATTAAAACGTAAACCCTAAACCTTAAACCCCAAATCCCAACCCCTAAACCTACACCATAAACCCTAAACTCAAAACTCTAATCCTAAAATAATAAACATTATATCATGAACCCTAAAACCCTAAACCGTATACGATAACCCTTAAATACCAATCCCTAAATTAACCCTAAAAGCCCTCGAGTATTAGCGACGCTTTTTAAAAACGCTGCTAAAGCCTAGAGCAATAGCGGCGCTTTCCCTAAAAACGCCGCTAAATCCAAGAGCATTAGCGATGCTTCTTCAAAAACGTCGCTAAAACCCAGAGCATTAGCGGCGCTTCTTCAAAAACGCCGCTAAAGCCCCCAACATTAGCGACGCTTCTTAAAAAAAGCCGCTAAATCCCACAGCATTAGCTGCGCTTCTTCAAAAACGCTGCTAAAGCCCCAGCATTAGTGGCACTTTTTGAAAAACGCCGCTAAATTCCCCAAAGCCTCAGTAAACGGCGTCGTTGGGCTTGGGTTATTTGCGGCGCTTCATTATAAACGCCGCTAATGCTCTATTTTTAGTGGCGTTTTTCAAAAAGTGCCCCTAATGCTTCATTTTAGCTGCGTTTTTCTAAATGCGCAGCTAATGCTCGCTTTTTAGCGGCGTTTTTTTGTCCAAACACCGCTAAAAATACCGCTAAAAGCCTATTTTGGTGTAGTGGATGATTAATAGATCATGGTTAAATCATGACATGATTGTAATGGATTGAGTGAGTTTTATGAAGGTTATATGTGTACATATTTATATCTATGAATTAAGATATAGGTTTGGGCATGAAATAAACTTTCAAACTTGTGAATTTTTACCATCTGGATAAAAGTATCGATACTTGACCAAATGAACAGTGTTTTCAAATTTGTAGAATGTCAAAATGGTATTGATACTGATTATAATACCGATACCTACAATAAAAGTATCTGTATTTATTCTATTAGCATCGGTACCTAGTTCCAAAGTTTTAAAAATTTATAGTTTGGCCCTTTTTCATCACCGAATCTAATCTATTGTATTTTAAAACTTGATTTAGTTCCATTTTCATTTGTAATAATTAATGTGCGTATTAATATGACCATTCAATGATTTTAATTGCATGTGATTGTTCTGAAATTAATCGTAGCATATCATAGCTCAAGTCTGGCGATTGGACTAGTTGAGGGCTGCCCGAAATAGTCTATGCACATAACATATAACCATTTAAAACACAAACCACAATCAAGAAGCAAAGTACCAACATTCAGATTGACCAAAAACAAATCGTCTATATACATGCCACGAAATCGGGTTTTAAACAATAGAAAGACTACTGAATCAATATTGAGATAGTGTGAGTTTCTCGACGATCCACCTGACACTTTCTGCAAGTTGACACTACAGGGAAAAAGGAAACAAGAGAGTAAGCATTATAAATTCTTATTAAGTTCACAATTATTAAAACAACTTACCTCATTTTATGAATTATAAAATAAGTTATTCAACTTAAAGATTTTGCATAAATCCAGCAACTCTATATCAACAAGGTGAGTTCATCCCATAACTAATTCATATAATAATTTGAACATTTATTTCACATCCCGAAAGCCGAGTTAGTAGAAATAGGCATTAGATTGTGGGCTCGAGAGAAAAATTGGGTTTTGTGTTGTAGAAGCTGAAATAGGATAAAAATAAATAATTAGTTAATAATAAAAAAAAATTAAATAATAATGGTATTAATAATTGGGCCATTAGTAAAAATTAATAGAGACTAATTTGAAATAGTGGTTAACGTAGAGGTTAAATGTGTAAATTAAGACCAGTAGTTAAAAAAGAAGTTACCAGAACAAGGGAGAAATAAGAGAGGACTTAAAGGGCAAATAGCCCGATTTTAAAAAAATTAGTTGGCTATAAAAGCCACTAGCAGTCCAATTTCTCCCCATCCTTTTTAATTTTAAAAATTTGTTACATCTAAGATTGAAAGCTTTCTCTAAAAAATTTCTGCATCTTTTATATTTTCTCTATAATATATTTACATACATGGGTGTTATATGAATAATATATATATGCGTGCATGGGTGGTATATATATAATATATATTTAAGTGCATGGGTGTTATATGTATAATATATTTGTATGAGTCTGCTATATACATAGTACATATATATGTGTGGTTCTGCCATATATAATGAATATGTGTGGGTTCTATTATATATAATATATATGCAGTTATAGGTTTTGTATTCTCTAATATATATAAATGTATATGTGACTTTTAATGTATGCTAAAGTGGATGTGACAAAGGTCATTAAATAGGTATGTATATATATGTAATATATATTAGAATATGGTTTTGTAATGCTTGCAAATGGAAATAAAAAAATAAATATAATAATATAGATTTTTATAACATGTGAATTTTATTGATAATGCACATTTATGCATACAAGAACCCGTAAGTGAATTATAAGTTTTATGATATTGTAAGTTTTGATTACTACAAAATTATATTATTGTGAAATGCTAAGTGCGAGCTCAACAATAGTGCGAGTCAATTATATTGTGTAATAAAATGTGATTAAATAGATATGTTGGCAATGTGAACACTTGAAACCATTGGATATCATTGGCATGCCATAGGATTATGAGTACTCACCCATTTTATTATTTGTTGGGCATTGTGGCCCAGAGATAATGTTGGAGAGATAAGGGAATTTTCGAGCATAACTCCATTCACCGTAGATAGCGTGGTGTGTTTGGAGAGTATGAGCATACATGCTACACTTACATAGAGATAGCGTACGACTTTATGAATGGTGTGTTTTGGTGATCCGTTTATCCAATGAGTATATAATTTGACTATGTTTCATGTTCACGAATTGCCAATATATCACTATGTTGAGTATGTAAATTGTGGTATATGTGAATTGTTAAAGTATGTTTAAATCCTAACATGTTTGGTGTGTATATTTGTGTTGTATGCATCTGTACTCATTGAGCTTTACCAAGCTCACACTCCTTACTTTACCTTGCAGATAAATAGTTCGTGGGTTAGCAAGGAGAATGGCAAATCGGTGATCCATCCCAAGGCATTTTTTTTTAAAGTATGTGTGTTGAGCTTTTAAATTTCGAAGTGAAGGCAATGTGGGTCGTTCCAAGGGTTTAGTACTTAGACTTAGACTTTTTAAATATAATTTTCAACGGTTGTAAACGGGCATTATAGACTATTTAATTTTTAGGAATTTTTTAACGTTATAATTGCTTGCTTGATTGCTTATCTGGATGGTTTTAATTACTCAGTTAATGTGTTGATAATTAAATGAACTAAAAATTTTTGCAACTAAAGGAGATCGCCGATTATTAAGGTAAGCATTATACCTTCTGATTGTGTGAATGAAATAATTAATTTAGAAAAACATGCACTTAGAACTAATTTCATATATGAAATATTCTACAAATATGTGGTGTCTATGGCTGGTTGGTGTGGTTCATACAGTTTTAAATGGAGAGTCATCTCGGGTAGCTAATGTAACGCTCAAAATTTGGGTCGGACCAAGTTTACAAAAATCTAGGCGTAGCCACAGTTTAAAAAAAATTAGCCTTTTTGAAAACATAAATACATTGATTTTAAAATTAAAAAAATTAATATGTTTAAACCTTTTTTTGACAAAAATAATCTTGTATGAAAATTAGTTGTAAATGGGGTAGGAACGGGAACACATTGCCTTCATTGAAAGTGTTTTCTTGAAATATTGCCTTGGATCACTTGTCATTTCTTACTTTCTTGTTTTACTTAAATTTATGTAAATAGTAGACAAAATGCTTCATAGACGCGAGCGTCTGACTGCTAATGCACCGATGGAACCACCCCTGGGGCAAAGTGCACTTGGAATTGGTTTCGAGCCATTAATGTAAGCAATGATCGGAGTGTTTCAGAGGATAGCTGGTGGGAACCCTACCCCAACTCCCAGAGGGTTGCCACTCAAATGACTTCGAGTTTTAGTTGTAAAGAATTTTAGGGAGCTAAAGTACCTTATTTGACCGTTGTTGAATATTGGTTGGAGAGTGTTGAAAAGATCATTGAGCAGATGGGTTGCTCGGATGATGAGAAGTTTGGTTGCACCGTATCTTTACTAAACAGTAAAGCTCATAACTGGTGGGATACGGTAAAGAGAGGGGTCGTTACTGATCACCTAACTCAGTAGTTCTTTTTAGAGTCCTTTTGAAAGAAGTACTTGGGAGAGTAGTATCTGAATGCTAGAAAGAGGGAGTTTCTGGATCTGGTCTAGGGAAATATGTTTATGTCTAAGTACAAGTCTGACTTTGTGTGGCTTAGCCAGTATGCTCTAGAGAAGGTGTTATTTAAGAAAGAGAGGTGTAAGAGGTTTCGGTTAGGGCTAAATCGGGACATTCAAGTATATCTAGTAGCACAGAGCACTGAGGCCTTTGATGACTTGGTAGAGAAGGCTAAGGTAGTTGAGGAGACATTGATCGAGCCACCGAGACCAATTGTGTTTGAATCAAAGAAGAGGGGCTCCGATCAATCAGGATCATTAGGAAGGCCAAGTAAGAAAGGCCATGATTTCTGAAAGTCTGATAGAGGTGCTCGACAAGACTCTTAACCGAGCCAGATTGGACCATAGAGCATCGCAGTAGTTTCTAAGGGTGGATTGACCAAGGTAGCAACTTGTGAACATTGTAGACGTGGACATCCAAGAATGTGTTGGAGAGTGTTGGGGGCATGTCTATGTTGTTGGTCAATGGAGCATCAGTTATAGGACTTCCTAGAGAGAGTCAAGTTGGCTCACACCACTACACCTGTTAATGGCCGAGGCCATGGTCATAGTGGTAACAGGAGATCAATATCCTAAAGACAGCGTTCAGGGCTTAGTATAGGCATTATGAGTTTCTAGTTATGCTATTTGGGTTGATGAATGCATCTGTAGAGTTCATGGACCTGATGAATCGTGTTTTATACTCTTATCTAGATCAGTTTGTTATTATCTTTATAGATTTACGAATTATTCTTTAGATTCTATATGGGAAGTAGCTATATGTGAAGTTGAGTAAGTACGAGTTTTGGCTTCGAGAGGTGATGTTTCTCGGTTATATGGTATCTTCTAAGGGGATCCATGTTGACCCAAAGAAAGTCAATGCTATTTTAGAGTGAAAGCAGCCGAGGAATGTTACTGAGGTCCAAAGTTTTTTGGGGTCAACTGGTTATTACCATAGATTTGTTGAGGGCTTCTCTATCATAGTTACACCCTGAACGAAATTACTTCAGAAGAATGTGTCATTTGAGTGGAATAATGATAGGCAAAAATGTTTTAAAAAGATTAAGAAAGTGTTGACTGAGGTGCCAATGTTGGTTCAACTAGAGTCCAGAAAAGAGTATGTGGTTTATAGTGGTGTGTCATACACGAGCCTCAGGTTTGTTCTGATACAGGATGGAAAGGTGGTAGTATATGCTTCGAGGCAGTTGAGGCCACATGAGCGTAATTACCTGACCCATGATTTGAAGTTAGTTGTTGTGGTCTTTGTGCTCAAGATTTGGCATCACTATCTATATGGTAAGAGATGTGTTATCTATACCGATCAAAAGAGTCTTAAGTTTCTCCTATCCTAAAAGGAGTTAAACTTTAGACTGAGGCACTGGATTGAGCTACCGAAATATTATGGCTTCTTGATTGAGCATCATCCTGGCAAAGTGAATGTGGTTGTTGATGCTTTGAGTCGAAAGTTGATGGTTGAGTTATGAGCCATGTTTGCACGATTGAGTCTAACCAGTGATGGTGGTTTGTAACCAATGATGGTGGTTTGTTGGCCGAACTTTAAGTCAAGCCGACTCTATCATGTTAGATTAAGGAAAGACAGTTGGTTGATAAGTTTTTGGCGAAAAAGATCCGGTGGATTGAGGATGGTAATGGTGGAGACTTTGAGTTGATTCCTGATAGTATCTTGAGTTTCTATAGGAGGCTATGTGTGCCTGTTGATGTGGAGCTTAGGCACGCGATTCTTACTCAAGCGCATAGTAGCCCCTATGCTATTCACCCAGGTAGTATTAAGATGTATCAAGATCTTCAAGAATCATACTGGTCGCTTGGATTAAAGTGAGATGTTACTGACTTTGTGGGCCAATGTTTAGTGTGTCAAAGAGTGAAGGAAAGTGGAACACCAACATCCTTCGGGTTTGTTACAACCGATACAAATTTTGCAGTGGAAATGGGAGAGGATCAAGATAGCCTTTGTCTCAAGTTTGCCATTAACCCTATCTAAGAAGGATTTGGTTTGGGTGATTGTTGATTGATTCTCGAAGAGTACTTATTTTCTGAAAGTGCATACTAATTACTCGATGGAGAGATTAGCTAAGTTGTTCAAGGTAGAGATAGTTTGACTTCATGGTATACCAGTTTCGATCATTTCTGATAGAGATTCGTGATTTACCTCGGGATTTTAGAAAATTCTTTAAGAAGATTTCGGTTTGATGCTTAACTTTAGTACGACTTATCATCCACAAACAAATGGTTAGTTGGAACAGGTAATTTAGATACTCGAGGATATGTTGCACAGTTGTGTGATTGAGTTTGCTAGTAGTTGGGAGCGATCTCTGCCTTTAGTGGAGTTTGCTTACAACAACAGCTACCAATTGAGTATTCAAATGGCACCGTTTGATGCACTATATGGTAGGAGGTGTAGGACTCCTCTGTGTTGGTTCGATTTGGATGAGGGACTTGATGTGGGTCTGGATTTGACTCATGAGATAATGGAAAAGGTGAAACTGATTAGTAATAGACTGAAAGCCTCTTCTAATAGGTAGAAGTCTTATACTGATCTAAAACGTTGTGGTATCAAGTTTCAGGTTGGGGACTGTGTGTTCCTTAAGGTTTCACTTTTGAAGAAGGTTTTAAGATTCAAACAAAAAGTTAAGTTGAGCCTGAGATTTATTGGACCCTACGAGGTTATTGAGAGGATCAGACTGATAGGGTATCAGCTCAGGTTACTGACTGAACTTGAGCGTATACACAATGTGTTTCATGTGCCTATGTTACGGAAGTACCCATCCCACCCGTCACATATTGTTCCGACAGAGGAGATTGAGGTTCAACCTAATCTTACCTATTAAGAGGAACCGATCGAGATCCTAGCTCGTGAGGTTAAGGTGTTGCGTAACAAGAGCATACCTTTAGTAAAGGTTTTATGGTGTAATCACAAGACTGAAGAGGCTACTTGAGCAACCGAGGACGCGATGAGATATCAGTATCTATATCTATTTGATTCAATTAATTTTGAGGACGAAATTTTTCTTAAAAGAGGAGAGTTGTCACATCCTAAAAATCGAGTTAGTAGAAATGGGCATTAGATTGAAGGCTCGAGAGAAAAATATGGTTTTGTGTCGTATAAGTTGAAATAGGATAAATTAAATAATTAGTTAATAATAGTAAAAATAATAATTAAAAATAATATCAGTATTAATAATTTGGGCATTAGTCAAAATTAATAGAGACTAATTTGAAATAGTATTTAAAGTAGAGGTTAAATGTGTAAATTAAGACTAGTAGTTAAAAAATGAGTTATTAGAATAAGGGAGAAATAAGAAAGGACTTAGAGGGTAAATAGCCTGATTTTTTTTAAAAAAATTTAGTTGGCTATAAAAGTCACTTACTGCCCAATTTCTCTCCATCCTTTTTCATTTTAAAAATTTGTTAGATCTAAGATTGAAAGTTTTCTCTAAAAAATTTCTTCATCTTTTATATTTTCTTGGCATCCAAACATCCCCTATTCCTTCAATTTTGCAAGAAAATCACTCTTTCTTCTCTAATTTCTCACCTAAACTTAGCTCGTTTTTGCTCAATTGGTGCAAATTCGTGGAGGTTTTCAAATTAAAGGTAAACCTATTATTTTCTTATGTATTAAATTTTTATTAGGTGTTTTTAATTTGAATTTTCATAAATCTAAGCAAGAAAACTAAATATCCATGGTTTTAAAGCTATCTTTTGCATAAAAATGGTGAATATCATAATAAAGAGCTAAGATATGTTTTTAAAATGATTTTCAGTATATTTTGATGAGATTAAGAGGTTTAGAAATTCAATTTATCAAAATATTTAAGTAATTGCCTAAATTAAATGATTTTCTTTTGAGAATGAGGATGAACAATGTTTTTTCGAAAAAAATATTAATTAAAGAAATTGAGCAAAGTTAAAGATGTAGATCTATAATTAAACCTTAGTTAGGGGGTTAAGAGGTAGAAATTAAGGATTTAATTAAGTTAAAAAGAAGAAATTAAGCAAAATAGATTATACGAAATAAATCAAGTAAGTATGTGTGAGTGGAGAGTCATTGTATGAACACAAAGTGATAAGTTATCTAACGCCCCAAACCCGACCTAGACGTTATAGTTGAATCTGAAGAGTTACTATAATACGTTGAAATCTTTACTTTCCAAAGCATGGCTCATTATGAAACTGAAAGTCAAAGTTTTAGAAAATTTACCCCAAATCTTTGATAGAAAAACTTGCCACTCTTAAAACACTTATGTGAATCTATCAACTACTAACTTAAAATCCAAATTTTACTAAATCATTGTGCTTATGTCGTTTGCTTTATAAAACTCGTAATTCTGAATAAAACTTTGCAACAGAAATTTTAGAGTTGATAATTTTGGAAACCATGATCCTGATAAGTGAAAACATATGGTTCACCAATTGGGCATATTCTAAAACATTCGTTATAAATTTTCATAAAACCCATTTTAGATTTGATGCGGAAAGTCCTTAGTTTGTTTTAATTTTGAAAATTGAATTCTAATTTGTTAGCTAGTATGATTTTGCAGTTTTACATTAAAACTTCCAAAAATCGACAGATAAATCAAAACCCAAAAACAAAACCAAATTAAAAAACACAGTCCAAAACCAAATTTCTGGAGTTCTTAATTAACATAAATCAAACCATACTATTTGGAAGACCAAATCCGAGCTCCCACACGCCTTCCAGTCTTAAGTCAGAAGTTCACCTGAAATGTATTAAACAAATGAGTGAGCTAGAAGCCCAGTGTGCGACCCGATCTACAAAGAGAATTTTCTTATGGGTTTTGCATATACAGTTATCAAACCACAATTTCGTATCACATTACATAACATAGCATATTATATAATTAAAAATATGTAACAAATTAGAATTTCATATTTGCAAACATATTTCGAATCAGAATCTCATGTTTTCATAAACACATATATCAGACTAGAACAAATGCAGACACAGATCCTACCCCCATCCGCTACACACCAACTCCGACCAGGCAATCACACCAAATAGGACTACAAGAGTCTATTCATCCAATCACAACAAATATGTGGCGATGTGCCACTCCCAAGTATTCAACTGAGCTTCCATATAGAAATTTTTTATCTAGTTGCCATATATTTGAAGTAACGACTGCCATATAACACTTCCTCCATCATATCATAACCCACCCCAATGTATATACAAATTCACGTTAACATACATACATATCACATAGGTTGTATGGCATGCATAAGTAAACAAATATTATACAGAGCGTAACTTACACATAACTTATACAGATAATAGCAAATCATATTACATAGTCGAATCGGATAACTTATCGGAACAAATAACAAAATATGTATAATACACATAGTTTACAAAATAGTCATGCCTAACTTACGTAATTACTTATAGCAAATCAAAATGCATTATTATACTTATCAAAGCTTATTTAACATACCTCCTACACTTACCCATGTTTGTTTACTAAAATTTATGCTTTTCTAGGCTTACCTAATGCCCATGGATCCAATTTATAAGACCCTTAATTGACCCCTAATCATGCATCAAAATTAGCCCAAAAGGCCCACACGGTCGTGTGGCCCACATGGCCCAAAAAGCTATCCCGTTTGGTCTACACGGTCTACCCACAAAATTAAATTGCTAACCTAGACGAATATTGCACCCAAATCCTACATACAACATTTAAATTGCTCGATTACAACATAAGTTTAACCCCAAAATATTACTCAAAAACACCGTTTTCCTTAAAGAAACAATCTCTAAACAACATACGAAATACTCACCCCCCAAAAACAGTGATCAAAGCGATGATTATTCCTCTGGAGGATTTAGACTCACACCCTTTTCACCTAATAGAAAAACCATGAAAGCACCTAACATGATGCAGAATGACAACTAATACAAAACTCAACCTTGCACAACAAATGAATTAAGGCTATTCATAACAAAAAAATAATCGATGAAACTTACATTTTTTAGTGAATTATGATCGAAAACAAAAAGTCAAACGTACCCTCACGAAGAACTAATGGCAGCAAACAAAAATCAAAACAAAAAGGAGCGAAAGAAAACCAAAAATTAGAGAAGAAAAGAAGAACAAAGGAAAAACAAAAAGGAAGGAAAAAAATGTGAAAGAGATGAAGGAATAGTGGACGATTATTATGTGAGGGAAAATAGGAATTTGATAATTTACAAAATAAAATAACTTATTTTAAATTCAATTCTAACCATCAGTTTTTTTAATGAAATTTGAAACAAAAATAATTTTTACTATACGCACACGAGGATTTGAACACAAGACCAAAGGGTAAGTTACTAAACCACTAGGATCATTGTTGTCATCAATTAAGCGTAAGTAATATATAAGTCAAATGTTCAAAGATAGGGGTTTAGACAAAAATAACAAAATTACAAGAAAAAATATTCCAACTCAGAACCTCACACACACAATCATAGCACTTAACCACTAAACGAAATCAAATTACTTAACATAATTTTACAATCTTAACTCAAAAATCAGAACGTGACCACTTTAGGTTTCACAAACCTAATTTCTTCTAACCCAGACTTTGGGATATAAAAAGTTAGATTATTTTTGAATGCTTAGTAAAATGTATATTTTTGTGTGAAGTTGAAAATGTTGATGGAGCCTCAACAAATCGAGATAAAGGCAAGCATAAAGTTGTCTAGTTGAGCGTATCGTGGTAAGCTATAGGTGAGTGCATTTGTAAGTCATATTTTAGTATGAATTATGATATCTAGAGAGCTGAAGTGAAGCTTGCGAACCCTCACTTATGGTATGCTTACCTTGACTTTTTCTTGGTGCAAATTCTTACAATTTTGTTTGAAATGTTGAGTATCCATGTTTTACAATTTTGAAAGGTATGTATATATATATAATATATGTATAGAGGTTTTGTTATTTATATATAATGTATATGGGTTTTGGTGTTATATATAATTTATATTTACGTGCATGGGTGTTATATATAATATATATTCGGGTGCATGGGTGTTATATAGATAATATATTTGCGTGGGTCTACTATATACTTAGTACATATATATGTGTAGTTCTGCTATACATAATATATATGTGTGGGTTTATTATATATAATATATATATGCAGTTATAGGTTTTGTATTATCTAATATATATAACTGTATATGAGACTTTTAATGTACGCTAAAGTGGATGTGACAAAGGTCATTAAATAGGTATGTATATATACGTAATATATATTCGTATATGGTTTTGTAATGCTTGCGAACGAAAACAAAAAATAAATATAATAATATAGATTTTTATAACATGTGAATTTTAGTGATAATGCACATTTATGCATGCACAAACCTATAAGTGAATTATGAGTTTTATGATATTGCGAGTTTTGATTAGTGCAAAATTATATTATTGTGAAATGCTAAGTGTGAGCTCAACAGTAGTGCGAGCCAATTATATTGTGTAATAAAATGTGATTAAATAGATATGTTGGCAATGTGAACACTTGAAACCGTTGGATATCATTGGCATGCCATAGGATTATTAGTACTTTCCCATTTTATTATGTGTTGGGCATTATGGCCCGGAGATAGCATTGGAGAGATAAGGGAATGTCGAGCATAGCTCCATTCACCGTAGATAGCATGGTGTGTTTGAAGAGTGTGAGCATGCATGCGACACTTACATGGAGATAGTGTACAACTTTATGAGTCATGTGGTGTATTTTGGAGATTTGTTTATCCAATGAGTATATAATTCGACTATGTTTCATATTCACGAATTGCCAATATACCACTGTGTTGAGTATGTAAATTGTGTTATATGTGAATTGTTAAAGTATGTTTAAATCCTAACATGTTTGGTGTGTATATTTGTGTTGTATGCATGTGTACTCACTGAGCTTTACCAAGCTCACACTCCTTACTTTACCTACCAAATAAATAGTTCGCGAGTTAGCGAGGAGGGTGGCAAATCAGTGATCCATCGCAAGACATTTTTTTAGAGTATCTTTGTTGAGCTTTTAAATTTCGAAGTGAAGGCAATGTAGGTCGTTCCAAAGGTTTAGTACTAAAATTAGACTTAGACATTTTAAATAGAACTTTCAACGATTGTAAACAGACATTACGTACTGCTTGTTTTTTGAGAATTTTTTAACGTTATAATTGCTTGCTTGATTGCTTATCTGGATGGTTTTAATTACTTATTTAATGTGTGTATAATTAAATTTAGTAACAAATTTTTGTAGCTATGGTAGATCGCTAAGTATTAAGGTATGCCTTATACCTTCTGATTATGTGAATGAAATAATTAATTTAGAAAATCATGGCTTTAGGACTAATTTCTTATATGAAATATTTTGTAAATGTGTTGTATGTACGATTGGTTAGTGTGGTTCGTAAAGTTTTAAGTGAGAGTCACCTCGGTGGCTAATGTAACGTTCGAAATTTGGTTCAGACCATCTCGATCGGGTTTGGGGCTTTAAAATTTAGCATTTCAAATAATTTTAATATCAATCGCATGGAAATCAACAACTCAATATCATTCACAACATTGCAATCAACATTTCAATTCACAAATAAAACTAAAAGTCTTAATGGTACACATTTATCAATACATACAAGCTTGAATTAATCAATCTAAAGATTATATCGTATCATTTCATTTTGTTGTGAACAATACATCCAATTTCAATATAATGGTAGTCATTATTTCATTTTATTGTTTTAATTTTGCATCAAATTCATAGATTTATCACATTTCCATATTGGCCCTCCGACTCGTATATAGCAGTCAATACTATCGATATTCATATATATATCGTTAATCAACTTTGTATTACCATAACACAATTATTAATCCAATTTATATCTCACAAATCAAATATCACATTACTTTCCATTTGATATCTATTTGCAATCTCAATTATCAAATGACACTTTTCATTTCAGATTTTCAATCTCAAGATTTTGAGGACTCTATCATCATCGTTTCAGTTATACTTATCCCACTTTTACCATTTATTCTCCCTATTAACTCGACTTAGACTTGGAGTGATAACAGATCTAACCAACACACCAGTATGACACCCAGTGCCTCATCGGATAAATTCGAAGCAAATAGTTGCGCCTATCGCTATCAATATGTCTGACACCTCGTGTCTCATCGGTATAACTGAAGCAAATTGGCACTCAGTGCCTCAACGACTTGTAGTCGAATTAACATTGAACTCTTCCTATCCTATGGCATGCAAACTATATACGACTGTACCTAAACAATTAATAAGGTAATCAATTTCAATTTCCATTATAAGCCAATTTCTCAATTTAATTATATATGTTGAATCGTAATTCATCAGTACATATCAATATACAATAATCTCAAATCAAATCAATTTCATGCCAACACAATTCAATCAATTATAACTGTAACACCCTAAACCCGACCTGGACATTATGGCCGAATCTACCGATGTCACATGATAGTGTGTTTGAAGATCGATGCTCGTGTTGGAAAACCGTAACTTTATTTAAAATTTTTTTTGTTTAGATCTCGTCGTTATCTTTTATAAATCCTAAATAGTGATTTTTATTCTGTCGTTAGTTTCTAAAATATTATACGTTGCGGAAGCTTTTTAAAACAGTTTGTGTCCTTGTGGGTATTTTGTTAAAACACATGCATTTCTTTTAAAAACCCGTGTTTTATCTACCTCTAGCAGATATAAAACATAAAGTAGTATAAAATCTAAATTTTAAGCAAAAACTCATAGCCGCCATTATTACAGAAAAAGACCCCAAATAAAGTTTTAAAAAATAAACCTAATTAAATACGAAATAGTAGAAAAAATTCATGTGGCCACAACTGAGTCGTCCACTGCTCCGATCCGCCTAAGTCTGGGGATTACCTGAACAGATGAATCAGAAGGGTGAGTTTACGAAAACTCAGTGTGTAATCCCCACATAAACAAGCAGACAGTGTGCAATCATAGTTTGGGCCTAAACCCATTTCGGTAACAGTTTCAGTTTCAATTAAGGCCTTAGCCCATTACAATACAGAAACAGTCATGCATTTGGGCCTTGGCTCATTACAGTATCAATACTCAATACAGTAACAGATATGTAGTATCAAATCCTACCCAGCCAGCCTCTACACTCCAACTCCGTCGAACCCTACACTCTATGTAGGGATATAATCAACCCACCCATCGCTACACTCCAAAAAGTACCAAATACGGCACTAGACAGTAGTTTGCAGCTGAGCTGCCAATAATTTAGGCTCCAGCCCTTTCAGTAAACTTCCTCCGAACAATATAACCCCACCCCACCCCAATGCAATGCAATATACATATATGACATGCACATGCTAAAACATAATATCATGCATAAAATTAGGGCATACAGTATCAAACTAGTGGGACATCATCATGCTTAATAACATGCATAATCATTTCAGTCAATTAGGGGTCTAGGTAAGCTTACTGACCCTACAGTAGGTCCACAATCGACTTGAGTGACCCGTGAAACATAGCAATCAAACAGTGAAAATGGGCCTACACCCAATGTTGCATGCCCGTGTGGCCTACATGGCCCAAAATATCCTTAGCCGTTTGGATCTCACAGCCTGGCCCAATATTTCCACACGCCGTATGGTTCACTCGTGTGGGGCCCACGAGCCCGTGTGGCCCAGACGGCCTGATTCGACCCGGCCCATGAATCGTACATGGCTAGCCTCATCGATCATACGCCTATGTTCGATCACACGACCATTCACACGGGTGGCCATACGCCCGTGTGGCGTCGACAATCACATTTTTTGGCTTTTCGCTGATTTTCGTTTTCAGAGTTATGTTTACACACCTAGTTACGAAAAATGCACACACAATCCTTGAGCATTCAAAACCTATGTTCAACCACAACCTCTTGATTAATCGTATAACAATCGTATTTATTTAACTCAAAACAAAGTAAACCTTTTCCGAGTGACAAGCTAATACCTTCTATCAATGAACCGAAACTCCCCCACACTAAGGCTTCGACAGGAGATTACGCGCCTTTCAGTCCTCCCCTAATAAGTAGAAACGAAACATATTAGAGAAAAGTTACTAAAAGAAAATGAACTGCTTAACCAAAAACTTACTGAACGAATGAACTAAGTTGCACAACAGAGAAAAATGGCACACACACTAGAGCAAAAAAGGAGAAATAAGGGAAAACCCAAGAAGAATTCGGCAGTAACAATGGAGGATTTCAATTGGAAGCAAAGAAAAAGAGAAACAACAAAAGGAATGAAGAGGGGAAACACTAAAAGAAGTTTCGGCAAAGAGGGGAAATAAGTAGCCGTTAGAAAACTTGAGGAATTAGGGAGAGAGTTCCAAAATTGTGGAAAAAAAGAATAGAGGTAACAATCAGATTTTTGATAAACTCCCCCCAACCCCTTAACTTTCTCTCATATCCCTAACTTCCCTCCTAAAAACTGCCCAACACACTCCCTCTAACCCTCAAATTCCCCCCAAACTGTCAACCCTAATCTCCTTAACAATCGAATTCAAATCCCACTCCAACTCTATAGAATTTCAGTCAAACTACAACACCTACACGACACAAGCAGTAAAAATAAATCCATGATTGCGCAAGTACTCAAACTCCAGACCTCTTGCTTATTTGCCTTCTACTTAACCACCAGACCAGCAGGCCCATTCTGACATTACCAACTTTTAACTATAAGCCTACTTAACAAAAGCAAGGTTTTATTTAATCAAAACAAAGATTTAGCTCAAGACAAGGCTTGAACCCAAGACTTCTCAAACATTTCCAGAACACATAACCACCAAAGCAGACAGATAATTTATGTCACAAAAACATATAAATAAATATAATATAATTTTGGGGCATTACAATAATCAAATATCAATTCATCATTTTAGTTTTAACGACCAGCTTATCAACTTTCCATGTTTTAGTTCATAACTCACTTGTTGTACTGAATTGTACACAATTCAAACTATTATCAAACAAATACAAATTCACAAATCAAATATAAAAAATTTAAATACAATTACACTCTGCGAATTTACTTGGAAAAACAGCAAGCGATCAATTCTTAAATGACTAATAAGCAAATTTACCTTTTTCCTTGATTAATTCCAGTTTGATCCAATTCCCAATCTATACAATTATTCAGTTTAATTTATCAATTTCAACCCTCTTATTTCATCCAATTATAAACATATATCAGCTCAATTTCATTTTTTGGATGCTCCCTAAAGTTTTACATTTTATTCAATTTAGTCTTTACAACTTAACCTATCATAATTTTCACATTTAAGCCTCAATTTTCAATGCTCTTTCAATTTTATCCCTATATAGCCCTCTAAATTCAATAATTACAAAAATTTCATGCTAAATTCAAAGTTATTATATTTTAGTCCCTAAGTTCAAAACTAACAAATTTCTTTACAATTTAGTCCCCTTTTTAATTCTAAGCTTAAAAGCTAATATAAAAACACCAAAAACTTAAAAAAATCATTAATAGTAACATTTTAAATCTTTTATAGTTTTAAAAATGGAGGTACGAGTTAACTAAATCTAGTTACAATGATCTAAATAATAATAATAATAATAATAATAATAATAATAATAATAATAATAATAATAATAATAAAACTAGCTTAGAACCACTTAGGATGAAAGCTTGAAACTTCAAAATCTTTCTATTCTCTTCAAGTTTCGGCTATGGAGAAATAAAATGAAAAAGATGATGAAATGTATCATCTTTCTTTTCTTTATTATAAAATTTAAAAGTTTTAATATTATTTTAATTAAATCACAACCAAACCGTCCGCTAACATCAAAATGGTTTATTTCTATTTATACTTTGGTTTAATTACTATTTTAGTCCTTTAATAATTAAAAATCTCTAGAAATGAACTTTTATCACTTTTACAATTTAGTCATTATTCCTTAATTAGTCACTAATTCGACAAAATTATCTATCCAAAATTCAATTCACCAATACAAAAACTCTGTAAATATTTAATAAAAATATTTACTGGCTCAGTTTACGGAAATGAGGTCCCAATACCTCATTTTCTGACACCACTATCTTTCGATACAAACCACTTTTACCTTAACTAACTCATCAATTAATAAAATCTATAAAACTAATTTCACAACAGCATCATATTAACTCGTAAATATTAAATGATAATATTTACGTGCTCACTCGTCGAAATTTTGGTCCTGAAACCACTATTTTCGAGACCACTAAAAATCAGGTTGTCACATATAACTTGTACAAATCTTTTCAATTTGCAATTCGATCCAATCCAATCCATTAGTTCGTAGAGCTATTTACTCGATTGAAAACAATTCTTGAACACCTCAATAGGAAACTAATTGTATATCCAATATAAATATTTCATAAAATATATCAGATTATAAATAAAGGATAAAAGTCAACAACCTTTTAACCTAATAATAAAAATATTATGTTGTAAGTATAAGAGTTTGAATTTATTCCCAAATAATCCCATTCCTCACTCCCAGTTATAAAAAAATAATAATAAGTAAAAGTTAAAAATATCATTTTTGCTCGAAAAGAAAAAGCTAATTTAGTTCAAAAGCACCAAAAGCACTTTTAAAATGCAATAAAAAACAAAGCCTTCTTATCTACCGTAAACAAAATCTTCTGTCATTTTCTTATGCATTGTCCCACGTATAATTTTCTTTTTGGTAAAATCTTTTGTAACGCACAAAAATCTAATTTTTGATTTGTTAAATTTTGTTATAATTAAATATAACCTTTAGTGGTTAAGTGTTTTAGTTGAATGTTTAATGTCTTGGGTTTAAGTCACACTTTTGGCAAAAAATTAATTATTTTTGTTCCTAGGCCTATCTCTATTCGTTGGGTTTAAATATTATTTTCGTTCAAGTTGTGATAGAATGAGCCTACTAGTTCAGTGGTAAGGTGTTAGCTTACCCTTTGGTTTTGTATTTGAATCCCTGTATGAGTGTGTTGGCAATATTTTTGCTATTTCCGTTTGAGCCGACCATGTGGTGATTGTGGTCTAATCGAATTCTATCTATAGAGGAAAATATGATAAGATATCATAATATTGAGTCAGTTTAGGATTGTGATTTAAGTAGAGATATTATTATTATTATTATTCTTTATTTTAATTTAATTTGTTTTATTTTCTTTTCCCAAACTTCCCTATACCCACATTTCCCATTTTTTTTGTTCCTTCAACATCTTGTTCTTGCTCTTTTTCTCTTGGTTTTCTTCTTCTATTTTGTTTTCCTTCTCTATTTTCAATCTGCTTGGATTCTGTTGCTTCGGTTTGGGGGTTTAAATCGTTAGAGGTAAGGTTTCGTTATCTTTTTCTATTTCTTTACTAAAATTGTTTGTTGGGTGTTTGGGGATATTTTTTTGGAAGTTTTTGAAGTTGTGGTGCTAAAATCCATGTTTTTTTAATCCAATTAAATCAATACATTTTATAGGAATATCAAGAGCCACTAGGTGTTCCACCAGTGACAATAGCTTCGTGTTGTTGCTGACTCGTTTATCGATGAGTCTACAAATGTGTTCTTAGAGGATTGAATGAATTCGTGGTGAACTATTCTTATTTAATTTCACAAATCGATACTAAAATTAGATGTATTAACTGTCGATTTATGTTTTGGGGTAATCGATTGTTGATTTTACATCAGAATCAGTCAAGGTGTGTAACAAAAACCTGAGAAAACAACAAACGACGAAAGCCAAAAATTGAGACTGCCGACGTCACATAGTCGTGTTCTAAGCCGTATGGTAGGCCGTGTGTGACACATGGCCGTGTGCTAGACTATGTGAGACACACGGTTTAGGCCAATTGAGACATGTAGGTTACACGGGCATGTGCAAGACCATGTATTAGGCCATGTGGGCAACATGGGCTGCCAAGTAGGTCGTGTGGGCCACACGGGCGTGTGAGTCAAAAAAAATTTTCTCTTGGGTTGTATTCATTGTATGAGTCGAACGTGAGCCTTCTGTAGGGTCTGTTTGATACAATTAGTTTGTAAATCATTATATCTAATGTTCTAATGTGATAAATAAGACTTAAGTATGCATGATTATTATGTTTTGCACTCAGTATGAACTAAAACATGATATGTATAATATGATGTTTATAAGCAAGATCTGTATCTATATAAGACCATGTATGATATGTATATTCTGAAATCTGTTAATTCTATTTGTGCATTGGAGCGGGATTTCTTTTGTAGAGGAAGTGTAAGCAGTTTAATTATCTATCGTATCTGGTGGTACGGCCATATGTATATTTGTATTTGGCAATAAATCGCCTAATGATCTGGTAGCTAAGTTGCCAATATTCTAAAAAGTTTCATATCGACACTAAGTAGTGTGTAGGGCTGGATGGTTATTTAATACCCTATACTGTGTGTTGGGATGGTGGGAGATGGTGTGTAGCAAATGAGGGTAGGATTGTAATTTTGCATCTGATATGTTCTGATACGGTTTCCATTTTTATATATGTCTAATTAATATCTGTTGATTTTAATATATGTTACACACTAAGCTTCGAAACTCATTATTGGTTGTCTATTACTTTCAGGTAATCCCTAGACTTAGGACGAATCGATGTGACGAGAGCTCCGTTAAACGTTTTAATTTTGCACTAATTAAAAACTGGTTTATTTTGTTTTAGTATTTTGGACTATTCTGGATTGTTTTAAAGTTTTGAATTTTTATTTTTCGTATTTAATCCGTTTAAATGTTTTTGGATGGTTTTAATCATATCTGCAAAACGTTGCGTTTTTCAACAATAAATTAAATTTTACAAATTTGAGTTAGAACAAGTACTTCGCTACAAACTTAAGTGTTTTAAAATTTTAAATTATCAACTGTTTTATGAAAATGGATAAGGATAAATGTCTTCTAATAAACTAGATTGTAATTAGCATTATTCTTACAAGTCAAATAATTTTTGGGTTTCAAATGCTTTGTAGTAATATCTCCAGGTCTGGCCATAACGTCTACGCTGGGTTTGGGGTGTTACATTTGGTTGTATCAGAGTCAAGTTAAAAACTTGGGCCATGATTTTTTGTTCAAATTTTTGTGAAAAATGTTATTCGAACAATAGCCTTTCTATATAAATCCGAAAAATGAGTTTTTAGAATACTGAGTCTCTGATGTCAATCCTATAAGTACTTCTGCCTTAGTTAAACTTCTTAGTTAGAAAAAAATACTGTAGCGTTAGAACTATTCTGCGATAGTTAGAGACTGTAACAACTCTATAAGCTCTTCTGATAAAAATTATGAGTATAAAATATTTATAATAAACATCGAAATTGAAACATAAAATTATGATAATGTATATAATATATAATAAGTGCGCGGGGAACTAGTGGATGTGATACTAGTAGGCGCGGCGGACGCCGAAGAAGGGCTTGAGCTGAGCCATCCTCTATGGGCAGTATGCCCAATTTGGATACAAGTGAAACCATAGGTACGCCTACTGCTGAGACTAGGTCTCAGACTCAGATGGCTGGGGCGACACATTGTCCCAAGCCATGTTAAGAGTTTTGGAGAGGTTCGTTGGGACCCATTCTGGATCTGAGAGTCAAGGGTCAGTAACTGAACGACTCTAGTCCAATGGTACTGAGCTATTTAGAGGCATTACTAGGGTCACTCCAAGTGTAGCTGGATATTGGTTAAGTCCACATAAAAGATTATGAATGATATCAACTGCACTCCTGAGTAGAAATTAAAAGTGCAGGTACAGTGCCATTGCTTCACGATGGACCTTACCAGTGGTAGTTGACCATTGAGGAGGGTACTCAGCCTGACCATATTTCTCGATAACATTTTAAGAATGCCTTCCAAAGTAAATATTTAGGGGCGAGTCATGTGAAGGCTCGTAGACGCGAGTTTATAAGCCTTACTCAAGGTGATAGGACGGTAGTCAAGTATGAGGTCAAATTTTTAAGATTAAATAGATATGCTCGTGGGCTTGTCTCAACTAATTATAATAAAAGTATTCGTTTTGAAGAGAGGCTGAGCTATGACCTGAAGGTTCTGATAGCTCCACAGAGGGAGCAAGTTTTTGTTGTCTAGGTGGATAATGCGAAGATTGCTATGAAAGTTAAATGCATTAAGCAAGAATAGAGAGACAGAGAGAGAGAAGTTAGACTAAGTCTAAGAGGGATTCAGATCCATCTAGCTCTGTTCAACAGCCTAAGAAATGGGCCATGTTTGACAGGCCTCTATGGGTTGAGGCACCTATTGTTGTTATTGAGACTCATGTTTGTAGGGATTGTGGTAGACGCCATCCGGACGAATGTTGGATAATGTGAGGAGCTTATCTATGATGTGAGTTTATAGAGCACCGCATCAGAGACTGTCCACTCCACTTTGATCAAATCCAAACTCTAGCTCCGAGTTTAGTTTAGCTTTAGAGGGCACTGCAATAGCCACTTAGGGGTTTTGGGTAGGCCAGAGGTGGTAACAGATTGGGTCGGGGTCAGAGAGCACCAGAAAAAGGTGTAAATTAGGCAGAGGCTAGACAACCTACTTTGGTGTATGCAGCTAGGTGTCGTGAGACAGAGACACTGCTGATGTCATTGTCAGTACATTCTTTATTAATATTATTCTGTATTTTGCATTGATAGATATAGGCTCAACACATTCCTATACATCTAGTACGGTTAGTACGGGTTAGTAAGGTTTGTAGGAGAGTACCACTGGAGATACAAGATGTTGTGTTCCCTACAAATATGATGGAACTGCCGTTTGAAGAATTTGACTTGATATTGGGTATGGACAGGCTCATAGGTCATCGAGTCAGCTTAGACTACGCCACTAAGAGGGTGACTCTGAGAGCTAAGGATGAATTGGAGTTTACTATGATCAGCGAGTGTCGAGATTACCTCTCTAATGTGATCTCTACTCTAGTAGCTGAAAAGTTAGTTCGAAAAGGGTATGAGACATTTTTGGTCATTGCACATGATTCAAGTTTTGTGGGTTCATCTATTGGGGATATTTAAACTGTTAAGGAATATCTAGATGTTTTTCTTGATAAATTATCGGGGTTACCTCTGGATAAGGAGGTCGAGTTTGGTATCAAGATTCTACTAAGTACATCATGGCGCCGAAGGAGCTTATGGAATTAAAAACATAGCTTTAGGAGCTTCTCGATCGAGGGTTCATTCGATCTAGTGTGTCTCCATAGAGAGTACCGGTTCTATTCGTAAAGAAGAAAAATGGTACTATGAGGATATGTATATATTACTGCTAGCGAAATAAATTGACGATAAAGAATAAGTACCCATTTCCTAGGATTAACGATTTGTTCGATCAGTTTTGTGGGGCTTCTATAATTTCTAAGATCGATCTCTGTTCTAGGTTAAGAATACGTTTCTAGCTATACTTGAATAAGTACCCATTTCCTAGGATTAACGATTTGTTCGTTATGGACCTTATGAATTGGATGTTCCAGCTATACTTGGATCACTTTTTCGTGGTCTTCATCGATGATATTCTGGTATTCTCTAAGACAAAGGATGATCATGATAAACATCTTGAGTAGTTCTGTAGATACTCTGAGAGAAAAAGTTCTACATTAAGTTGAGCAAATGTGAGTGCTGGTTAAGGGATATTACGTTTCTAGGTCATGTGGTGTCTGTTGAGGGAATTTAGGTTGGCCCTAAAAAGATTGAGGACGTGCTTAAGTGGAAATAGTATAAGAATGTGTCTGAGATCCGCAGCTTCCTCGATTTAACGGGTAATTATCAGAGGTTTGTTGAGGGGTTTTCGCTTATAATAGCTTCTCTAACTAAGTTGTTGTGTAAAAACATACCATTTATTTGGGCTGATGTGCAACAATCAAGTTTTAATAAGCTCAAATATGTTTTGACTCAAGCACCCATTTTGATACGGCTTGAGCCCGGTAAAGAGTTTGTAGTCTATAATTATGCTTTTCATGTTGGGCTGGGTTATGTTCTAATGGAAGATGGTAAGGTAATGGCTTATGTATCCCAATAACTTAAGCCACACGAAGGTAACTATACTATGCACGATCTTGAGTTGGCTATGGTTGTTTTCACCTTGAAAATTTGGAAGCACTATTTGTATGGTGAGAGGTGTATCATTTACACCAATCACAAGAGCATTAAGTATCTCCTTACTCAGAATGAATTGAACATTAGGCAACGTAAATGGATTAAATTATTTAAGAACTATGACTGTATTATTGAGTATCATCCGGGTAAGGCCAATGTTGTGCCCCGTGCTCTTAGTCATAAACCGATGACCGATTTGAGGGCAATGTTTGCTTACCTAAGTCTATTTGACAATGGTAGTCTGTTAGCCGAGTTGCATGTTAAGCTAACTTACATTGATCAAATTTGGGTTAAATAGTTGAGGGATGATTCTTTGACTCTACGGTTTTGTCAGGTTGAGGAGGGTAGTACTTGTGATTTTGGGCTAAACAATGATGGGATTTTGTGTTTCTGAGGCCAAGTTTGTGTGTCTAACAATTCTAAGTAGAGGCAATCTATTCTGCGGGAAGTGCATAGTAGCCTTATGCTATGCATCTTGATGGAAATAAGATATACTGAGATCTTTGAGAGTTCTATTGGTGGCTTGGTTTGAAATGAAAGGTAACAAATTCTGTCTCTTATTGTCTGACGTGTTAGCAAGTTAAGGCTGAGCACCAACTGCCTTCAGGTTTGCTTCAACCCGTTAAGATTCCTGTTTGGAAATGGGAACGGGTGACAATGGACTTCATTAGTGGGTTGCCATTAACATCCACTAAAAATGATTTTATTTGGGTCACGTGGATTTTTTGACCAAGTCTGGTCATTTTCTTACTGTCAGGGTAGACTATTCCCTTTAGAAGTTGGCTAAACTATATATTTTTGAAAATTTTAAACTTCATGGAGTTTCAATCTTAATTATTTCTGGTAAAGATCCTCGCTTCACTTCTCGATTTTGAAAGAAACTTCATAAAGCTCTGGGTACTCGATTGAACTTCGTTACTACGTTCCATCCTCAGACAGATGGACAATTTGAAAGGATGATTAAGATACTGGAGTATATGTTACAAAGTTGTGTGATTGACTTCCGATATAGTTGGGAGGAAGTTTTTCCATTGGTCGAGTTTGCTTATAATAATAGTTTTCAGTCCAGTATTTAGATGACACCTTACAAGACTCTATATGGTCGTAAATGTCATACCCTTTTGTGTTGGAATGAGTTGGGGGAGAGACAGGTTTTGGGTCATAAGTTGGTTTCTAAGATTGAAGATAAGGTTAGATTGATTTGAGATCGTCTTAAGGCTGTTCTCTCTAACTTCATACTATTTTTCTTAATGATTCTATTCACTACCACGAACTTATTCTATAATAACTTTTTTAATAGTTCCCTCTACTCATTACGACACTCTCGTCTAAAAGACTTGTAACCATTTTTCCTAATTCACTATTCTCTATCGAGGTTCTCTCCTTATTAGCTAATTCAATTAAAATTTACAAAGGCATAGAACCTAAGTCTACCACCATGCTTCGGCTACCTGAGCTGGCTTGAATGAAACCCTTATTGAGCGCTCCCATCAAAATTTCCAACTCACTAGCTAATGCACTCTGAACAAACGGATACATTCGCACTCATATTAGCATGTCTACGAGGCATATCGAATCTAATCTAATGCATCCAAACAAATAAACAAACAAACAAATAAACAGTGTGAGTGGCCAGAAGATTATCCAACTCTCATTCTTGCAAGAAAATTTTAGGATTAAGGCAACATGTTCCCATTCCTACCCTACATGCAATTCAATCAAAGACATTTCAAACAATCTCATGCAATTCAAACAAAGGTATATCAACAATTTCAAGAAAATGGAAAAGTTTAAACATGTGGGTTTTGAAACCCTAACACACAACAATCACCTAAGTCTTAGAGTTAATGAACCTAGAGCTATGATACCACCAAATGTAACACCCTATACCCAACTTGGTTGCCAAGCCCGAATATCAAGATGCCATACCACTATCTCATGTCATACTCATAGTAATTGTCACATTATTAAGAAATCATCCTCTACATCAGTGATCCTATAAATTTTTAGTCAAACAACATGCCAAACATACTTTAAATAAACTTATAGTAATAATTTAACATGTATTAGGATCACTTAGCAAAATTTCCAAGACAATCATGTAGGTATTGATACTGACCCCTAGGGTATCGATATTTTCTTTAACTGGTAACAATACCACCTGGAAAATCGATACCAAACTTGTATTATGTTTCTTGCACAAAAATCATACTGTCGAAAATTATCGGTGCCTGTTATAGGGTATCGATATATAGGGTTTTCTTGTATATTTTTACCTTATTTTTTACTTAATTATTGTGTTTGCCTCGAGTAATTATGATTAAAATAGGTAAATTTTACTTAATTAGTAATTTTTTATATGAATTTGGAAAGTATGTGAAATTATGCTTAATGACATGATTTTCATGCATATCTTATATTAATTGATGTTAATTTACTATTGTGTTTATTTTTCACTAAATAGGTAGGCTATGGAGACATGATGTAAATAAATAAAAGGTGGCCATACACAATTATCCATGTGGACAGCAAGACCATGCAATTTGGGAATAGGGATTGACTACTTAACCCAGCAACGAAAGTGATAAAAACATAGACATGTCTGCTAAGTTTTGGACTAAAGAACTGTCCAACAAGGGGAATTAAAAGCCCAATTTTAACACTTGATATTGGCTACCCAAAAAGTGTTTTTAGGATATTTAAATAAAGGTCCTTGAAGTTGAAAAACAATCAAAATTCAGTCCAACAACTTACCTGTTGAAACTATCCACTACATAGCCATCTTTAGCTTGAAATTCAAATTCTAAATGGAAGACTTGGTTATCCCTTTTCCTTGATACATGGCTGACCACATGAGAGAGGGAAGGAAGGTAATTTTAAACTATTTTTAGTATACTCAAACCCTTCTCCCTTTTTCCCTTGCATAGTCGTCCATCATTCTCCATCTTTAGCCTCAAAAAGCTTTGTCAAAAGTACTCCTTAGCCGTCTAGCTTCTAAACCCTTAGCAAAGAAGCTTTCATCAGAACGAATGAGTGCATCAGTTAGAACAAATATGAAAGGCTGTTGAACTGAGCAGAGTAGAGCACATCAGTTAGAATAGATCCGAAAGGCTGTTGAACTGAGTTTACTCCTTTCTCTTGTTATTCATTTTAACATGTTTGCTTTGAGTTTAATGTTATTGACATCAACTACGCTCCTCTAAATCCTAATTGCTAGGATAATTATATTTAATGGATGAGATTTATTTAATTCATGTTAACATGTTTTGTGCCTCAGTTGGTTATGTTTAGGTCATTAAACCCGACTAAGTTAAGGTTCATAATATCTTTAGTTAGCTCTATTTTCGTGCATGGTTTTTAGATTTATGTAATTAAATTGTTGCAAACGTAAATGTCTCTATGACCTTGCACAAATACTAAGAAACCCTTAGTCTAATATTATCAATAAAATGCATATTTAACTAAGTAAAAGATCTAAGAATACTTAATTTGGTTTCCAAACCCATAAGAGATCAAGTTGCCATGGAAATAATTCCGAACTTGTTAGCATGATGCAAGTAAATTGAATTGATTAATGTAATTATCCTAGCTTATTTAAAGTTGATTATTTTTTATTGCAAAAGCCCTCATTCACACATTTAGGTAAAATTTCATTTAGATTAGAAATTGCATAGGGATCACTTTTGCATTTAATTTAATTAAATCATCACCATCCAAATTTATTGAGGTTTTATATCAAATTGTTAATTATAATTTTGCAATTGAATTGATTAAGCTTATACAGTCCCTGTGGAGACGATAACTCATTTTTACTTACTTATTACTTGAACGACTACGTGCACTCGTGTAAAACATATTCCAATCGTTACAGTTATAAGGTCACGAGTAGAAGTATAACCAGGGCTCTCAGTTAACGGTAGTTATGCGGCCACTGGTTCAAGTTTCATGCCACCAGAAGAGGATACTTTATTAACCCCATATATAAATTTGAGATCATAATCATAGGGAAAAGGGGGCTCACCGGTGTTATCAACTTATTCTTTTTCTCCATAAAACTAGTATCCTTAACCTTATTGTTTGAAACCTATGTCAAAGGTGGAGGCAATAAGATTTTCAAGGGGGAGTGACTGTGATGGTGGAGAAAAAGCTAACACTCGAGTCGAGGTAACAATGATTGTAGTTATTAATGATTTCTATAATCAAAATAATCATTGTCGCTCTCGAGTTGTGTTTTAGTTTTTATCCACTGTCACAGTGGCTCCTCCCCCTAGAAGTCTTCTTGCACCCAAATCTGTCACAGGTTTGGGGCAATGAGGCTAAGGATACTACTTTCATGAAAAAAAATAATAAGTTGATTACACTAGTGAACCCCTTTTTTTTCTATATGTACACTTTTAATATTTTTTAACATATTAGTTAATAAAATTCTTCATGATTACATTAATACCTTTTGTATATGATCCTCACGTGGTTTTTGCATGTAAAGCAAAATACAAGCAAATATTAGCTCACTAGTTGTCTAATGTTTAACTAATACTAAGTGATATTACGTGGTCGAATCGTAACACAAAAAGACAACTTATATTATTAAACGATTCTAAAAATGTCTTTAGTCTAATCGAAGATGATCAAACTGATTGAAAGATAGAGTCGTGACACCAATATCTCGTTGTTGCAACACCAAGTGGTAAGGTCATGACATTATGCTGCTGAAGTTGTGACATAAAGGACACTCACCACTGTAGAAAGATCCCAATTATTTAAGGAGCCAAATTCGGGACATCAGGACTAGAGCCGCGACACCAATGTTGCCAGGCAAATCTGGGAGAATTATGTTGGCAAGGTTACGACACCAATATTGAATCATCACTTGGAGCTTATTGCAAGAATTTTTTTATTCAAAAAAACTTAACAACATAGTGACTTAAATAAAAACTTTTCAATAGTTGAGTGACTTAAAGGAATATTTACAAAAAGTTCCCTGAACAAATTGTAACTTGTTTTATTAAGTGACCAAAACGAAAAATTACATATAATTCAGTGACTAATGGTGTAGTTAACTCTTAATTATATTTTAGTGAAATGGGATTGGAGAAAATTTGCCGCCTATTCTGAATCAAACACGTGGGGATATGTAGATTTTTAAGTTCCTAGCTTATTTTCGGTTTGGGCCCATCATAGTTTGACGATTTTATTATTTTATCATTTGTTCGTTCATGTATCACTTGTCCTGGTTGTATTATACAACCTTGATTTGAAGACTAGGAATCTTTCAATTTCTAAGTTTGAGAAAAGCTTGGGCTTGGTTGGCATTATGCAAAGATCAAGTTCGACCCGTGGCAGGGCCTGGAGAAGAAGGTATGACAAATACAAGCCAAGGTGGAGATTTGTAGGGTGTGCCTCACATTTATCAAACAGTTTGCAGGCACCTACCAAAGTCAGAAGGCAGCGTCACAATGAAAAGCTTTCCGACATTGCTACGAAGTCGTGATGATGCAAAGGAGGACGTTGCGACATGGTGACGTGTTTTCCACAAACACCGAGTCTCTTTTCCTAGTTAAGTTTTGCTATCTTTTTCCCAATTAAACTCTGCTATCTTTTTCCTAGTTAAAGCTTGGTTACTCTAGAAATATTTTAGTCATATTAAGACTTTAAACTTAGCCTATTTAAAGAGGTCTTGTGTCCCTATTTTGATAAGGTAATTAAAGATGTAGTAATACAGGGCTTTTCTTTTGGGGCGACAAGTCGTAGTCGCAGATGAGTTTTGGTGGGAGTTTTTATGATAACTATTGAGAGAATTTTGTACCCCTTTTGATAGAAATCTATGAGAATTGGGGTTTTGTTTTTGGGTTTACTCTAGAAAACTTAGGGTTTTATATTTGGGGTTTTGGGTAATGTACGTTTAGTATATTTAGATTTATTTTCTCCATATTGTACTCTCATTTTTTTACTCATTTAGTGAAAAGTCGATGCCTCCTTTGCTCATGGTTTTTTATCATCTTAACTGAGGAGTTTTTTCACATAAATTTTGTGTATTCAATCTTCTCTACTTTTTTATTTCGTTGTTTATATGAGCCGATCCCCAACACTAAAGCCAATAGTCAAGGTGTGGGACAGATTAATAATATTTTGAGTACTTTTTTTCCTTCTTTGGGCACAAGGTTAATCGAAAAAGAACTCAAATTCTCTTTTCATCCAATACTTCTGACACAGTGGCTATTGATTTAAGCGACAGACTTAGCCTCTCGAGGGTAAATGATTGGGGAAATATCTTGGAATTCCAATTTTTCACAGACGGGTCTGAATTGGCACATTCCAATTTGTGGTTGACAAAGTTTGGGCGAAGCTAAATGGTTGGGATGCTTGAAAACTTTCAATGGTAGTAAGGCTCACTCTTGTAAAATTGACACCTCTTGCTATACCTAACTATTTTATGAATATTGCTTGTATTCTAAGTTCCATATGCAAGGAAATTGAGCAATTTGCACATAATTTTATTTGGGTATCAAATGTGTCAAGAAATTGCACATAATTTGGGGATAAAATTTGCTATACATAACTATTTTATGAATATTGCTCGATCTATGTTTGAAGATGATGCCTGCCGAGCATTAGAAGTTACAGGCCTTCAATAGGCTAACTGTAATGAACTTATCTATCTTTATTTACCAAAAAAAATAAAAGTTAAATTTTAATTTTATGGATTTATCATTTGACGATTTTTAAAAAAAATGTATTTTAGTTAATAAAGAAATAATTCTAATCATTATAATTATTTTAATAAATATTAGAACTCTATACACGAGCATGCTTGTGGAAATCATGTATTTACAATATATATTTATGTTTTAAAATAACGTACATAAATACTAGTATAGATATACAATTGATGGGGGTGATAAAGTGTTGCATAATAAAATTAAAATTTATAAATTAAAATGAAGTTTTGGTTGAGTGGTAAGTTTAAGATTTTATTACGAATTCAATTGGTGTGGATTTAAATACCACAATATGTATATGTATATTTTTATTTTTGTTAAAATAAAAAAGACTAAAGTACTCTGAGATAATATAACTTATTTTAATTGCAAGAAGGATATTTCCGTAATTTCTTTAATTGAGTTAGTGCCCGATTGACTCGTGACACCAAATAAGTCAATGACTTAAATAATTTTATAGATATACAATTGATGGAGGTAATAAAGTGAATAAAATAAAATTAAAATGTATAAAAAAAAGCAAAATATAACTTTGGGTGAGTGGTAAATTTAAATTTTTACACTTCAATTAGCATGAGTTCAAATCTCACCATAAGCTTTTTTTAAAAATAAAATAAAAAGACTAAAGTAAATTAGAATAATATAACTTATTTTAAGTATGAAAAACTTTTTTTATAATTTCCTTAATCAAGTAGATGCTCGATTGACTCGTGATACCAATTTAGTCAAGGCTTAAATAACAATATAGATATGTAAAAATTTAATTATATAAAAAGATCAATTCCCTACAATTTCACAAATATTCTTTTATAATGAAAGGTAAGGTAAATTATCTATTTTGAAATCTCTATCACACACGTATGCATGTAGAAACCATGTATTTAAAATACATATTTATGTTTCAAAATAACATACAATAAATAATAGTATAGATATAAAGTTTCGGTAGAGTGATAAATTTAAGATTTTACCAATACAACTGGCATAGGTACAAATCTCACCATAAGATTTTAAAAAAAAAACAAAAGTACTAGAGTACTCTCAAATAACATAACTTATTTACATATGAAAAAACATTTTAAAAAAATTTTATTTAAAAAAGAGGATATTTAGTATGATAAAATTTAATAATTAATTAACTTGTTTAAATCCTGAATTTATTATTTTAGAAAAAATTTAAAATTTTAACTTTTTTATATATTGTTTAGAATTGTTTTTAGAATATATATATTTTAAAAATATATAAAATTTGAAATTTTTAGAAATATTTTGAATTTTATTTTATTTTTTTAGAGAGATCAATTTGTTCATTTTTAAAATTGTTAGGGACCAAAGGGGTACTTATACCAACCTGTCATTCGAATTATAAAATTCAACTTGACTTGAACTCGAAACTTGAATTATTATTCAAATTGATTAAAAAATCGAATAACTCAGTTCAATTAAGTCAAAATTTAATTATCTAAATATTATTATTAAATTGAATAGTATTTAATTCAAGGTGAATGTGACACAGTAACTTTTGCTTTGTCTTATTATAAATTTAGATAATTGTTACAAAACGGCATTGTTGGTACCGTGAAAAGCCTTGCACCCCATCTACCTCGTGAAAATGCATTATTTACTTTTGGATTTTGCCTAAAACCTACACATTACCAAGCTCGATGTGACACAACAAAGTAACTTTTGATATTTGTATCATTATAATAGTAAAAAACAAAACAAACAATAATTTCACTTAAGTGGACCCATTGTTTCAATGGAAGAGATGTCCCCCCACCAAAATAAAAGGCTTCTTCATCCAACATCTAAATAATTTTTGGCCCATTGTTTCAATTTGGTTCACATATTTTATCCTTTTTTTTGTTCGTTGGATGTTAATTGTTCTCGTATATTTAAATAAATTTTAATGTATTCATATTAGAGATGTTCACTTGGCCCGGCCCATAAAAAAATTCGGCCCAAGTCCTAGGTCCGGGCCTGACCCGAAATATGGGCCTGGAATTTTGTCCAGGCCCGGCCCGGGGAAAAATTCCTAAGCCCAGGCCCGGCCCCGGCCCGGTCCCGGTCCGGCCTATTTTTTAAATAAACACAAAAAAAATTTAGAAAATTAAAAAAAGTATTTTAAAAATAAAAAAGTATTTTTAAATATTTTTAAAAATAAAAAATATATATTTATTATATTCGGGCTGGGCCGGGCCTAGGCCAAAAAAGTGGTACCCGAGGCCCGGCCCGTTTTTTAAACGGGCCTCATTTTTTGCCCAAACTCATATTTCGGGCCTATATTTTTACCCAAACCCTCCCATATTTCAGGCGAGCCGTCGGGCCAAACCGGGCCGGGCCGCCCGGCCCATGAACACCTCTAATTCATATATATTTATATATATATAGGTGATTATGGGCTAATAATATTAACGAGTTGTTTATTAACTTATTGGAAAAAAAGATTAAGTTATAGATTTTCTTGTTGATGTCAATTGGTTCCTATTATTATAACTGAGGGAATTTTTTTATAGAAAATTTATTCATTTAATAATATTATAAATGATAATGTTAAAAAAATTATGTCACCGAAATAAATATTATAAAATTTTAAAAAAATATATATAAACATCATTCTGAAGGGGAAATTAGTAGAAAATGCTGTTTTTAAAGCTTAATTAGGGATTTAGGCCATTTTTCTCAAATTTAAGGAAAGAGGTCGATTTTTGAGAGAGAAACAGAAAACGCTTCCAACAGATTGCGTTTTCTTCCTTCTAGAAATTATTTTTTTTGTGTTGGGTGCTAGAAATATGGAGAAAAGGATTTATTTGTGTTTGTGTTTTAGGGAGAAATTGTGATAGTTTAAAGGTATGTTTGAGTTCACAATGGTGCGCTAGCGCTTGGAGACCCATACATTTCATTTGCCCTGTAAGGAGTGCACCACCACTTTAGAAGATATCGTACTGCAACTCGGGCTCCCAATTCACACTGGCTATTGTAAACTCAAAATTATATAGAGTTTTTCTATATATTTTTACCTCATTTTTACTTAATTATTGTGTTTATCTTGAATAATTATTATTGAAAAATGTGAATTTTACTTAATTAGTAATTTTGGACATGAATTTGGAAAGTATGTGAAGTTATGCTTAATTACATGATTTTCATGCATATTTTATATTAATTGACGTTAATTTATTAATGTGTATATTTTTCACTATATAGGTAGGTTATGGAGACATGATGTAAATAAATAAAAGGTGGCCACACACAATTATCCATGTGGATGGCAAGACCATGCAATTTGGGAATAGGGATTGACTGCTTGACCTAATGAAGAAAGGTGATAAAAAGATGGACATGTCTTCTAAGTTTTGGACTGAAGAACTGTCCAACAAGGGGAATTAAAATCCTAGTTTCGACACTTGATATTTGCTACCCAAAAAGTGTTTTTGGGATATTTAAATGAAGGTCATTAAAGTTGAACAACAATCAAAATTTGGCCCAACAACTTACTTGTTGAAATCGTCCACCACATATCTATCTTTAGCTTGAAATTCAAATTCAAAATAGAAGACTTGGTCATCCCTTTCCCTTGATACATGGCTGACCACATGAGAGAGGGAAGGAAGGTAATTTTAAACTATTTTTAGAATACTCAAACCCTTCTCCCTTTTTCCCTTGCATAGTCGTCCATCTCATCTCCATCTTTAGCCTCAAAAAGCTTTGTCAAAAGCAACACTTAGTCGACTACCTTCTAAACCATTAGCAAAAGAAGGTTTCATCAGAACAGAGGAGTGCATTTGTCAGAACAAATATGAAAGGCTGTTGAACTGAGCAGAGTAGAGCACATCAATCAAAATAGATTTAAAAGGCTCTTGAACTGAGTTTACTCTTTTCTTTTGTTATTCATTTTGGTAAGTTTACTTTGAGTTTAATGATTTTGACATCAATTATGCTCCTCTAAATCCTAATTTCTGGGATAATTATATTTAATTGATGAGATTTATATAATTCATGTTAACATGTTTTGTGCCTCAGTCAATTATGTTTAGGTCATTAAACCTAACTAAGTTAAGGTTCATAATATCTTTAGTTAGCTCTATTATCTTACACGGAGAAGAAAAAGCTGAAACTCAAGTCGAGGTGAAAAAGTCTAGTCAAGGTGACTTAAAAGAATATTTTTAAAAAGTTCTGTGGCCAAATTGTAACTTTTTTTAGTAAGTGGCCAAAACGAAAAGTTACATATAATTTAGTGACTAATGGTGTAGTTAATTCCTAATTATAGTTTAGTGAAATGGGATTGGAGAAAAGTTGTCGCCTATTCTAAATCAAACACGTGGGGATATGTAGATTTTGAAATTCATGGCTTATTTCTGGTTTAGGCCCATTATAGTTTAACAATTTTACTATTTAATCCTTAGTTCGTTCATATATCACTTGCCTTGGTTGCATTATGCAGCCTTTATTTGAAGACTAGGAGTCTTTCGGTTTCCAAGTTTGAGAACAGTTTAGGCTTGGTACATTATGCTAAGTCCAAGTTCGACCCGTGGTAGGGCTTAGAGAAGAAGGTATGACAAATACAAGTCGAGGTGGAGACTTGTAGGGTGTGCATCACATTTATTGGATAATTTGCAAGCACTTACCAAAGTCAGCCGGTAATGTCGTTACAAAAAGCTTTTCGACATTACGAGGATGTTGTGATGATACAAATGAGGAGGTTGCAACATGGAGACATTGTTTCCAGAAACACCGAGTCTTTTTTCCTAGTTGAACTCTGCTATCTTTTTCCCGGTTAAACTTTGCTATATTTTTCTGAGTTAAACTCTGGTTACTCTAGAAATATTTTATCCATATTAGGACTTTTAACTTAGCCTATTACAAGAGGTCTTGTGTCCCTTTTTTGATAAGGCAATTAAATATGTAGTAATACAGGGATTTTCTTTTAGGGCAACAAGACGTAGTCGCAGATGAGTTTTGGTGAGAGTTCCCATGTTGACCACAAGACCATGCAATTTGGGCATAAGGATTTGCTACTTGACCCAGTAAAGAAAGGTGATAAAATGATAGACATGTCTGCTAAGTTTTGGACTAAAGAACTGTCCAACAAGGGGAATTAAAAGCCTAGTTTCGGCACTTGATATTGGCTACCCAAAAAGTGTGTTTGGGATATTTAAATGATGATCCTTAAAGTTGGAAAACAATTAAAATTCAGCCAAACAACTTACCTGTTGAAACCGTCCACTACGTAGCTATCTTTAGCTTGAAGTTCAAATTCTAAATGGAAAACTTGGTCATCCCTTTCCCTTGATACATGGCCTACCACATGAGAGAGGGAAGGAAGATAATTTTAAACTATTTTTAGTATACTCAAACCCTTTTCCCTTTTTCCCTTGCATAGTCATTCATCCATTCTCCATCTTTAGCCTCAAAAGCTTTGTCAAAAGTACTTCTTAGCTGGATACCTTCTAAACCCTTAGCAAAAGAAGCTTTCATTAGAACGGAGGAGCGTATCAGTCAAAACAAATCCGAAAGGCTACTGAACTGAACAAAGTAGAGCACATCAATTAGAATAGATCCGAAAAGCTGCTGAACTGAGTTTATCTTTTCTCTTGTTATTCATTTTAATATGTTTTCTTTGAGTTTAATGTTTTTGACATCAACTATGTTCTTCTAAATCCTAATTGATGGGATAATTATATTTAATTGATAAGATTTATTTAATTTATGTTAACATTTTTTGTGCCTCAATTGATTATGTTTTCAATTAATATCATGGTGCATTTCATTCATACGTGATTGGGTGCACTCAGGTTAGTTAAGTGATCCTAACTATGTGACGACTAGTAGACGCATAAGTGAAAAGAACAATACTTAATTTAGGTCATTAAACCCGACTAAGTTAAGGTTCATAATATCTTTAGTTAGCTCTATTATCTTGTATGGTTTTTAAATTTATGTAATTAAACTATTACAAATGTAAATATCCCTGTGACCTTGTATAAATGCTAAGAAACCCTTATTCTAATATGATTAGCAAAATGCATATTTAACTAAGTAAAAGATCCGAGAGGACTTAATTTGGTTTCTAAACCCATAAGAGATCGAGTTGCCATGAAAGTAATTCTAAACATGTTAGCATGATGAAAGTAAATTGAATTAATTAATATAATTATCCTAGCTCATTTAAAGTTGATTGTTTTTTATTGCTAAAGCCCTCATTCATACATTTAGGTAAAATTTAATTTACATTAGAAATTGCATAGAGATCACTCTTGCATTTAATTTAATTAAATCATCACCATCTAAACAATCCATGTGGAGACGATAACTCATATTTACTTATTATTTGAACGACTATGTATACTTGCGTAAAACACGTTACAATTCGTTACAAGTTTTTGGTGCCGTTGCCGGAGACTGTTGCCTTAATCATTCTTTGTGAAAATATTTTTACAATTTGGTTTGTAACACCCCAAACCCGGCCTGGACATTATAGTTGAATCTGATGATGTCACATGATAGTGTGTTTGAAAACTGATCCTTGTGTTAAAAAAATCGTAACTTTACTTAAAACATTTCCCGTTTAGATCTCATCATTATCTTTTATTAATCCTAAAATAGTGACTTTCTATTCAGTCATTAGTTTGCAAAATTTTGTAGTTGCGGTAGCTTTTTAAAACAGTTTGCATATTTGTACGTATTTTTTTAAAACGTTTGATTGGTTTTGAAAACTCGATTATCCTTACTACTAGCAGTTGTAAGTCAAAACAAAATAAAAACCCCAATTTAAAAGTAAAAATCCAAAGAGATCATTATTACAATAAAATACCCCCAAAATAAAAACAAAATTATTATTAAGTACTAAGTCGAATAAAATAGGTTGTGTGGCCACCGCTGAGTCCTCCGTCGCATTGAACCGCCTGTATCTGGGGATTACCTGTACAGGTGAAACAGAAGGGGTGAGTTTACATAAACTCAGTGTGTAATTCCCCATGCAAACAAACAGACAATAACGGATAATCTCAGTTTGGGCCTAAGCCCATTTCAGTATCAGTAAGCATTAGGGCCTTGTCCCATCACAGTACAATAACAGTGACAGTTATGCAGTTATAAAATCCTACCCAACCAGCCTCTACACTCCATCTCCGTCCAGTCCTACAATCATTGTGGGGATATAATCAACCCACCCAACCCTACACTCCAAGTAGCACCGAATGCGGCACTAGACAGTAGTTGCAGCTGAGCTAGCAATAAGTTAGGCTAAAAGCCTTTCAGTACACTTCCTCCAATCAATATCAATCCCCAACCCAATGCAATGCATCATACAATCATGTTATGGGATCATGCATAATCAGAATAGTATATACATCATACTCATCATACAGACATACATATCTATCTCATATAGGCATACAACAATCTTTCAATCATTTCAGTCAATTAGGGGTCTAGGTATCCTTACCGTCCCTACAGTAGGTTCACAGCTGAATTGGGCGACCCGTTCAACCTTAGCACTCAAATGGTGTAAATGGGCCCACAGGCCCATGTTGCATGTCCATATGGGCCCACACGCTCGTGTGGCCTACACGGCCCAAAATGGCCTTGGCCGAGTGGATCACACTACTTGGCCCAATATACCCACTCGATCTAATTTGACATGGCCCATGAATCGCTCACGGCCAGCCTCGTCGATCACACGCCCATGTTCAATCACACGGCCTGCCACACTGGCAGTCGCAGGCCGGTATGGCGTCGACAATCACTTTTTTTCGACTTTTCACCTGTTTCTGCTTCCAAAGTTGTGTTTACACACCTGAATTACTTTCGACATGTAAGCACTTCCAAGTGCACCGAAGCCTAAAAAAAATCATTGTACAAAACCTCGATTACCCATTAAAAAATTTAAAACTAATGAATTCATCGATTAAGAAATTGCCCAAAACTTGACTTACCACTGACAGAGGACCTTTATAACCATTTCTCAATCCAAGAACGAACTTACTCCTCCACGACCTTCACCGAAATCGTACGAACGTAATACCTGTTGCAAGAAGTGAACGATAATTACAGTAAAACAGAAAAAGAAAAAAGACGATTAAAGGAGAATTTCAACAAGAGTGAAAGAAAAAGAAAAACAAGGTCGAAGAGGAAGAACAGAGAATTTCAGCAATATGCAAGATGAAACTGAAAACAATCAGAATCTTGGAATTGGGGAGAGAAAAAAATCTGAACTAAATTAGATAACCCATCAATGCCTCAATCTGCTCTAACACTCTCCCATTACAACTCAAACACCCCAAAACCGTCCAACACTCTCTCTCCTTATCCAAATTCCCTTAATTATCTCCATCAACCTCTTCACTATCAGAATTTTAGTCCATCACAAACTCACACACGGCACAGGCAGCAAAATAAAACCCCTTGTTTGCACAGGAATTCGAACTCAAGACCCCCAGCACACTGACACTCCACTTAACCACCAAACCAATAAGCCCATTCTGATATGAATTTACAAACTTTAAAATATAAGCCTATTAAACCCAGTTAAGGCTTTATTCATAAAAATACCAAAAATTTTCCCAAGTTAAGGCTTGAATTTGGGACCTCCCAAACACTCCCAAAACACATAACCACTGAAGTAGACATATATTTGTGTCACAAAAATACAAAAATAAATATAAGAGATTTTTGGGGTGTTACATGGTTCTTATTTTTATTTAATTTCTAACACTACTAATTTATTATTTATTCTATATTTTTTGTGATTTATTTTAAGGTGTTTTATGAGCATAGATCGAATCATTGATCTATTACCTATGGACCCTGAAATCGAGTGGACTTTTAAACAAAGAATTACTCAAAGACAAGCCGAGATGGACAACAGAAATCAAAACGAGGAACAAGGTAATGGAGTCAATCAAGTGCGCAACCTAATCCTTATTGCTGATGATAGGGATCGTGCCATCAGACAATATGTTGTGTCACTCTTCTATGAGTTAAATCTGGGAATTAGAAGGCCGGATATCAAGGCACCCTAATTTGAATTAAAACCAGTGATGTTTCAAATACTCCAAATTGGCCACGGAAGATCCACAATTATATCTTTAATTATTGATGGAGGTAAGCGATTCATTTAAGTTAGCTGGTGTGACTAAAGACGTACTGAAGTTGAAACTGTTTCCATACTCGTTGCGAGATCAAGCACGAGCATGGCTAAATTCATTGCCACCAAGTTCAATATATACTTGGCAAGAAGTAGCAAAAGGTTCTATGAACAAAAAGTTACGAAATGAGATAACAACTTTTCAATAGTTGGATGATGAGTCTTTGTATGATGCTTGGGAACGATTCAATGAACTACTTTATAAGTGTCCTCATCATGGGATTCCTCATTGTATCCAATTGGAGACGTTTTATAACGGTCTCAACGCACATACAAGATTAATGGTAGATGCTTCTACGAATGATGTGATTTTGTCTAAGTCTTATAACGAGGCTTATGAGATCATTAAAAAGATCACAAGTAATAACTACCAATGGCCGACAAATCGATCAGTTTCAGGAAAATGAGTAGCCAAAGCGCATTTAGTGGACGCGCTGACTTCACTCTCTGCTCAATTATATTCTATTTCCTTTATGTTAAGATAGTTTACCACTAATGGTTTGAATAATTTTGTAACTCAATCACCAAGCCAATGTAATGTAGTTTCTTGTGTATATTGTAGGGATTGTCATTCTTTTGATAATTGCCTTTCAAATTCTGAATCAGTGTATTATTTAAGGAACCAGTATCAAAACAGAAATGGACAATGACCATAGTCTAGTTTCTACAATCCATCATGGCGGAACCATCTAAACATTTCTTGGACTAATCAAAGAAATGGACCGAACAATAATCAAATGCAACATAGACCCAACCAAACCCAAGGGTTTAATCAACAAGCCCTAAAACCACTTCAAGCTGAAACATCAAACAGTTTCGAGGACTTATTGAAAGCGTACATGGAAAAAATGATGCCTTGATCCAAAGTCAAGCAACAACACTGAAAATCTTGAAAACCAGATGGGTTAATTAGCTACTGAACTTCTTAGTAGACCACAAGGAGCCTTGTCAAGCGACACAGAAAATTTGAGAAATTTGGGTAAGAAACATTGAAAGTGGTAGGACTTTGGAGCCTAAGAAGGTTGTGGTTGAAGATGAGCCTACTGAAAAAAAGGAAAGTCAACCAACAGTTGAACTTCCTACAACAAAAAAAATCAGATGCTGAAAAATCTGATGAGATAAACCCTAAACTAGTAAATTCTGAGAAGCTAACACTTTCCTTTGCAAATTTACCTCCTTAGAAAAGTTGTCCATATCAACCCAGAGTTCCATATCCTCAAAGACTTCAACGGAACAAGCAAAAACAAGAGGTAGAATTCAACAAGTTCTTGGATGTTTTAAAGCATCTACATATCAACATATTGTTGGTAGAGGCTTTAGAACAAATGCCCAACTATGTAAAGTTTATGAAGGATATCTTTCCCAAGAAGAAACGACTTAATGAGTATGAGATTGTTGCTTTGAAAAATGAGTGTAGTGCATTCTTACAAAACAAATTACTTCCGAAACTAAAAGATCCTGAAAGTTTTACGATATCTTGCAACATTGGTGAATCATATTGCGCTAAAGCTTTATGTGACTTAGGAGCAAGCATCAACTTGATGCCCCTATCTATTTTTAAGCTATTGGGAATAGAAGAAGTAAGACCCATTACTGAAACACTTCAACTTGAGAACCGATCATTAGCATATCTCGAAAGAAAGATCGAGGATGTTTTGGCAAGAGTCGATAGAATTATCTTTCCAGCTGATTTTATTATTTTGGATTTTGAAGTAGACAAGGAAGTTTCAGTCATCCTAAGGAGACCTTTTCTAGCTATGTGAGTTCAAGATGACATGGTAACCTTTAACGTTCTGAAGGTAATGAAATTTCTCAATTCGATGGAAAAGTGTTCGGTAATGGAAGAATTATAAACCTTAGTTTCTATGGGAAGCAATTCTAAAGAAGACCCATTGGAGAACACTTTAGTTTCTATACCATTCAAAGATCAAAAAGGTAATCAAGGTTTGGCTTTGATGGAAGCCAATTCGAGGAGTTATATTTAACCACCGTAATTCGAACTGCTAGAGTTGGTTAGAAGTTCAAAAATTTATACAATCCAAGTCATCAAATGAGGAACTACCTAAAATCGAACTAAAGGTACTTCCGTCTTACTTAAAATACACTTATCTTGGTGATAGTTCTACTTTGCTTGGGATTATTTCAACGAAACTGACAGAACATCAAGAGGGGAAATTGATTGCTGTCTATAAGAAATTTAAGAAGGCAATTGGTTGGACCATAGCTGACATACAAGGTATATGTCCTTCCTTCTATATGCATAAAATTATTTTAGAGGAAGGTGAAAAAGATAAGATTGATGGGCAAACAAGACTTAACCCTATCATGAAATAAGTGGTGTGGATGGAGGTCATTAAGTGGTTAGATGCAAGAATTATTTACCCTATCTCATATAGTTCTTAGGTAAGTCCGGTTGTAACACCCTAAACCCGGCCTAGACGTTATAGCTGAATCTTATGTGTCATATAGAAGGGTTTTACGAAATCCAGGTCTGATGTGGAAATTTGTTTAATAAAATCCAGTTAGTTCTTAATTCTTAGCAATCTTTTAAACACACCACACAGGAAAAATGGTTTGTTGTTACAGATTTAAATTCGCGGAAGCTACTCCATTTAAGGTTTTTTGAAGTTAAAAATACGTGTTTGTTACAAAAAAAATAGTGTTTGTTGTGAAAACTTATTTGAATTTGTTAAGCAATTTAAAATAAGCAAATAAAAGCCAATTAAAAGAAAATTAAAACACCAGAGCCTTATTACATAAAAATCACCCCCAAAGTAAAGTTTAAATATCTATCTAGAATTAAATATTAGCGAACGTGTGGCCACCTCTGAGTCCCTCGTAGCTCCAAATCATCTAAGTTTGAGGATTACCTGCACAGTCAGAAGGAAAGGGTAAGTTACGAGAACTCAGTGTGTAATCCCCTATCGTGTGATAACAGTCAGGGCCCGAGCCCTTTTAGTATCAGTGTGGGCCTTAGCCCAATACAATATCAGTACAGTGCAAGCCTTAACCCATTATAGAAACAGTGTGGGCCAAAGCCCGTTACAGTATCAATATAGTGCAAGTATACAAACCCATCCCAATCCAGCCCAACACACCACCTGTACCAACCCTACACACTATGTGGGGACAAAGTCGACCCACCCAGCCCACACACCAATATTGCAGTATAGCTGCCAGTAATAATATCGTAGTAGAGCTGCCAGTACAGTATATGTCATACTCAGTAACAGTCAAATAAATATCATAAAGCATACGGTCATACATAGCATAAGGCCATAACAATCACCTTATCTCCTAGGAGTATAACAGTCATTCTACCCTTCGAGGGTATTTCGATAATTTACCCATCGAGCGTATTTTAGTAATTTACCCATCGAGGGTATTTCAGTAATTTATCTATTAAAGGTATTTTAATAATTTACCCATCGATGGAATTTCGATAATTTACCCATCGAAGGTGTTTCGTTAATTTACCCATCGAGGGTATTTTGGTAATTTTAGCCCATTACAGCCTAAGCCCATGAAAACATTCATAGGGCCTCTACAGTCTAACACCATGTTCGTGGTCTCAATTTACCATACGAGCGTTGGTACGCGCACAGTGCCGTCTTTTTCGATTATTCGACTCTTGCCAATAAGTAGTCTAGAGAGGGTGTGATTACACACCTGTTGCGAAAATGTGCTAAGATCCACGAAAACTCCAAACCTAAACACCCACGATACACCATCAGTTAATTAATCAACAAGATTTAGATCATTCCTTTCATTCCTTTCATTCCTTTCATTCCTTTCATTCCTTTCATTTCGAATTAATAGAAGGCTTGAATTGATGCCCAAAGTCCAAAGAATTAGTGTTAGAGCAGATTGGGTATTCGGTCAACATTACAAAACAAGCCTACTTACCCCCCACAGTATTCGGCCAAAGAGATATTCAAAGAAAGAAGGCAGAGATGTGCAGATAAGCAAGGTAGTCAACGCTCCACCGATAGTTAGAGACTATCATCCAAAAGTTACGAAAATAACAAAACAAGATTTTTGTCATTCAGTTTATATTGGAAAACAAAGAGACAAAAGAGAGAGGAAAAAGGAGATTCAGGATTCAGCTTACCATTGTGTTATGAATAGAAAAAGAGATCGCCGACCACTTTCAAATCAACAGGCTTAGCAGAGAGAGAATAGAAAAGAGAAAGTCGACCACTTAGACCAAGAGAAAAGAGGAACTGTTGTGAAAAGGTGAAGGTGAAAGAAGAGAGAGAGATGAGTGAATTTGACTGAAAGATAAATAACAGAAAAGAACCCGAAAGGTACCGAGAGGAACTTCACTTACAAGATATAGACCAGGGTGATAAACAATGCTAAAACACCAAAGAACAATTCGTCTAGAAAGAAAAAGAAGTAAACAAAAATGTCAAAAATAAGAAGGAAAAAAACCTGAACAAAGACTATACCTAAAAGGCATCTCTACCAAAAATCTGAGTAGCTACACACCCAAATCGGCACATCTCTTCTCTCACTCCAACTCCTTAATTCACTCTACGAATCTCTCCATAATCCTCTCCATAACTTGCTCCCACAATCTCTCGATGACCAATTCAACCCCTCATCCCTCAGACTTCTACTGCAACACAAACTTTAACCGTCCTAGCTACAAAAATAAATGCCCCCTATGCTGCGCCAACACTCGAACCTCAGACCCCCTTTCCACACTTGTAACGCCTCCACCACTGCACCACTAAGCTTTTTGTGACTTAAAGTAAGCACAATAATTAATAAGACCTAGGTACTAGTGTGTAGATCCTTTTAAGAGCAAAATTTAAAAATTCAGCAAAAGGTAAGACTCGAACCCAAGCTTCTCAAACACTCCCAAACACACTCAAATCACTTAGCCATTAAAGCAAACAAGCAAATTTTGTCAAAACATACAAAAATTAAAAACTAGAATTTTGGGGCATTACAACGCTACCCCCTTAATGAAATTTCAGCCTCGAAATTTACCTGATCAGAAAAGATGAGGGTATTATTGTCGCATTGCCTCCTTGAGTTCCCACGTGCCTTCCTCCAAACTGTGATTACGCCAAAGCACTTTAACTAGAAGAATGGACTTCTTCCTTAGTACCTTAACCTCTCAGTCTAAATTCTGTACTGATTCTTCCTCGAAAGTCAGATCTAATCTAACTTCGATCTCCTCAACTGACACAATATGAGTAGGACCAGAGCGATAACGTCTTAGCATAGAGACGTGAAATATATCGTGAATCTGATCCAACTCTAGAGGGAACTCAAGCTGATATGCAACCGGTCCCACACGCTTTAATATACAGTAAGGCCCAATGAATGTAGGGCTAAGCTTACCTTTCCGTCCAAACCTCAGTATCTTCTTCCAAGGAGAAACCTTAAGAAACACATAATCTCCTACAAAATACTCAATCTCCCGGTATTTAAGATCTGCATAAGACTTTTGCCTATCAGATACTTCCTTCAACCGGTCTCGAATCAATTTTTCCTTCTCTTCGGTATCAGAAACCAACTCTGGCCCAAGAACTCAACGCTTGCCAAGCTCAGTCCAATAGGTAAGAGTACGACACCTACGACCATATAACGCCTCATATGGTGCCATTTGAAAACTGGATTGATAGCTACTATTATACGCAAACTCTGGTAACGACAAATAATCTTTCCAGTTACCTCAGAAATCCACTACACAGCACATCAACATATCCTCCAGTATTTGAATCACACTCTCAGATTTACTATTTGTCTGGGGATGACACGCGATACTAAAGTCCAGTCTTGTTCCTAAGGCATCGTGCAATTTCTTCCAAAATCGAAATGTAAAACGAGGATCTCTATCTAATATAATGGAAATCAGTACCCCATGCAGTCTTACAATCTCAGCCACATACAGCTTAGCCAACTTCTGCAATGAGTAATCAGTACAGACTGGTATGAAATGAGCAAATTTAGTCAGTCGATCAACGATGACCCATACTGAATCATTTTTGGTAAGCGTTAAGGGCAGCCCACCCAAAAAATCCATGGTTACTCTTTCCCACTTCCAAAGTGGAATCTTAACTAGCTGCAGTAACCCTAAAGGTAACTAATGTTTAGCCTTCACTTGCTGACAAGTTAAGCACTTACCCACAAAAATAGTTACTTCACGTTTCAGTCCAGGCCACCAGTACAACTCACAAATATCTCGATACATCTTATTCCTACTTAGATGCATAGAATAAAGACTACTATGCATTTCTCATAGTATAGATTGCCTCAAATCATCATCTCTCGGAACACAGACTCTTCCATGGAAACACAGTACCCCTTCGTTATTCAACCCAAAATCTGAAGTTTCCCCATTCTCAAGCTGTCGAAAATGAGAAACCAATGTCTCATCCATAAACTATTTACCCTTAATTTGTTTAGTCCATGTCGGTCTAACTTGCAACTCAGCCAACAAGCTACCATCATCATACAAACTAAGATGCGCTAACATTGCTCTCAGATCAGATATGGCCCTACAGCTCAGTATGTCAGCCACCACATTAGCATTACTAGGGTGATACTCAAACAAGCAGTCATAATCTTTAAGCAGCTCAATCTATTTTCGTTGCCTAAGATTCACCTCCTTCTGGGTGAGGAGATACCTAAGACTCTTATGATCTGTGAAGATAGTACACTTTTCACCATATAAATAGTACCTCCAAATTTTTCGAGAATCAAACCTAATCCTCTCGGCAGATACCAAATGACCCAGAAAAGTCACTTCTCGCAGCCAAAAGTCACACTTACTGAATTTAGCATACAGTTGCTTCTCCCATAAAATCTGCAGAATAATTTAGAGATGTGCATCATGCTCATCCTCAGTTTTTGACTACACCAAAATATCGTCAATGAAAACTACCACGTACCGTTCCAAGTAGGGTTGGAATACTCGGTTCATTATGTCTATGAAGGCATCTGGTGCATTCATCAGCCCAAACAGCATTACTAGGAACTCATAATGACCATAACGAGTCCTAAATGCAACCTTATATACATCAGTTTCCTTAACTTTTAACTGATGATACCTAGAATGAAGATCTATCTTGGAGAAAATTGAAGCTCCTTGCAACTAATCAAATAAATCATCTATCCTCGGTAAGGGATACTTACTCTTAATAGTCAATTTATTCACTTGACGATAATTGATACGCATGCGCATAGTCCCATCCTTTTTCTTTATGAACAAACTGGTACTCCCCACAGAAACACACTAGGTCAAATAAACCCTCGATCCAACAGTTTTTCGATTTGAGCTTTTAATTCCACCAACTCCTTCGATGCCATCCTATAAGGGGCGATAGACACTGGAGCCGTTCCTGGCGAAAGCTTAATTCTAAATTCAAGTTCACGATTCGGAGGCAACCTAGAGAGCTCATCAAGAAAAATATCAAAAAACTCCTTAACAGTTCTAACATCTACAACAGAAGGACCCTTAGCTTCAGATAAATAAATAAAAGCTAAAAATGCCACACAACTCTTGCGAACCAGTTTTTCGGCCCTTAAAGCAAAGATCACATTAGATAAGAAGTCCCTTCGCTCCCCAATCATAGCCAACTCCTCATCCCTAACAGTCTTTAACACCAAATGCTTAACAACACAATCCAACTTAGTATGGTGTTTAACCAACCAATCCATCCCCAAGATTAGATCAAACTCACCAAATGGTAGTTCCGTCAAATCCACTAGAAAAATAACCCCTTCAATCTCTAGCTGTACATCTCTGAACAACTTGTCTACTTTTACCAATTGTCCCAGTGGACTTAACACAGTTATCTCATTAACATAACTCTCACACTTAATACCCAAAGTGCCAGACACAATGCATGCAATATATGAATATGTAGACCCAATATCAATCAAAGCAGTGTAAGGTACATTATGAATTAAGAACGTACCCGTTATGACGTCAGGAGCATCACCATCCTCTCAGCGATAGACAGCATACACCAGAGCTAGCTGTCTCACTACAGTGTTACCTGTACCTCTGCCTGAGGCTCCACAACCTTGTCTCATATTGTTTCCACCTTTAACTGGCCCACGGCCTCTCTGTGGCTACTAACCACCTCTCACTGGCTGAACATGACCCGGTCCTGCAGCTTGCATATAAACCTGCCTCTGAGGACAATCCTTAATCTGATGATCCATAGACCCATATCTAAAACACGCCCTAGTCCTCTTCCAACACTCACCCTGATGAGATATCTCACAATCAGCACAAGGTTGCGGCCTAGCAATAGTAATAGAGACTCCAGTCTAAATTGACCCATCAAACCTGGCCTTCTTAAAAAACTTTCCAGAAGAACTTGAAGGCCCCAAATCCCTCTTATTCTTGCCACTATCTTTTTCACGATTCTGACGCTCCGAGTGCTTAACTTCTTCTACAATCTTTTCTTGTACTTAACTTCTTCTACAATCTTTTCTTTTTCTACAAGAGCAGCAAAATCTCGCTCCCTCTGCAGAGATATCAATACCCTTAACTCGTCTCGAAGACCATCCTCAAAATGTACACAACGTTCATACTCGGTTGCTACTATCCCTCGGGCATACCGACTCAACTGCAAGAATTCTGCCTTATATTCTACCATTGTTTTATTCCCCTGGGTCAGGCTCAAAAATTCTTTTCGGCGTCCACATAACTTACGCCCATGTACTTTTCTTGAAATGCCATCTTAAAGAAATCCCACGTCACCCGATCAGCCTATGTACCCTCTCTCATGGTAAGCCACCATTGGTAGGCCTCATTTCACAGTAAGGACACTACCCCTTTTATTTTTGCTCCACAGTACAGTCAAGTTCGTCCATTATTCGTTTCATTGCCTCTAACCAGTGCACCGCCATATTCGGAGCTATACCAGAAATACCCCTGAAAATTCTCGCTCTATTAGACCGGTGTCATTTTGAAATTGACCCTCGACCCACTGTTCCAATACTAGCTCCAGAAACCTTCTCTAGAACACGGAGCATTGCTTGGGATAAAGCATCATCCCCAGATGCTCAATCAAAAGATCCCGTCTCAATTACTGGTGCGGCTGGTACTTCCCTAGCAGGCATATGGCCCGATGCCGATGATCCAGCCCGAGTACTTCCTCGGCCTCTACCATAGCCCCGCTTACCCTTTCCGTAAGTACCTCTAGTGCTCATATCAAGCAACGTATTATCTGTTTTAAAAAGTTTTATGTATTAGCTTATAAATCAAGTAATTATTAACAAATGTATTATGGAAAGCAGTCATGAGAAGTTTGTTTTCGTGGATCGAGGTCTCACTACAGTTTACAGTCTCTTACAGCTTCAGTTTCCTCTATCTAGAGTTTCACAGTACAGTTCTACTATATACAGTAATCTCTTAGTATTTTTTAGTTTAAGTAGTCTACAGTATATAGAAACTTACAGATTCGGCGCTAGAGACTCGGTGCGTCATACTTGCAACCTTCATAAATAATTTAAAATAATTTTTCAAAAAATCTAGACATTTCTAAACCTATTCCATAGCCGAGTTTTACAATCTGGCTCTGATACCACTAAATGTAACACCCCAAACCTGACCTAGACATTACAGCTGAATCTAATGTGTCACATAAAAGGGTTTTATGAAATCTAAGTCTAATGGGAAAATTCGATTAGTAAAATCCAGTTAGGTTTTAATTCTTAGCAATCTTTTAAACACACCACACAGGAAAAATAGTTTCTTGTTGTAGATTTAAATTCGCGGAAGCTACTCCATTTAAGGTTATTTAAAGTTGAAAATACGTCTTTGTTACGAAAAAATAGTGTTTGTTGTGAAAACTTATTTAAATCCGTTAAGTATTTTAAAATAAGCAAATAAAAGTCAATTAAAAGAAAATTAAAACACCAGAGGCCTTATTACATAAATATCACCCCCAAAGTAAAGTTTAAATATCTGGTCTAGAAATAAATATTAGCGAACATGTGGCTACCTCTGAGTCCCTCGCAGCTCCAAATCATCAAAGGTTGGGGATTACCTGCACAGTCAGAAGGAAAGGGTGAGTTACGAAAACTCAGTGTGTAATCCCCTATCGTGCGATAACAGTTTGAGCCCGAGCCCTTTCAGTATCAGTATGAGCCTTAGCCCAATACAATATCAATACAGTGCGGGCCTTAACCCATTATAGAAATAGTGTAGGCCAAAGCTCGTTATAGTATCAGTATAGTGCAAGTCTGCAAACCCATCCCAATCCAGCCGAACACACCACCCGTACCAGCCTTGCACACCATGTGAGGACAAAGTCGACCCACCCAGCCCACACACCAATATTGCAGCATAGCTGCCAGTAATAATATCGCAGCAGAGCTGCCAGTAGAGTATATGTGGTAAAGCCACCAGTTTCACTATGAGTGTGGCAGAGCCACTAGAAATAATACTTCCTCCATAACAGAAACCCAACCCCTGCAGTATGTCACGTCATAAATTATATATGTATGCAATATGTCATATTTAATAACAGTCAAATAAATATCATAAAGCATCCGGTCATACATAGCATAAGGCCATAAAAATCATCTTATCTCTTAGGAGTATAACGGTCATTCGACCCTTCGAGGGTATTTCGATAATTTACCCATTGAAGTTATTTTGGTAATTTTCCCATCGAGGGTATTTTAATAATTTACCCATCGAAGGTATTTTGGTATTTTACTCATCGAGAGTATTTCATTATTTTTTGCCCATTACGGCCTAAGCCCATAAAAATGCTTATAGGGCTTCTACAGTCTAATACCGTGTTCATGGTCTCAGTTTAGAACACGAGTGTTCATAAGCCCACAGTGCCGTCTTTTCTAATTATTCGGCTCTTGCCGATAAGCAGTCTAGAGAGGGTGTGATTACACACCTATTGCGAAAATGTGCTAAGATCCACGAGAACTCTAAACCTAAACACCCACGATACACCATCAGTCAATTAATCAACAAGATTTAGATCATTCCTTTCAATAGTACCATCCAAAATGATTTAATACTTTCCTTGATCGACAGATGTGGCTTAGCCCACCTAGGTCGCTAGTTGAAAATGATCACCCATTCCTTCTCAATTTACTGAGCATAAAACGAATTAATACAAGGCTTGAATTGATGCCTGAAGTCCAAAGAATTAGTGTTAAAGTAGATTTGGTATTCGATCAACATTACAAAACAAGCCTACTTACCCCCACAATATTCGGCCAAAGAGGTATTCAAAGAAAGAAGGCAGAGATGTGCAGAGAAGCAAGGTAATCGACGCTCTACCGATTGTCAGAGACTATCATCCAAAAGTTTCGAAAATAACAAAACAAGATTTCTGTCATTCAGTCTATATTGGAAAATAGAGAGACAAAAGAGAGAGGAAAAAGGATATGCATGATTCAGCTTACCACTGTGTTATGAATAGAAGAAGAGATCGCCGACCACTTTCAAACCGACAGGCTTAGCAGAGAAAATAGAAAAGAGAAAGTCGGCCACTTAGACCAAGAGAAAAGAAGAACAGTTGCAAAAAGGTGAAGGAGAAAGAAGAGAGAGAGAGGAGTGAATTTGACTGAAAGAGAAATAATAGAAAAGAACTCGAAAGGTACCGAGAGGTACTTTACTTACAATATATCAACCAGGGTGATAAATGATGCTAAAATACCAAAGAACAATTCGGCCAAAGAGGAAAAAAAAGTAAACAAAAATGTCAAAAAGAAGAAGAAAAAAACCCGAACAAGGACTTTACCCAAAAGGAATTTCTACCGAAAATCTGAGTAGTTACACACCCAAATCAGCACATCTCTCCTCTCACTCCAACTCCTTGATTCACTCTACCAATCTCTCCATAATCTGACCCATAACTTGCTCCCACAATCTCTCCATGACCAATTCAACCCTCATCCTTCAAACTTCTACTGCAACACAAACTCTAGTCGTCCTAGCTACAAAATAAATGCCCCCTATGCTGCACCAACACTCGAACCTCAGACCCTCTTGCCATACTTCGAACACCTCCACCACTGCACTACTAGGCTTTTTGTGACTTAAGGTAAGCACAATAATTAATAAAACCTAGGAGTTAGCATCCAGATCCTTTTAAGAGCAAAATTTAAAAATTCAACAAAAGCCAAGACTCGAACCGAGACTTTTCAAACACTCCCAAACACATCCAAATCACTTAACCATTAAAGCAAACAAGCAAATTTTGTCAAGACATACAAAAATTAAAAAACTATAATTTTAGGGCGTTACACCGGTACAATATGTACCAAAAAAAGGTGGGATCACGATTGTTGAGAATGAACGAAATGAGTTAATCCCGATGAAAACTGTCACGAGTTGAAGAATCTGTATTGACTACAAAAAGCTGAACAAAGCCACTTGTAAGGATCATTTTCCTTTACCTTTTATGGATCAAATGTTAGACTGCCTAGTAGGTAGTAAATTTTATTACTTTTTGGATGGATATTCGGGATACAATCAAATAGTTATAGCCCTAGAAGACCAACATAAAACTACTTTTAGCTGTCCATATGGTACATTTACTTTTAGGCGAATGCCTTTCGGCTTATGTAATGCACCTGCCACATTTTAGCAATGTATGATAGTAATTTTCACTGATATGGTTGAAAATTATGTTGAGGTTTTCATGGGTGATTTCTCTTTGTTGCTTGAACAATTTGGCTAAGGTACTCAAAAGATGTGAGGAAACGAATCGTCCTTAACTTGGAGAAGTGCCATTTTATAGTTAAGGAGGGAATTGTTTTAAGGCACAAAATTTCCAAGTATGGAATTGAAGTGGACCACAAATTTATAAAGGATTTTTCAAAATTTTTAAACCCTTATGTATGCTTTTAGAAAAAGATGTTTTTTATTTTAACAAAGCATGTTTAGAAGCTTTTGAAAAATTGAAAATCCAATTAATTTTAGCCAATTGGAACATGCCTTTTGAGTTAATGTGTTATGCAAGCAATTTTGTTGTTAGAGTTGTGATGGACCTAAGGAGGAACAAAGTCTTTTATTCTATCTACTATGCATGGAGAACTTTGACAGGAGTCCAGGTTAATTATATGATAACTGAAAAAGAACTTTTTGCTATAGTTTTTACTTTTAAAAAGTTTCGTTCATATCTTATAAGTACCAAAGTTACAGTGTTTATCAACCATGCTGCCATTAAGTACTTACTGACGATAAATTTGACCTTAAGATCCAAGTTAGAAAAAGAGTTGGAAATCAAGTAGCCAATCATCTGTTAAGGTTGGAACAAAATAAGGTAACTTTTTCACTTGTTCTAATTAATGAGAACTTTCTTGATTAGCATATCTTCGAGGTAAGATAAATCTATGAAATACCTTGGTTTGCTGATTTTGCCAATTACTTAGCTTGTGGAATAATTTCTCGAGAAATGGCATACCAATAAAGGAAAAAATTCCTTCATGATAGTCGATACTATTTTTGGGAGGACCCATTTTTGTTTAAACAATGTGAAGATAACATAATCAAGAAATACGTAGCTGGGAGTTTGATTGATGAAATTTTGTACCATTATCATTCATCTTCAAGTGGGGACGCTTTGGTGGTTCATGTAAAGCAGCAAAGATTTTACAAACTAGGTTCTTTTGGCCTACATTGTTTAAGGATATTTATGCATATGTAAGGAACTACAATATATGTCAAAGGATCAGGAACATAACAAGGAGGAGCGAGATGTTCTTGACAAATATTTTGGAGATAGAACTTTTTGACGTATGGGGCATTGATTTCTTAGGCCGGTTTCCTTCTTCCTATGGGAACAAGTATATTTTAGTAGCTGTGGACTATGTGTCCAAGTGGGTTGAAGCTAAGGCATACCCAGCTAATGATGCTAAGGTAGTCATGTTATTCCTACATAAGTATGTATTTACACGATTTGAGACTCCTGGAGTTATAATTAGCGATGAAGGATCTCACTTTGTAAATAAGTGACTTAAATGGTTACTTGACAAATACGATGTGAAGCATAAAATTGCTACTGCCTATCACCCATAATTGAATGGGCAAGTTGAAAGGGTGAATCAAGAAATCAAAGGTATTCTTAAAATATTAGTACACCCTAACGGAACAGATTGGTCTCGAAGCTTGATAATGCACTATAGGCCTATTAAACTGCTTTTAAGACACCGTTAGGGACGACTCTCTATTAGTTGGTTTTTTTAAAAGGCATGTCATTTGCCAGTTGAATTGGAGAATAAAGCTCATTGGGCTTTAAAGCAATTGAATTTTGATATTAAGCAAGTCAGTAAGAGAAGGATGTTACAACTCGATGAGTTGGAGGACTTAAGGTTATTTTTATATGAGAATGCCAAGATGTGTAAGGAAAAATATAACAAATGACATGATAGTTGTATTCAACCTCATGAGTTCAAAGAAGGTCAGAGAGTGTTGTTGTTTAATTCGAGGCTAAGGTTATTTCCTGGAAAGCTCAAGTCTCAATGGAAAGGACATTATACCATCTACAAAGTTTATCTATATGGAGTTGTAGAATTGTACGACAACCATAGAGGTACGTTTAAATTTAATGGTCAACGTCTCAAACACTATTGGGATGGTGAAGTTGAGCGAACTAAAACCTCGTTCAACTTAAGAGACCCTTAATCTTTCATAAACCTACTTTTTAATAAAAAATTAGAACTTATTTTCTTAAATTAGTACATTTAATTAATTCTGTCTAAGGAGATTGGAACTTAAGCGGGGCCGTTGTCACCCTCCAACCTTTCTTGGGAATTAATTTAATATAATCTTTTAAGAAGAAAATTTTCAATTCATTTTAATCTTTTTTTAGTTTTATTTTTATTTCTCACTTTTTGTCTTTAATTTTAATTTTAATATTTATTTTTAATTTTAATGCTATTTTTATTTATACTAATAAAGGGGATCAAATTGGCCCAACTACTAATAAGCTTGTTTATTTTTAAGCAGTCCAATTTTTAAATAAAGTTTGGGCTCAAGGCCTGAAACATCAAATAGGACAAATTTAACCCATGTTGTCGTCCATAAAGATCCCTAAAGCCCTAATTTTTGCCACCATATCATCCCTCTATCTTACTTACTGCCCAAGCCACTCAAAATTAGCTAAATTTTAGCTACAAGACTACCTTGTCGCCTAAGTCTTTTAAATTAGCTAAATTTTAGCTACAATATTTCTCTAATTCTCCACTATATAAACCCCTTTCTACCTTCATAATTTTCACAAGCCTTCAAGCTATTAGCTCAAAACCTAGCCACCCGTTCTTTTTCCTCCTAGTCGTTGGCCTGAATCATGACATTTCTCTCTACAATTTCTTCATTATCGCAAGCCCCTAGTATTGTCGCAGCATGACCTTTGCCGGAGTAGCCCCTTCGCTGTCGTATCCTTATCTCTGTCATATCCTATCACTATCACAACCTTCAAGCTGTTGCATGTCCGTCGTTGTCGCAAGTCGATTGCCACCGCAACACCTTGCTCCTATATTTTGCTGATTTCTTTATCCAGTCTTTTGCTACAATTTTTCTTATTTTTCAAGAAAAATGTCCATATCTCGCAAAAGAACTAGATATTCCAAGACCTCTGCCAAAAATCCCATTTTGATCCAAAATGAAGAAGTGAAAGAAATGTTTGATTCAATCTTCAAGAATCAACCTATGATGTTGGAAAAAATGTTTCAATTTGGAAAACAACGATAAGATGGTTGTGGCCTTATTAATTTAAAAGACGATTGATGCGCTCAATTAAATTTATTTTTGTGATGTACGATCATTGCCAGAAGAGAAGTTAGTTTAAGAGTTCTATGCAAATTTGACTAAGCCAGATGCTACTGAAGTTTTTGTTCGTAAGAAGAAGGTACCCCTAACTTCTAAGCCCATTAATGATTTGTTTAACCTACCTGATGTTGAAGAATATGAACATTTTTTCTTGATGACAAACATAAATTGAGATTTTCTTCAACAAGTGTTTAATGTTGTGACAAATCCGGGATCCCAATGGATTATAAGGAAGTATGGTAGTCATTCTTGTCGAAAGGAATACTTAAAGTTGTTGGATAATGTATGGTTTTACTTCGTTCGATATAGTTTCATGGCTATCTCACACAGTTCCACCATCTCGATAGAGCAAATACTTCTGTTGTATACAATTATGACAGAAAGGTCTATCAAATGTTGGGAAGATTATTCTTAAAGAGATCCATGATTGTGCTAGAAATAAGACCGAAAGTGTTTATTTCCTATCATTGATAACTTCACTTTGCTTAGTGAACCAAGTTAAGAAAAAAGCAAACTTGAAGGGTCCATATGTTCAAGGTTACATTACAACCCATGATCTTGAAATGTTAGCAAAGAATGTCCATGAACTAAACCCAATAGAACCAAGTGAGCCGATAGAATCAGAAATTGATGAGTCATTGAACAAGTCTGAAACTGAAGCTAACTCATTTACTAAAACAAAAGAGGTAGAATCGGAGGAGGAACTGAATGAGACTAAATCGATAAAGGAACTGAAAACTTCTGAACCAAGAGATGAGCCAAATGCCAATGAGCCGGTTGAACCAAGTATTGGTCCTGAGTTGACTATTCCAATACCCACTTCTTGAAACACTATGAAGAAATTAGAATTATCAACTATGATGGATATGATAAAGTTTATGCATAATCAGCAACAAGCTTTTTGGAAACATGCAAAAGTTAGAGATGATTCTATAAGAAATACTTTTAAAAATATCTCTAATAATTTTGTTCCTGAGTTCCCAAATTATATCTTCGATTCATAGAACGAAGATGATGAAAGAAGTGAGGACGAAGCATTAAAGGAGCAAGACAATGAGGATAAGTCAAATATATCAAAAGGTAGAGTTCTTTTCTTTAGTTTTTAGTTCTTTTTAGGTGTTTATTTTTATTTATTAGTTAGTGTTTTACTTTCACATAATAAAATAGCGAGTATGAATAAAATAAGTTCAATGCCTCTCCATAGAAAAATTAAGTGGTGTGGTAATGGGAATGAGCATCTCTAGGATTGGGTTGTAAGAAAAACTTGGTACTTAAGCAGTCTTTATGACTCAACTCTCTTTTCTTGAAATCTTACCTGATGTTTAGTTTTCATTCATTACTTTATTCTCACAATGAGGACATTGCTTCTTCTTTAAAAGGAGGGTAAGCTAAATTTAGCATGAATTTTAACGTATGTTTCAATCCTTTTTCTTAAGCATGTTGAAATAAATGAACATTCAAAAATAATTTTTGTTCTTGAGTTTGTTCAAATGCAAGCATGATTTTTTATTTTATCTAAGTTATTTGTATGTTATCTTGAATGATGGAATGCTTGTATGATCTTAGTCTTAGATAGTATTTGCCATGAAAGTTTATTTTCTTTAGAAATAGACATGTATGAAGGTTTAAGTCCTTAGAATTGACTTAGTAACTTTCTTGAGGCGAAATCTTAGGAGGTATAAGATTCTAATATGATGTAAGCACACTTTCTTTGGATAGTTTGAGCCTTTCAAATCGACCTTATAAGATTTATCCCTTAAAGCTTAATTTTGAGCTTAATGGCTTGCTTTTTGTAAAATACGTACATTATAAGCTACATTAACATCTTTTTGAATTTTATCCTATTCTTTTGCACCTATCTAAACCAAAAATTTGTCTTGGTGATCAAATTTTGAGGAGAATTATGAAAAGATGCACGTGTTCTTCACATATTAAAAAAAATGAATAAAGAGCAAAGAAAAGTTTGGTCAACTTTCCAAAAAAATAAAGAAGCTTGCTCAAATGTAGAAAAATAAGAGCAAATGAAAGAGTGCCCAAAGTCTCAAAAACAAATAGCAAAGTTTGCTCAAAGTTCGCGAAAAATAAAAGTGGAGCATAAGTTTGAAATAAGTTTGGGAGTATTCCAAAGACCCATTTGTATAAAAGTTGTGAAGCCAAAAGATCTAAGACAAAGTTAGGGTTAAGATGCTTTGAACCTAAAAAGCACTTCTCTTTATCCATACCTTTAGCCTAGCCCTATTACAACCTAATAAAAGACCTATTGGTTAGATGATTATACTGACAACATTAGTGAAGAGGATTTATTGAGTCAATATATGAAGACACTAATTAAACCTCGGGATTGTTATAATTAGTTGGTAAAGAAAGCATGTTGATTGGTGAATGTTATGTATGACTTTGAAAATGCATGCAAACTATGATTCATGTTGACATTATGATATACTTAGTATAAAGTTAGAAATACTATTTGCATCCGAGCTACTTGTCAATAAAGAGTATTTTTTAGCATGATTTTATTGATGGGTGATTATGTGTGAAGATTGATGCTGCTTTATCATTTTGCAAAATTGCCTTAGCAATAGTTGTATTGTGCATGAACATTGCTCGGGATGAGCAATGGTTTAAGTTTGGGGTGTGTAAACTCAAAATTGTATAGAATTTTTCTATACATTTTACCATCTTTTTACTTAATTATAATGTTTCTATCGAGTAATTATTATTGAAATAGGTGAATTTTACTTAATTAGTAATTTTGGACATGAATTTGGAAAGTAATTATGCTTAATTACATGATTTTCATGCATATTTTATATTAATTGATGTTCATTTATTAATGTGTGTATTTTTCACTATATAGGTAGGCTATGGAGACATGATATAAATAAATAAAAGGTGGCCATGCACAATTATCCATGTGGACGACAAGACCATACAAGTTGGGCATAAGGATTGAATACTTGACCTAGTAAAGAAAGGTGATAAAAAGATGGACACGTCTGCTAAGTTTTGGACTGAAGAACTGTCCAACAATGGGAATTAAAAGCCCAATTTTGGCTTGATATTGGCTACCCAAAAAGTGTTTTTGGGATATTTAAATGAAGGTCCTTAAAGTTGGAAAACAATCAAAATTCTGCCCAACAACTTACCTGTTGAAACCTTCCACTACATAGCTATCTTTAGCTTGAAATTCAAATTCAAAATGGAAGACTTGGTCATCCCTTTCCCTTGATACATGGCCTACCACATGAGAGAGGGAAGGAAGGTAGTTTTAAACTATTCTTAGTATACTCAAACCCTTCTCCCTTTTTCCCTCGCATGGTCATCCATCCCCTCTCCATCTTTAGCCTCAAAAGCTTTGTCAAAAGTACTCCTTAGCCGACTACCTTCTAAACCCTTAGGAAAAGAAGGTTTCTTCAGAACGGAGGAGCACATCAGTCTATGAAAGGCTACTGAACTGAGCAGAGTAGAGCACATCAGTCAGAATAGATCCAAAAGGCTACTGAACTGAGTTTACTATTTTCTCTTGTTATTCATTTTAATATGTTTTCATTGAGTTTAATGTTTTTTACAGCAACTATGCTCCTTTAAATCCTAATTGTTGGGATAATTATATTTAATTGATGAGATTTATATAATTCATGTTAACATGTTTTGTGCCTCAGTCAATTATGTTTTCAATTAATATCATGATGCATTTCATTCATACGTGATTGGGTGCATTCAGATTAGTTGAGCAATCCTTACTTGACGACGGCTAGTAGATGCAAAATTGAAAAGTACAATGCTTAATTTAGGTCATTAAACCCGACTAAGTTAAGGTTCATAATATCTTTATTTTACTCTATTATCTTGCATGGTTTTTAGATTTATGTATTTAAATTGTTACAAACATAAATGTCCCTATGACCTTGCATAAATGCCTTAGTCTAATATGATTAGTAAAATGCATATTTAACTAAGAAAAAAATACGAGAGGACTTAATTTGGTTTCCAAAGCCATAAGAGATCGAGTTGTTATTGAAGTGATTCCGAACATGTTAGCATGATGAAAGTAAATTGAACTAATTAATATAATTATCCTAGCTCATTTAAAGTTGATTGTTTGTTATTTCTAAATCCCCCAGTCATACATTTAGGTAAAATTTCATTTAGATTAAAAAGTGCATAGGAATCACTCTTGCATTTAATATAATTAAATCATCACCATCCAAGTTTATTGAGTTTTTATATTAAATTGTTAATTATAATTTTGAAATTGAATTCATTAAGCTTACATAGTCCATGTGGAGACGATAACTCTTTCTTACTTATTACTTGAACGATTACGTTTACTTGCGTAAAACATGTTCCAATTCGTTATAGTTATACGGTCGCAAGTAGAAGTATAACTACGGCTCTTAGTTTATGGTGGTTATGCGGTCATGAGTTCGAGTATAACTCGGGCCCCCAATTGATGATGGTTATGCAATCACGGATTCAAATTTCACGGCACTAGAAAAGGATACTTTATTAACCCCATATATAAGTTTGTAGTCATAATCATAGGAAAAAAGGCTGCACACCGGTGTTATCAACTTATTCTTTTCTCCATAAAAGAAGTATCTTTAACCTCATTGTTTGAAACCTATGTTAAAGGTGGGGGCACGAAGTCTTTCAAGGGGGACTGACTATGACGAAGGAGAAAAAGCTGAAACTCGAGTCGATGTGACAATGGTTGTAGTTATTAATGATTTCTTTAATCACAATAACCATTGTCGCCCATGAGTTATGTTTCAGCTTTTCTCCACTGTAACAGCAACATCGAATCGTCACTTGGAGTTCATTGCAAGAACTTCTTTTATTCAAAAAAACTTAACAACATAGTGACTTAAATAAAAACTTTTCAATAGTTCAATGACTTAAAGGAATATTTTCAAAAAGTTTAGTGAGCAAATTGTAACTTTTTTTAGTAAGAGACCAAAACAAAAAGCTTACATATAATTTAATGACTAATGGTGTAGTTAACTCTTAATTATATTTAAGTGAAAGACTTGGCCTCTCGAGGGTAAATGATTTGGGGAAATATCTTGGAATTCTAGTTTTTCACAGACGGGTCTCAAGCGGTACATTCCAATTTTTAGTTGACAAAGTCTGTGCCAAGCTAAATGGTTGGGATGCTCGAAGACTTTCAATGGTAGGAAGGCTCACTCTTGTAAAATCGGCACTTCTTGCTGTATCTAACTATTTTATTAATATTGCTCCTATTCCAATTTCTGTGTGCAAGAAAATTGAGAAATTTGCACATAATTTTATTTGGGCATCAAAGAAATTGCACATAATTTGGGGATCAAATTTGCTATACATAACTATCTTATGAATATTGTTCGATCTGTGTTTGCTGTACATAACAATTGATGGAGGTAATAAAGTGTACAAAATGAAATTAAAATGTATAAAAAAATAAAATATAACTTTGGATGATTGGTAAATTTAAATTTTTACAATGCAATTAGCATGAGTTCAAATCTCACCATAAGTTTTTTTTTAAATAAAAAAAAAGACTAAAGTAACTAAGAATAATATAACTTATTTTAAATATGAACAACATTTTTATAGTTTCCCTAACCAAGTTGATGCTCGGTTGACTCGTGATATCAATTTAGTCAGAGGCTTAAATAACAATATAGATATGTAAAAATTTAATTATATAAAAAGATTAATACCCTACAAATTCACACATATTCTTTTATAATGAAAGGTAAGGTAAATTATCTATATTAAAATCTCTATCACATGCGTATACATGTAGAAACTATGTATTTAAAATACATATTTATGTCTCAAAATAACATACAATAAATAATAGTATAGATATACAATAGATGAAATTGATAGTAATATACAATAAATATTAAGATGAAGTTTTGTTGAGTGGTAAGTTAAAAATTTTACTAATTCAATTGGCATGGATTCAAATCTCACTATATGCATATTTTTACTTTTTTTTGTTAAAATAAAAGGACTAAATTACCCTCAAATAATTTAGCTTATTTTAATTACGGAAGGACATTTTTATAATTTCCCTAACTGAGTTGGTGTAACAAGTCAACCGGGCACCAACTCAACCATGACTTAAATAATAGTAACTATATATATACAATTGATACAAATAATAAAGTGTGTATAATAAAATTAAAATATATAAAATAAATTAAAATAAAATTTTGATTCAGTGGTAAATTTAATATTTTACCAATGCAATTAGCATGTGTTCAAATCTCACCATAATTTTTTTTTAAAACAAAAGTACTAGAGTACTCTCAAATAAAATAACTTATTTAAATATGAAAAAAATTTAGAAAATTATTATTTAAAAAAAAAGAGGATACTTTAGTATGATAAAATTGAATCATTAATTAACTTATTTAGATCCCAAAATTATTATTTTAGAAATTTTTTAAAATTTTAACCTTTTTATACATTGTTTAGAATTTTTTTTTAGAAAATATATATATTTCAAAGATTTATAAATTTTGAAATTTTTATAAATATTTTGAATTTTGTTTTGTTTTTTAGAGAGATCAATTTGTTCATTTTCAAAATTGATAGGGACCAAAGGCATATTTACACTGACCTATTATTTGATTGCCCGAATTATATTTCAACCCGACTCGAACTCAAAACACGAATTACTTATTTGAATTAAATAAAAAATCGAATAACTTAATTCAATTAAGTCAAAATTTAACTATCTAATTATTATTATAGAATTAGTATTTAATTCAATGAAGGTGAATGTGACACAATAACTTTTGCTTTGACTTATTATAAATTTAGATAATCGTTACAAAAAGGGCATTACTGGTGACGTGAAAAGTCGTGCACCGTATCTACCTTGTGGAAATGCATTATTTCCTTTTGGATTTTACCTAAAGCCCTGCACAATATCAAGATGGATGTGATACAACAAATTAACTTTTGATTTTCGTATCAGTATAATAGTAAAAAACAAAACAAACAATAATTTCACTTACGTGGACCCATTGTTTGAATGGAAGATCTAACCCCTTATATTCGGCATACACAATAAGGCTAAGTCTGAAGAGTTACAACGAACGATAATTAAAACAATTCTACAATTTATAATAACACTACTTTAAAGTTTGATAATATTTTAACAGAAGCAAACTAGTATCCCAAGAGTATCTTCCAACTAACTAAAACTACGAAAATAATTAGCATGGTTAATAATACTAAACGATATAAAAACATATCCGAGCTCCCCATCTGCTAACCCGATCAAGTCAGTGATTCACCTTGAATTCATTCAACAATAATTGGATTAATATATCCGAAAGGACCCAACTATTTACATATTCAATAGAATATCGGTAAAACCAAGATATTCAAGTGCAGATGTTGATTCAGAATTAGGAAACAGTTCATTCAGTTATAGACTATAATCAGATGCAAAACAAAATAGAACAGATGTAGTTACTTAATACCAGCCGCTATACACCATCTCTAACTAACATAACACACCAAATAGGGTATTTATTACATATCCAACCCTACACACTACCCAGTGCCAGTCTGACACATTTTAGAGATTGCAATCTAGCTGCCAGATTAGTACAGGGATACTAGGGATTTAACAACTGGTTTAGAACAGAATACTTCCTTCTGATTCAATTCTCATCCAATGCATATGCATACTTCACATAACAGTTAATACAGAGTTCTATACGAATATTCAAATACAACTTATACTCGAATATAGTAGACCAATTCTAGCAATATTAGTCAAACACAATACACACATTGATAATCAATATTCAAGTTCCAGATCACAAAATATCAATTTATGCAGTTTAATTCAGTTCAAACGGCCTCACAGAAGGCTTGTATTTAGTTCAAGCGATGCTTGGAATATGGAAAAAATTCGTAAACTGGCCTACACGCCCCCATAGTCTCACACGGCCTGGAACATGCCCGTGTGCTTATCCGTGTGTCTCACACGGCCTAACACACGGTCGTGTCCTCTGCCTATGTGCTTGCCCGTGTGTCTCACACGGCCTAACACATGGTCGTGTCCTCCACCTCTGTAATCCTTATTTTGTAAACAGTGAGTCACACGGCCTGGACACACGCCCGTGCCGTTCACCCGTGTGATCATTATTTTGTAAACAGCGAGTTACATGGCCTGGACACTCGCCCATGTCCTTGTCCCATATGAACCCTACACTAATATGGCCAAACACGATCTGGACACACTCCCATGTCCCTTGCCAGTGTAGATCTTACTTGGTGGATAGTGAGTTTCACGGCCTATCACACAACCTGGCACACAGCTGTGTGGCGTTGACAACCATATTTTTTGGCATCCAAACTTCGTAAAAACTCTGGTTTTTGGTATGCACCTAAAATAGTTTTAACGCAGTAACAACGTAGAAGATTCCCAACACCTAAAACGAAAAGTCCAGCAACAATTAAACAATAATTCGAAAAAAACGTTAAGATTATCATACCACCAAATTTGTCGAAACATTTCGAGACCTACCCCTAAACAACAACCAAACATATAATCAAAAGGGTTCGAGCAGTTTACGCAAAACTACATTGGGCAAGGAAGACAACAATCAATGTTTTCCAAAATTGGACAACCAAACAAAGTAATTTAACACAACACAAACTTACCCAACAACAGTAGCATACAAGACGTGTAAATCTAAGCAGCGATTGAATGAAAGAAAAAGAAATAAAAAAACTAAAAGGGAAAGAGACGAAAAAGGAAGAAGAAAGGAAAGGGGAAAATAGGAAGTAGAAAGAAGAGGGAAACATTTAATTTAATTTAACCACTAATCAAAATTCCAACATTAAGAAAAAAATATTACTTAACGCATACGCTGAGAGTCGAACACAAGACTAAACAGAATATAGAAGTTGAACCAATGAACCAACAAGCTAATTCTTGATACAGGTTAACACTGAATTAAAATTAAGTCGATGGCTTAGGAATAGAGGTTAGCTTAAATTAAAATAACAAAACTTTTTAAAACACAACTCGAACTCTTAACCTAGAACACATAAGTAAAGCACAGAACTACAGATACAGAAACATAATTACGCTAGAACCCAACACTTAAACACTCAAATTTTTGGGGCATGACAACTCTCTCCCTTTAAAAAAAATTTTGGCCTTGAAATTTAACTGACTCAAACAAATACGGGTGTTGTTGATGAATTGAATCTTCAGGTTCCCAAGTGGCTTCCTCAGTCCCATGATTTCGCCAAAGGAACTTAACTAAAGGGACAATTTTCTTTCTCAATACCTTAACGTCTCGATCCAAAATCTAAATAGGTTTCTCCTCAAAAGTTAAATCCGGTCATATCTCTATCTCCTCAATAGGAACAATGTGCAACAGATCAGATCAATATCGTTTCAACATCGAGACGTGAAATACATCATGAATTTAATCCAACTCAGGATGTACTTCTAACTAATACGCGATAGATCCGACATGCTTTAGAATATGATAAGGTCCAATAAACCTCGGGCTTAAGTTGCCCTTAAGACCAAACCGAATAACCTTTTTCCCCAGAGACACTTTCAAGAACACCTGATCGCCAACAGAAAACTCAATATCTTTTCTCTTTAGAGCTGCATAAAAATTCTATCGATCAGAAGCAGTCTTAAGTCGATCTCAAATCAACTTAACATTTTCTCGGTCCTAGAAATTAGCTCGGGACCCAAGGCCCGACACTCACCTAACTTAGTCCAACACAGAGGAGTACGATTGTTACGACGATACAGAGTCTCGTAAGGTACCATCTAAAACTAGACTAGAAACTATTATTGTATGCAAATTCTGCCAATGGCAAGTAATCCTCCCAACTGCCACGAAAATCAATTACACAACCTCGTGGCATATCCTCCAGAATCTGAATAACCCACTCAGATTGTCCATCAGTCTAAGGGTGATACGCAGTACTAAAGTCGAGTCGAGTGCTCAACGCCTCATGAAGTTTCTTCCAAAATCGAAAAGTAAAACGCGAATCCCTGTCTAAGATAATTGACATTGGAACTCCGTGCAGTCTTACAATTTCATAAACATACAGCTTGGCGAGCTTCTGCAACAAGTATTCTGTCCTGATAGAAAAGAAATGAGTAGACTTGGTCAATCGATCAACGATGACCCGCACCGAATCTTTCTTAGTGGGTGTTAAGGGCAGCCCACTAACAAAATCCATCATCACCTATTTTCACTTCAACAGAGGAATTTTAAACGGCTGAAGCAACCCTGAAGGTAACTGATGCTCAGCCTTAACCTTTTGACACGTCAAACAGTGTGGCACAAAGATCCTTACCTCTCGTTTCACACTGGGCCACCAGTACAGTGCTCAGAGATCTCGATACATTTTCTCTCCACCAGGATGCATAACATAAGGGCTGCTATGTGCCTCCTGTAGAATCAATCGTCTCAATTCCTTATCGTTAGGCACCCAAATTCAACCCTTGAAGCACAAAACCTTGTCACCATTCAAACTGAAATCCGATGATTCACCCAAATCAAGCTGACGTAGATGTTGTACCAGAGACTCATCACTTAGTTGTTTAGTTCGAATTCGATTGACCCAAGATGGCTTAACTTGCAGTTCAGCTAGTAAACTCCCATCCTTGAAAACAATCAGACAAGCGAACATCACTCTTAGTTCAATCATCGCTCTACAGCTAAGAGCATCGGCTACAACATTAGCCTTACTAGGATGATACTCTATTGTACAATCATAATCCTTAAGCAACTCAACCCACCTACGCTACCTAAGATTTAGGTCCTTTTAAGCTTTTAATGTGTTGGACTAGGGGTGTAAATGAATAGAATGTTCGATGAACTGATCATGAACCGTTCATATAACGTTCGTTTATGTTCATTTACTAAGCTAAATAAATGAGTATGAACAATTTTTTTTATGTTCGTTTAATAAACGAACGAACACGAACAAAAGTGTGTTTGGTTCGTTATGTTGATGAACAAGCTCGTTTATAAGCTCATTTATTGACTCGTTTATTTATTAATGATATTTTCTTATAAAAATATGAAAATAATATATGTGTGTATGTATTTATTGTTTGTTTGTTTGTTTATTATTCATTAACATTGTTCATGAATATGTTCAATTATATGTTCATGAACATGTTTATTTAATGTTCATGAACATATTCAATTAAGTTAAATGAACATGTTTGTAAACATTAAACAAGCAAACATGAACACACATATTTTTAAATAAATGAACATGAACACAAAATTTGAAAGTCTTAATGAACACGAACTGAACACGAACAAACTTAAAAATAAATAACTGAACATGAATAGAGATTTATTCGTTCAAACTCTATTCATTTACAGCCCTATATTCGACACAGTTTCAAACACAAATAAAACTGCTAAAAATACCTACTATAATGTTAAGGTTAAAGGTAAGGTAGACTTGCCTGCATCATATCACCCAAATTTACAACAAGAGCTCCATGGATAGACTTAACATCAAGCCATTGATTTTGCTGAAGGACTTGAAGTCCGCCGATTTGATCTTGTAAAAGTACGGTGAAGAAGCCGCTATCGGTGTGGCTGCCGGTGCCCAATGTCAAGTCTGATTCAGGGCATGGTGGATAGTAATGGCCAACCATAAGCAGTCCCTCACCGCACCCAATATCTTCCAAATAACTCCGGTTCAGCCCCAAAGCTTCCGAGAGCAGTTCTAACAAAGTCTGTCCTAATTTCATCACTCTATTCGAATACTCTATCATTATATCTCTGCAGATTGAGTTAGCGTCAGATATGATTGCGTAGCAAAGATCTCTGTAACACACCTCAAAGTATCCCTCCAATTGGCTGCTTCCGCCACATAAAGATCGAAATTACTATTATAAATCACTTTCCTGCTGCTATCTCGAGAATAAAACTCTTTCTTAGCTTCCTTACCTTGTTCATGAAACCTTCGAATTCCGTCAATCATTTCATCTAAAGTCGTCAGCGGAATCCCATGGTTGATAACTTGAAAGAAACCCCATCTCTCACAAGCTTCTCCAACTTTCTTCACTATTTCGTGACGTAAATTTGGGTCATCGTTGAAACCAGTCAAGTCTATGATCGGGATTCAGCCATTGATGGAGCTTCGAGGTTTGTGGTCATGGATGCTACTGTTTCTCTCAAGCTTGTACTGTTGGTTGATGAAAATGGTTGGGATCTTGGATAAACCAGAATCTACGAGCCCTTTCACTCTTGATTTTGATTCATCGAATGCTTTCAATTCGTTTTTTCCGATTGTAATGGAATGCTTCAGTAGGTTCTAAGCCTGTTTCCGCCATTTTTAAGAGCTTTGGAGAATCTCTAACAGGGCTTATATTTTGTATTTGTGATGAAAAAGGTAAGGAGCACTTGGTGTTTTTATAGTTATTTTTTGGTGTTGAAAAAATCGTGCTAAAACTTATCACTTGTTTGTGGTCATGGCTTTCGGTTTTGATATTGTCATTAGTCACATACATTTTATTGTTATGGCAAATACGTTTGATCAAAACTTTTTGTTATCACTTGCGTTTACGGTGATGGTTTTAGGTATGGTGTTGGGTCATGATTTATTTAATCATTAAAAAAATTTATAAAAAAAAACCAGTTTAATCGGTTTAACTATCAATTCAATAGGCTCGTATAAATTCTCAAATCAATTAGTTTGATGTTTCTCTCTGAACCGGTACTTTGACCAATATCCAATCCAACCGGTCAATCCAGTCTAAATAACAATTATCGCATTAGGTGCACCAATAATGCGCATAGCATTCTAAAAGACAGAACACAAGTTTGAACCATGAAGATGATACTAATAAGAGGGACAATCAAAACATGAACCATAAAACAGACATAAAAAAATAGATACCAAAAAATATTATTTTATATTTAAGTTGTTTTATTCCATTTTGATTTATATGGATGTATATTGGTCAATATAAATTCTTGATATTTTAAATTAATTTTTAATATTTTTATTTTAATTATTTTATATTTATATTTTAAAATAAAATATAATCATCAAATTCTTAAATTTCAATTTTTTTTGAAAAAACATATAATGTATATGTATATAGGAGCGAATCCAGAAATATTTTTAGTGGGGCAAAAATTAAATTACAAATTTTGAGAGGTCGAATATAAATTTTATCATGTATTAATTTATGATTTTTTCGTTTTTGAAGAGACTAAATAGAATATTTTTCATTTTTTGGAGGGGCCAATACAAAATTTTCCCTTATATAATTTGGGTGGCTAAAACTACAATTTTCTGATTTTTTGGGAGGCAGGCAAGACTAGACTTGTTCATGGGCCGGGTCGGTCCTCAGGTAAAGCTTTTTTTGCCCAAGCCTGGCCCAGCCCGAATATGCAAAAAAATGCTTTTTTTACGGTTTCTTTTTCTATTTTCTTGCTATTTTCTTGCTATTTTCTTGTTATTTTGTTGCTATTTTCTTGTTGTTTTTTCACTATTATGTTGCTACTATTTTTATTGTTATTGTTATTATTTAGATATTGTATAACTCTTATTTTATTGTTAATTTTGTTACTATTTAGAGGCATTTGCTTGTTAAGTTGCACCTATCTTAGTGTTATTTAAGTATACATGTTTTTTTAATTTATTTTCAATTTATTGGGAAACATTTATTTTAATGTTTTTAGAATTTGTATGGTTATATTTTTTTTAAATTATATAAAAATAATATATATATAATTAGTATGGGTGGATCGGGCCCAGGTTGTAGCGTTTTTATCCGAACCAAGCTTGGGTAAAATTTTAGAACTATTTTTCAGGTCGAGTCGAGCTCTGGTCTAGCAAACGAGCCTAAAATTTTGGTTGGGCCTAGCCCAGCCAATGAGTACCTCTAGATAGGGCCTCTATATTTGCCCCTGTATGCAAGTAAAAGAAAAAACTTTATATAAAAAATATATTTATAAATAATTATTTATCAATTAAATCGTAAGTGGAATGGTATATGATTTACATATAAAATTTTGCTAATGTCAAGTTTGATCCTTAGACATATGGTTTAGTTTAAGTAGTGAGTTCTAGTTGTTTTATTTACATATGTTATCTAAAAATATTAAAAGACAAAAATACTATTATAATAATATTCATTACTTTCTTAAAACTTGATTTTTAAATCATTAACCAACAAAGTTAGTGTCTGGTTAACTCGTAATACTAACTCAACCATGCATTTAAGTTAGTAAAGGTATAAAAATATTTATGCGTACATAATCGACTTATATTTACATTTTGTCGTTGAAGTTACAATTAAAATCACAATTGCAATCAATATGTTCTAATAACCACAATTAGATTGTTGACACAGTTGGTGACAAGAAAAATTTTGTGATTGTTTCAGTGGCTACAACTTCAGGCATTGGTGCATTGTCGAACTTGCCTATTTTTAGAATTGGCATATTTTAGAACAAAAGCATTGGACTATTTATTTTGAAGATACTTGGATGAGTTAAAGCCTAAAACATGAAAACCAATTGAGCTGAAATTGAACACTTGAATATTGGTTTCTTGTGGACTAAGATTGGTTACTTACAGAACAAGTAAAATCACTTTCTATGGTTGAAGACTTTGAATTACATTAGCACTCTTATGGAATTATTATCCTATGTTGATTTTTAGCATTACTTTATAGAAAAATGATTAAATTATAACTCTTATGTAAGCAAAACTTAAGTAGTATATAAACTTAAGTTTTGTCTAGGTTAAAGACAATTGAGAGACCTAAAGTTTAAGAGAGCACAAATTTGTTCAAGAGAGGAATATTTATGTGTGCATTGTTTATGTAAGCAATCAAGAGAGCTTTTTGTCCTACAAAACTAAGCTTTCGAAGGGGAAACTTAATGGGAGAGTGATCTGGTCTTTGTACATCGGTCACCCTTGCTAAATTGGTGAGAGTTATTCCAGTGTTAGGACTTAAATCATTGGTTGTACTATGTGAAAGATAATTAATCATTGCTCTGGGTAAGACCTCGCAGACGTAGACTGAGGTCGAACTGCGTAAACAATCTTGGCGTTCATCTTTACATTTTCACACTTTTGATTTCGTGGTTGTAACTGTGGCCACAGTTCCAAGCACTATTTTAGCCATAGTTTCTAGTTTGCAAAGCAAGTATCCCCTCGTTTCTACAATTGGTATCAAGGCCTCTCACTTAACATAAATAGTGATTATCTTAGTTAATATACTTGCTTACAATGAAAGGATCTTCAATCTCATGTCCCCCTATGCTCAATAGAGTAAATTATGCTTACTGGAAAGCTAATATGAAAGCTTTCATTAAGTCAACTGATGAACGAGCATGAAGAGTTGTTTTAACTGGATGGACTCATCATTTCACTAAAGTTGAAGATATAAAAACTTCCAATTCCGAGGCAACCTCGACCACTGAAGAAGAAATGACTGCTAATGCCAACTCAAAATCACTTTATACTATTTTCTATGGGGTAGATGCACAAGAGTTCAAGAGAATTTCTAAGTGTACTGAAGCCAAGAGGGCCTGGGAAATACTAGAGATAGTTCATGAAGGGACCAATACAGTGAAAAAATCCAAGCTTCAGATGCTGACAACTAAATTTGAGACTTTAGGGATGTAGGAAACAAAGGCCATTGGAGAGTTTTATGCAAAACTCTGTGACCTGGCCAATCAAGCTTTTGCCTTAGGATGTGATTACTCAAACTCGAAGCTTATGAGAAAGGTTCTTAGATCATTATGTCACGAAAAGGTTCTTAGATCATTATGTCACACCCGAATATCTTAAAGGACCCAATTATGTGGGAAATTTGGGACTTAATTGAACATATGGTAAGTTGGCGGACTCTATCAGGAATTTTGGGAAAATTGTGAACCAACAAGCAAATAGTTGGGTTCTAATTCTGGTTCGATAAACAAAATTTTAGCAAATTTTTTACGGCTCAATTTATAGAAATGAGGTCCCGATACCTCTTTTTCTAAAGTCACTTGACTTTTGGAACATACCATTTGAACTTACCTATTCATTCAAATAACATAAATTGTCAAATTAAAATTTATTAAATAATATGTTTGACTTGTAAATATTAAATAATAATATTTACAATCTCACTCGTCGAATTTATGAACCCGAAACCACTATTTTTGACACCGTTGAAAAAAAGATTGTTAAGATAGCCTTTGTGAAGAATTATGAAGGGATAGCCTCTGTGGAAAATCCTACAAGGATAGCCTTTGTGGCATACTCCAGATGGAATGCCCTTGTGGTGTGTCTTAATAGGACTCTCAATGAAGAACTTTGAAGGGATATAGAGAATTAATGGGTTAATATTAAAAATGTATGTTGAATAAGGATGTGAACTTAGTATGTTTGAAGGAAGTACCTATCATCTGTGTATGTGTTACTTCTTGAATCATGATGAGGTGTTGGCTCAAAGTTTGAAGGATGTAACTGATGTATCGAAGACATTGAATGAAAAGGAAATAGCTTCAGAGTAAGGTCTAGTAACTAACGCGTGTAAAGGGATAAAACTTGAGGAAGCATTCGTAAGAGACAAGTTGAAGGTTAAGAATGATGAAATCATTTATATAAATTATCAATTGCAATGTGCAAATATCACTCAGGTAAATGATGTTTTCCTCACTAAGTTCTTATGAACTTTTCGACGTGTGTTATGTTATAGGTGAGTTGATGTGGGACTGCGCCAGGAGGGACGATGTTAGGACTACGCCAAGAAGTGGCGTATCAGTTATTATGCATACAGAATGATTTTGGTGGGGAGTTCGAAGTCTGAATTGTTACATAGAAATCCATAGTTTTAGGTATCTACAATAGATTAGGATTTCAATTTAAATATTGTTGTAAGTTAATTACCATGTGTTGTAGTTGTATTTTTCTTATTGTATATACTTATGTAATTTAGTTTGAAATTAGTAACTAAGAAGGTGTAATTAATTGTAACTTGTTTAAATAGATTAAGTTTTTGTATGTATTAGTTTGGTAATACCCAATATCCGGATCCGGCATAACGAATCGGGTTGAGGGTGTTACATGAAAGATAAGTTCTTATGGAACTCACTACCCTTCTTTATTTAATAGGTTTGCTTATGTTATTTCCATTTGTATCTGAGCTTGAACATAATTTGAAATGTTGGTAAAAAAGTTGGCATACATGGCTAGCGAATGTGGTTGAATTGAAATGCAATGAAATAGGTAATTAATGTTATATCTATTGATTGTAACTAGAAGAATGGAAAAGATCATGAAATGTATCATTCACTCTATGTATAATTCAAGTTTTGACTCAATCGATGGAAATTGAAATTTTATATGCGACAATACAAGTTATGAATATGAAAATATGAATGATTAATGCCCATGTGAATGTAGTAAAAGGCTAGGATACAGTTGTCATGACAATAGAGTCATATGCACACTTGTGTATGCGATAGTTGATGATATGGAGATTATGACAGGTTATTTCGAGACCTATCATCTATTGTGGATCATCGAGCGTTCATTGTCTCTACGGAGACCTTGGTGTGGTAGAGAGATGTATTTGAATATGTTTAAACATTTGATGCCTATAGGCTTTGCACTTTGGTGCCTTGGTGTGGTGTAATTCACCCGCGTGTTTGAGTTTGTTTTACTAGGGTTCCATTGGACAAAACATTAATATTGAACTTTGAAATGGAAAAATGGAAATGAACTGGATTTGGTATGTTAAAAAGGGTATGTGACTAAAATGATAATAGCATGGATTAATGACTTAATGAAAATATATGAATTGGTGATGAACCTATGTGAAATGGTGCAAATTAGTGATGTTTGAGTTATGTTTGTCGTGTTTAATGCATATAAATACTTATGATTCTTATGTATGTTTTGTTGTGACTTAGAGTGCCATGTGCTAGCTAAATGTATGCCTAACCTTTGGTAGATAACATGTTCATCTATGAGCAAGGTAAGTGTTATAATTTCCATTTGAACTTACTAAGCATTGAATGCTTACTTATCGTTGTTTCTCCTATATGTAAATCCCTAGCTTGCGAAATTCGCCACGTTGGATCAGGGTGGATAACATACCATCATCAAGATGGTATAAATATGTTCGTTCTAGTTCCTAATATTGTGGCATGTATATATGGTTATTTTGTTATGTAATTGATCATCCTTAATGTCAATGTCAATGTTGTGTTTATGGTTAAGGTTATGTTTGCATGTTAAGCTTGATATATGGCTTAGTTGTGTCTAGTTTGATTATGCTAATGCCATTTTGATTCTTTATTTCAAGGTTTACATAGACCTTATGTGTTTGAAATTGGAAATGTGGTAACTCGGTATGTTAAGGTTGGTAAGTGGCTTGGATATGTCTAGACTTTGATCATGAGTTTTGTGCCATTTTAGCATTTGATTTCAAAAGTGTGATAAGTTTAATTTGGTATAGTTTGGCATGATATGATGATTTGATGAAATTGGAATGAAATTTTATTATGATGTTTAGGTCACAAAATTTAGTATATTATGTGAAATGATAGGCTGAAACCAAAAGGGATTGAAATTATTGTATTCTGCTTACAGAGTTGCAACAGCATCCTATGGATGTCACGAAACAACCTTTCAACGTCACGACGTCCCTCGTTTGAGGTCACAACACCAATTTGATAAAGTTTGTAAACTTTACATTTTAGTCATCAATTCGTGTTACCAACCCACTATTTTGGAAGTCGCGACATTGTACCCTTAAAGTTGCAACTCTAGCCCAAAACATTTTGAAACTTTACAGTTTAGTCCTTCAATGGTCTTGAGTTATGAAAAGAGCTTTCGTAAGCTCGTATAAACCCTAGATAAGATAATATATTATAAGATAATGATGTAATGATCATGTCTATAGATATAATGTGTTGAATCAATAGAAATCATGTTACAATTGATTGTCATTGCTCTGACAACAGTCGTGGCATCCTGTAACTTGAACCCCGACAATCGGATCGGGTAAAGAGTATTATAATTTAGGTTACAATTGAGAGGTTTAAGGTATTAATAGTTAACACATTTATAAAATTAAACTCACACAAGTCATTGTCCAAAAATCTTAATTATTACATAATTATTGCTTAAATTTCGTTGCCATGAATAAACTTTGCCGTGCTTAATTTATTCAAGGTAAGCCTAAAAACTATATATTATGAGAAATAAATTCACATATCTATATTTAATTAATGTTTTTCAAAAATAATATTTAATTAATATATTAAAATCTGAAATAAATTACATTCTGTCATTAAATTATTAATAAGTTTACTTTTCGTTACTCAATTTCAAAAAAATTACCTAAAATTATTATTAAACTATTTGAAAATCTTCACTTCAGTTATTGAACTATTAAAATAATTGTTATCACATCACCTGCTCTAATTAAAACCTCTCCTGTCTCTTTTCTTCAGTCAAGTTTTTTTTTTATAAAATAACTTTTAATATCACGAATCTATAAACTAAAATCTAAACAATTTTTTCTCAAATTTCTAACAATGATCATCAAATTGACTTAAATCTAAAATATGTTATTCTACTCGTCGATAAATACTAACCCACCATACCAATCATTGACTCTTTACTTGAAACTTGCTAACCAAATTTCTTTTAAAAAAAATTAATCCAATCATTTAAATAAAAAATTTTAAATAATTCAATGATTTGATAAAAACTTTCAAATAATCAAAAATTTATTTTATAACTTTTTAAAATAAAGTAATTTTGGGTATAATTTACCTATACTCTAATATCTAGTCAAGAAAACAACATATTACAATATTTTATTTTTTAAAAAAGTTTATCAGAGTTTAGAACAGAATCGAACATTAAAGAAAATTTAAAGAAATGAATGCCATATCCCTATCCAATTCATAAACAAATTGAATAATTTCACTAACAAATGAACCCAAACTAACCTCATAAGTATATTTCCTAATATATCATCTAGAATCACCACGATTCCATGATTAAAAGTTCCATGAGAATGGCAAAATCCATAAAGGTAAACAGCAGATTGAAGGGAAAAATTATGAAATCCTTTTGTGGAACTCAAATTAAATAGCTATGAACTTCGACAGGACAACAAAGCCTTGGTACAAGCATACAGAAACAGATCTAGTTACACCGAGGTATACAAATTAAGATCGAACGAGAAAAACCAGACCCTCTTCGGTTTTAACCGGATGTGTTACGTCTTCAAACTGTTTTGGTTTTCGGAGCCTTTTTCTTCAGTTGTCTTGTGGGGATTGAGTTCTTCATGCCAATGAAGAACAGCAATGCCCCTAACAGCGTCAAGTTCTAAGAAGAAAACGAAATTCATTTAGAAATTATTCATTGAAATTTCCATCAAATGACAAATGAACAATTAGACTCTAGGAATGGCAAGTGAAGGAAGTAGACAAATGTTTAGGGTAAATATACATTTTAATATCTTAACTTGGCTTCAACATTCAAATTGATACTTAAAACTTTTTTATTCAATTAAGTGCCTAAACTTGGCCTAAAGTTTCAATCCGGTACCTAACAGTTTTTTGTCCAAATAAGTATTTGAGCTTGGCTTTTTAGTTCAAATAACCAAGTACTAACTTTGAGTAAAAAGCCAAGTATTAATTTTAACTACTCTAATTGAACCAAAAGATACTTTAGGTACTAAATTGAACCTTAAAGTCAATTCAAATACCTAATTGGACAAAAAAAAAACCTTAAGTACCAACATGAACCATGAAACGAAATTAATGTATCAAAATGTATATTTACTAATTATTGTCCACTATCATTTAATAGAAACCGATGCAAAATTCAAGGAGAGAAAATATAAAATAACTAAAACTCAATACGGCAAAAATATACGTATCAAAATTGTATTAATATAAAATGCCTTATACATCAACCCTCATTCCTTGAGAAAATATAAATACCAACCTGTGAAAACTTTGTAAAAAGAAGACCAAATTCTTTCTTTTCCGTGTCGTAATTGTAGAAGTCATAAACAATGGGAGTAAGAACGAGTTGGTGCAAAACCTACAAACGAAGTATATTGTTGTTATCATTTGAATTTCAAAGTACACCGTACTCATTTGAATATCTATGGATATTTTCTTTTTCTTTTAATTACTATTTGGATGAATTCAAAGCGGATATAAATATAAACTTTCTTATATTTATCATCTTTAATTTTTCGAAGCCATTGTTTGAGTCTATTTTACTTTATCGCAAATAATGAGTCCCCAAACCTATTTGTTATCTCCTTTGTTTTAAATATATTTAATGAATTTAAATATCTAACAAATAATGCTATTTAAATCAAATGTCAGTACAGATCTTAAACCAATTTTAATTTTAAAGCAATTGTGCATATTCAAATTTGAAGATTAAAAATAATAATAATAAATGTTCTACCTACTACCAGCTATATATATAAATATATTTACTTTTTTTAACATATTTGTGAAACTCCACGTTTTAATAATGGATTAGTATTTATTAGACTGGCACAATTAACTTTAAAAGTTTATATGTATTTTTCTAAAATATTTATTTTAAATTAAAAAAAAAACCTTTACAAACAGATTTTGGATCATGCCATTTGTTTTTAAAATGAAATAAAATAATAATTAAATAATTGAAATAATTTAATCAAAATAAAAAATCTTAAATTAATGTTGTAAAGAAAAAATTTTTTTATGGGCTAAAATAATAAAACTGCCCTTAAACTTTATAAACTTAATTTTAAGAACACCTCCATACTTTTACTACACTTAAATAAGTGATCTCATATATTAAGTTTAACCCCAGATAAACAGTAGCACCAAAAGAAAAGAAAAGCCGGAAAAGTAGGGTATAAAAACATACCAGAAGATAAGCTCCGACGGTGCTGCCAAAGGTAAAGAGAATACTCCCAACACCTTTAAAGGCTACAGCAGCAGCAACTACATACTTGATCTGTAAATAATAACCCAAAGAGTTAAAAAGACATTTGAAAAGCTTTATATAACCCTATAATAATAGGGTTTGATTTAGAGGTAATAACGGTTCGAATAGGATTTATTTTAAAAAATCGGTGGTTAACGTGCAGTATTTTAATTTTTTGTTTAAAACGAATCAAATATCAAGATAATCGAATCGATCTGAACCTAATTTCACCTATTCAGATAGATTTAGTTTATCAGTTTTTAAATTAAAAAAGAAAAAATTCTATGATCATTAGTTTAAATATAAAATATTTATTTTCATATTATAAAAACTTAGAAAATAATTACAAATTAATAAAAATTCGATTTGATTTAAATAATTGTTTTAATAGTGAACAAAAATCAAATTGAACCAAATAAATTTATAATATCCAAACTAAAATAGATCCAAACTGAATGCACTACGGATAGTTTAGGCATGATATTAAAAAAAAATCTCGAAGAATAGCAATTCTTACATCAAATTCAGGCACTTGCAACCCTGTGTGAGACGACACAGTCTTTGAGAAGACGTTGAACTTTGGCCTCAGCTCCTTCGCCGCTGGACCACCATCGACGCCAAATTCATTGAACCTGAACAAATTAACTATTAGACTTAATGAAGAGCTAAGTCTATATCTTCATCATTTGACTCAAAATTGAATATACATAAAAAAAAAACACTGAATAAGTATAAAGAGTAGAAATATATATTTGCTCAGTCTTCCAAATGTACATCAAATAAGAAAGAAGTCATCATTAATTAAAGTATAAATAAACTTTTAAAAGTTCAGAAAAACTAAATCAAGATCTAAACTATCTCGCTTCTTTTTACACTTTTCGCAAGAACCACATTAGAAAACACAAATAAGAAATTACAGATCTGGAAATGAGGCTTACTCTTGCCAAGCAGAGAGGATGAACACTGACGCAAAAAGAACCCTGCCGATGAAAGAAACCAGCGCCATTTTTCTGATTAATATCTTCAAAGAATATATAGAAGAAGCCTTTAAAAAAAATGTTCTCGAAAATGAGAAGAAATTGCTTTCGGGAAGCAGAGACGAGAGAGTAAAGAAAATCCAACAGCCGGCGATTTTTATAGAGAGAGTAGAGAAATATCTGTGGTAGAAAAGACGTACTCGCGCGAGTATGATAATGTTTAAACACTCGCGGAAGATACTGTGGGAAACACGTCGATTTAACCAATCAGTTTCACTGGTTCCAGAATTGGAAAGGGGTGACGTGGACGAAAGTGGAGAGCGAGTTCAGTTATTGGTTACCACAATTTCCTTATAGTTTAGTTTAATTTACGATCGTAGCCATCACGAGATCCGTTTTTAATTTAATTTTTTTATTTTTTCTTGCTTTTTATTTTGCCGGTCTTTTGGTTCAACTTTTTGAAATTTGAATGCGGTAGTATGTTCAAAAAGTTCCCCTGAAAAGCAAAAGGAAATTTAACAAAGATAAAGAATTTTATTAATATCAATAAAATTTTAAATGATTTATAATTTTAAATTCTATTGAAAAATATATTAGATATTTTTTTTTGGTGATACAAGAGATTAAATAATAATAATAAAAAAACTTAACTACTATATTCCAACTCTCAACCATATCTTCAAGAAGCAAACTTTTCGTCCTAGACAAAATTTTTAAAGGCTTGCAATTCAAGCATCATATTTATCATATACGGAAATACATGAACTTGATAATTTTATCTACATAATATCTAAATTCTTTTTTGAACCTAATTAAAACTTAAAATTGGCAACTATAAGCTAAAATGGTACTTTTTAATAACCTTAATGACACTTGTAAAAGTCTATTTTTACCCGGCCCATAAACCAAATAAAATAAACAGTCCAATAAACAAAAATTCACAGTCCATTACAAATCAAATAACCCCGAAGCCCCAATCACTAAATCCAATTACGATAACCCACTATTTAAAAAGCCCAATCGGCCCAAAGCTAAGAAAACAAGAAACCCTAGGGTTTCTGCAGCATCTAGCGCCGCAACCTCCAGGCCTTCTCCTTGCACGTGTTGCACCTGCGCGCGTGTAACCGCTCCATGCCAGCCTTTGCACTCACACGTCTCCATACCTGTACCTGCGCAGAAAACAAACACACACGAAGGGAGCAGCAAAAAGGGACAAAAAAGGAACAAAGGGGATTTTGGGGGATTTTTCCTTGAATTTTCTTAGGATTTCTTTTTTTTCTTTCTTTCTGTAATTCGGCTATATATGAAGCCAAAAACAATGTAAGGAAGGGGGGACGCATATTGTATCAAAAAAAAATCAAAACACAGAAAGAAAGAAAAAAGTTTTTGAGTTTCGAAAAGGTGATTCACCATCTATTTCTTTCTCTGCGTTCTTACTGTTTTTTTTATTTTTTATATACAAAGAAGATAAAATTAAAGGAAAAAGAAGAGGAAGAGAAGAGCAAGTACCTGGTGGCCGGTCTTCCTTCTGCTCCATCGCAATTGGAGTCGGATGGAGGATTGAGGCACGAAACGGCGCAAGAAGGAAAAGAGAGCATTTAGGTTTGCTTTAGTTTGGTTTTGGGTGGCTGATTAGTTTCATTAGGTTTTTTTAATGTTATAAGAATCACGAAACGGTGCCGTTTGAGGCTTGATTCGATGGCTTCAAAACGGCACCGTATTGAGCCTACCCGATGACCCGACCCAGATTGCAGCTAGATCTGCGTGTTCTGGCATGGGGAGGGGTATTTGCATGTTCAGCCCCTCCGATTTTGCGCATTAATGCAATTCAGTCTTCGCTTATTTTACATTTGATCCTGAAATTTACGGCACATTTCAATCGAGCCCTTGATCCATTGACGCTTTGGAAAAAAGACACATGTTCGATTTTGGGTTTAATTCCGCATTTGGCCCTTGACCTTTGTGCGCCTTTTGTTTTAGTCCTCTCTGTTATTTTATTATGTTTTTGCCCTCTTATTTCATTTTTGCCCCGATTTAGTCCCAAATCTGTTAGATTTCACTTTATTTTTGCAATGTATTTATTTATTTTAAACTTTATATTATTTATTTTAAATCGTTCTATTATTATTTATTTTAAGTTTTTAATATATTATTTATTTTAAACTATGTTAATCAATTATCCATTTTAAATATATATATTATTTATGTTAAACTACATATGTATATTATTTATTTGGAATTGTTTTTATGCACATCATTCATTATTTTTTTTTAAAAAAAAAATTTGTTTGCATACTATTCATTTAAGATTCCTTTTGACATATTATTTATTTTAAACATTTTACATGTTATTTTAAATTGTTTTCTATGTTATTTATTTTTTAAATTGCTTTGAAGATTATTTATTTTAGCTTGTTTTACACATTATTTTAATATGTATGGAATTATTTTAATATATATATACGTGTATAAAATTTATTGTAATTGGTAATTTCTAAAATTTTATTCTACGTTTTAAAATTTCTTACCATTTCGATTATGTTGATTTGTTTACTTGGGATCAAATTATTATTGTATTAATTATTCTCTTCTTGTTATTTGTAAGATCGATTATTAGTTTATTTGATTATTAATGTAGATGTATTATATATGTGGTTGCTCCAAATTGTAGAATTAATTTGCTATTCATCATTCGCTCCGTATATTGTTATATTGTTTGTAAGAATTGCATTCCATTAAAACATTATAATCGTTTTATTTCAAAACTCCTAAAAAAGGGCTTGGTGTTTAATAGTTCTCGAGAGAATTGTGCCCTAACTTATTGGGCTTCAACTCTCTTCGATGGATTTATATCATCAAGTTTCCATTTTATTAAAACCATATCATTGTCAACATAAAGTTTTTTTCGGGATTTCAAAATGTTGGACCCTAACTCACTGGATCTGATAATTTTGCTATTCTGAATTAGGGTTTTTTATAAAGACAATATTCGATGTTTAGGAATCTCGGGAAATTAAACCCTAACTTACTGGGTCTTAATTTACCGTTGGACCCAAATAATCGGATATCCTTCTCAAAATGCATAGGTTTTTAAGGTCAAGAGATAAATTTAATTTTGAGGATTTAAAATGTTGCATTCTAACTTACTGAGTGTGACGATTTATTTCTTTAAAATAAGTGAATCTCATCGTCCAATTCATTTTACTCAAATTTTCTTTTCAAAGGATCGTATTTTAAAATCTTTTCAAAGTTTCGACGCTAAGACATAAAATGATCAACTCGGTACCAATTTTGGGCGTTACGAGGGTGCTAACCCTTCCTTGTGCGTAACATACTCCCGAACCTGTTTTCTCAAAATTCGCAGACCTAAAATTTATTTTTAATGGTGAATCGATCACACCTTAATAAAAGATCGGTGGCGACTCCCATTTTCATTTTCAAAGTCGATTCCCATTGTTTTTTTTAAAAAACTTAAAAAGGTGTCGACAACACTATTAGCTTTAATTATCAATCTGACCAATAATTATGCACCACGTGTCCAATTTTATCAAGTCACTTAAAATACTATTTATATATTCAAGTATTTAAATAAAATAATTTTTAAATAAGTGTATGTGTCTCAAGGTTAATTATCTTCTTCTCTAAAATGGCAATAGCTTCAAGCAGTGGCCTAGAAATTGTTTGTGTGTTCTTTCATTTATATCTCATGTTCTGAGTTTACAAAGACGGACTCATCTAATGACTCCGAAAAATGGTAACAGTGCCATAATCCAACGGCCCTCGAACTAACGATTAATTTAAAGACACATCGATGCCTCTCCCATCGCCAACTCGTCATTTTATCTCCAAAACTAATGTGATCTTGGACATGAGCACTGTGTTGAATTCCAAAGAGTCTTTGAAAATTGAAATTGGGCCAAATGTTAATGGTTCATTTGCTCAAGGAATGTCTAGGACCTTACAAGATCCATTACAAGTGCCTATTGGGCAAATCACAAGGGTTCGAGCTAAACAATGTAGAGAAGCTCTCAATGGCACGGTTTGTGGGCTTTAGAACAATGGTCAAGTTAGTCACCTTCAAGATGGGTTGAACGTCGTTCCAAGAATGGTTCATGTAGTCCAAATGTTGAATGACCATCCAAGTGGGCTTGGGTTACCCATTCGACCACCTTGAATTATTTAGAACACTTATTTATCTTTTATTAATACTTTAATAAGCATTGCATTTCATTTTGACTGCAGCTTAGCTAGTCTTTATTCGTGTGCTTGAGTATGTGCATGTTACTTATGCTTATGTCGTGTGTCTTGTTTTACAATATAGTTGTTATTTTGTTTTATATTAGTATAAGTTACGTTTATATGTTTTAGTTATGTTAAAGTCTCATATATGTGTTAATTGTCTTTTCTTGTCACTTAAGTTAGTTCAATTTTTGCCTTGTTCTGAAATGATCTAATGGCACTTCTATTTATACCATTTTTAGGTACATCCGGCTTGCCATTTAAGCATTCTATGCCCCTTCGCATTTTGTCTGGATTCATGCACAAGCATCATTCAAAGATCCTACAAGTTCATGCATTCATCAAGCCTCAAGTGACCATTCATATTCCATGACCGAATGCAATGTTGCATGTGCCTAATTGTCATGGATGGATTCAATGTACTATTTTACCTTACATGGACGTGTCTAAAGGAAGAGATTGTGCCTATTTGAAGATTCATAGACTATATATGCATGTATGACAAGAGAGGAGCATATCATTAAATGCACAAACATTGAATGTGAATATACATGTATCTACACAATAAGGATGAATCTGCCCATTATGCACTTCAAAGGAGGGACGAATCGCCTCTTCAAGCACCCAAATGATTCATGAACACCCAAGGATGATGAATGTGACTATTTGGTCATACATTGCACCCATAAGTTCATGTATTTCACTATACATTGTACGACACACATACATGTATACACATTAATAGTTGAATGTGTCCAATGGTATGCCTAAGTTTATAAATAGCTTTGACATTTCAATTGTAAAGGTTAATCAATCAACTTTTGAATACAAATCATATTGTGAACTTTCAAACTTATCAAAACTTCAATTTTGTGACGTTCACTTATCATATCATTCCCCTTATCCCTTTTCGAAGCGTGGCAACGCCAATCCTTCTTATACTAAGGTTTGGGTGTTTGTCAATTTAAATAGGTTGTGTTCATATATAACTTCAGTTCCTTAAAACTTTCAAGCACCTTGGGTTACGGTTTTTTTACTCGTTTGTCCTTGTTTAAAATGATCCATCGCAAACGTGAATTTCTAACTTCGAGTATGGGTCTCGTTAGTATATTATCAAGGTTCTATTCTGGTTTAAAAAATTACATAAAAACCATAGACCCTAATCTATCGTAATTTGATATGTCAAATTATGCTCTCTAGAACACTTATTGAGTTTGTTCTCGAGCAATTTATGAGTCTTTTTTATACTTTCCATTAGTTTTTAGTTTTCACTATTAATAACCATTTTTAGTTGGTTTTACTCCTTTTAGGGCCTAAATTGGCAAAATGGTGCCATTGTGAGTCTCATAGTGTATTTGAGTTGGTGTAGAGAGACAACGATGACCTAACTTTAAAGAGAACTACATTTAACATGGGTGTCGCAACACTGATAATAGGGTGTCACGACACTGAGCCTCTACTACCTCAAGGGTGCAAGACTTCAACAAGAAATCAATTTTATAACAACTTGATTTTTTACGATGTCAAAAATAGTGGTTTGGGGACCACAATTCTAATGGTAGAGTCAGTAAATATTATTTAATAATGTTACGAGTTCATTATACTATCCTAATGTTTGAATTAGTAAATTTGGTTAGCAGGTTTGAAATGAAAAGCACAAACTAAATTGTAAGAAATTAGCGAATAGCCAGTTAATTAAGTTAATAAGAATTGATTAAGGTTAAAGGTTGTAACTAACCACTCTTGCATGTTTTTTTGGTTGTGTCAATGTATGGAATAAACACCTGTTAGTTTTCATTGAAGGATGAAAATTATACTGTTTGGTGCTATAGGATGAAGTGGATGGAAAGAGGGTCTTATTCTCGTCTTCCTTCACTGAAAATATTGTTCTCTATAGAGGAAAGAAAAGCTCTAAGCTATCTTGATTAATTGGCTTTTCATGTAAGTGTTTCACGAGTTTCATGTTTTTGAGATCTTTGTATCTTGATTTAGCTAACCTACATGTTTAATTTCAAAACTGTTAAATTTTGAAGCGTTGTCATTGATGAACTGAATGTATGAACGTATAGATCAAGAACCAAATCAATCTTTTGATAACAAAGGGAAAGGAAAACTCCTAGAATAGTCTCTGATATCCTATTCTGTTGCTGTACTAGGTAAGTTCATAGGGTGTTATTGTAGCGTGTAAAATGGTGTGTGATTTTGTGCAAGTATACAAGTCGGTTCAAGTAATAAAGTGATGAGTGAGTATCGTTCCCATGAGGATAATATTGAGGCGCAAAGTTGGTCAAGTTATTTTAGTAAAGTCAGGTTAATGCTATGGCAAAACGATTGAATAAAATGTTATGAAAAAACTAAGGTAAATATGCAATGATGAGTAATATATGGAATTAGTAAATAACTGGATATGTTATGGCAAAGGTGAGAGTAGGAATGTAATTGCGAATATGAGAGTGATATAAAAATATTTTATAAATAAATAAGTACTAAATATGTTGTGGCAAAGATACTTTGGCAAAGAATAAAGATATAATGTCTACGATATTTATGTGGTAGTTTGGGATTATTAAGAATCAACCTTCACTGTCAATAATACCATGGCAAAATCTTGATTAACTTACTGTGTAGAAGAGTCCTAAAGTGGCCTACCTCTTTCAGGGGCAAAACCTCAACTAAAATTTTCCGCATTAAATAAACTTAACAAGAATAATATGCCATCGATTATTCCTAAGGATTGCACTTAAAAAATTGAATGGGTAGAATCAGATTTATACCATGGAAACTTAAAGCAGTTAAGTATCATCAAAATAACCCCAGCCCGATGAGATTTAACTCATCGATTGAGGAATAAAATTCCAAAGCATCTCCATCATTTACAACCAAATAATTTCATAAGAGAGCACTAAGGAAATAATGGAAGAACATCGGGAGAACAGCTTCCGTTGGTCCACACTTTAACAGCACAGTGCCCTGTGCTAGCCGAAAGGATGACTTCCTCTTTCAATCGAACCCTCTTACTCTTACCTTAGGATATTCCCGTCTTATTGTTCTCTTTTTGTTGTGTTTTAAGTTGTGTTTTAGGGTTTCATCCTTTGGCCTATTTATAAACTAGTGTACTAGGGTTTAGCCAACAACCCAAGATTATATTTTCTCTTTTTAAGTTCTTTTTGGTTTAAAAATTCCTTCCTTTTGATAGGTGGTTATCAACTCATTATCTCATGATCTTTTTCCTCTTTTAAAATTCTTTTTCTATAAGATAAAACCAACAACCCAAGATTTATGCCCTCTTCTTTTTAGGCAGCTTTACCTAGTACAAGTCGAGTTAGTTGAAACTGGTACGCGTTGACTGTTGACTCGGTCATCTTTCCGAAATCGCGAATTGCCATGGCATACAAGTTGGCAAACTGTCCATCATTTTGCCCCGGGAAACCTTCACTCATTTATTCCTTGTTCCTTATTCTACCCCTGCAAATCCACCAAACACAACCCTTCCACAAGCAATTAAAAGTAACAAATACCATTTAAACACAGTCCAAACTCCTAATGTAATGATTAAGGAAAAATACTAATGAAATGTTCTAAAGTGCAACTAAATGTACTTAAGTACATGCAATTAGCTAGGTCTAAAGGCATGAAATATAACTCCTTTCAAGAGTTATCAGTTATATTTGTTTATGATATGTCTGAATGTGAATGCAAATGGAAAATGTTAGTAAACTTGTATTAGTAAAGTGAGAAAGGCATTAAATTGTAAAAAGAGGGTCTAGTTGTGTATATTGCTCGAACGAACGAAATATACAATTGGCATGCCAGTGGGGTAAATCTGCACTATGAGGGAAGAAGTGAGATGTGATGAATATGAAAGAAGTTATTGAAGTTTACTGGACTCTTGCATTTGTTACGGATTTCCAATTTAATCTCTTCGAAGATTTGACGTGTTATTAGTTTGAAAGCTCTTATGAGCAAATTGACGCGTTATTGGGGGAGAATATTTAGCCTACGGGTTGTACACTATGTGCATCTAACATGTTATTGTTTGGAAAACTTTTATGAGCAAATTGACGTGTTATCAAGGAGAATATTTATCATATGGGCTTTGCATTATGTGCATCTTGCGTGTTATTGATTGGAGAGCTCTTATAAGCAAACTGACATGTTATCAGGGGAGAATATTTAGCCTACGGGCTTTGCACTATGTGCATCTTTCGTGCAAAAACCATTTGAGCAACATTTGCTTCTATTTTGTACTACGATCTGACCACATAATACCGCTTAGTATTAGTTAAACAATAGACAACCAATGAGCAACATTTGCTTTTATTTTGCTTTGCGTGCAAAAACCATTTAAGGACAATAATACAAAGTATATTAATTTAATTCATGAATAATTTTATTAATCAGTCTATTCGAAAAAATTACAAGTGTACTTAGACGAAAATACTATACTTAGGGCACCAGACCCAGTAGTTACAACAATGCATATTTTTCTCCCCTTATTTGAACATCATTTTATAACTCAATATTGAGTCATTCAATATTATTTATCAATGATAAATCACGAACATATACAACAAATTTGTTGATACGTATCAATATAGTGATAAAATTAAATCGCATTCGCATACTTTAGATATCGCCTACAACTTTATAAAACATGATGTATTATATCATTCACTATTACCAATACAATGAGTGCATTGGGCACATAAAAAAATGGTACTTTAGGACCATCATTTTATAACATTATTGTTTGACCATTTGTATTTCTTTTCAATATCTCCAATCTACATGAAAAATTAGTCTGATTGATTTAGATTATATAAACACTACTAGATACTCAATAGCAATTCTTTATAATATCATTGTGTAACAATTTGCCCTTATTGAACACTTGATCTTCACGTTGAGACAAATTTTCATTTTTAGATATGTTTTCATTATAAAGTTTATCTATCGAATAATTATTTCTCTTAAAAATTCTTCAAGAACTCTAGTGATATTTGATTCATTAATATCAACAATGATGATAATAACCTATATGTATAAATACATTAATTAATAAAAACTCTTGAACAAAATCATATTCACATTTAATGATTTTATCATGAAAATCGAGTTTTATGCTTCATGTATCAATATTATCAAATAATTTATATCAGATGAATACAAATTCACTAGAACTAAATAAATAACTTTATTTGGTGTTTACATCCATCACAAATTAATCATTTTTCATAACCAAAACCTAGTGTCTTGTGAACGTTCTTATTACAAGTCAATTCTTATATTATGACTTGTATTTTTTTCGCTATTATGCTAACATGTACTCCCATTGGCTTTACACCTTTCAAGTGTTTGGACTTCAAGTTCGAGATACATTTCATAAGTTATAATAGAAGTGTCTCTTTATTTTGATGAGTTGTTCCCATATCAATGATTTCAAATATATTTTCATTCATGATCCTCACTTTTCCATATTATTGAAGTGTTCTACGTATATTATCGTTGTCGACAACAATTTCCTTTTGTCACCTCCATCATTTTTAGTTATGACATAATTGATTGAGATATCCCAATATATTCATAATTTTAGGTACCTGAACCTCTTCTAGGGTTTAATAAAAAGATATGCCTTGGGTCTCTTCATGAGTACCCGCCTCCTTTAACATGTGACCATCTTCATTTCTTTCTCCTTTCTTTCAAAGTTTTTTCGTTTCAGGGAATCGATAGGTTTATCATGCTTCTAACATGCTCAAGACTTATTTTTATCACATTATCCTTCTGGGACATATAATATTTATTTGGAGCATTTTAGCTAGTATATGTATCAACTAGTCTATGCAATCCCTAAATGTCATCACTAAACATGTCTGACAAATAATTTTATCCTTTAAACTTTGTGCATATAATATTAGTGAGGATTACAAAAAAGTGATGACATAATTATTTAACCAACTTGTCTCCCTTTAATACTAAGAAAATTTGCGACATGACAATACTTTTTCAAAATTATAAATATATCTCCTTTCAACTGTTAACATCTAATGAAAATTCTAATTTTTCTCAACTTCATACTTGATGATTCATCTTAGTGTATTATGGTGGAACATAAAATATATATTGCACACCCAAAAATTCTTAGATGAAATCTATGGGCTTATAAATGAAAGTCAATTCTCATTAGACAAATATTTCTTACATGATGGTTTGATGCAAATAAAATTACATGCTTTTTGTAAAGTTATTCTTATATTAATGGTTAAGCAATTAAATGGAGGCATAGTTTTGCTAACCATTAAGTATAACATATATGGGTATAGACAGCTTAATATTATCCCAGTTAAAACTATGAAAATCAAGCTTGGGATATAATGCACTAGCGTTGTTAGCACAATTTGCATACTATAGAGATTGTGCACAATCAAATTATTTTAAGAAATAATGTCACAAACTTTAGGTTGCACACATGTGATACATGAGCTCATATATTATTTGGCTATCATCTAAAAATGCAATCGACCTCTAACTTTAACTAGTGTTAGTTCAATATTTCTCCAAAGAATTAGTATTGATGACAAATATTAAAATATAACTTCTAATTCTTCAATAAAATCATATAAATTTCCGGCAAATTGTTTTGCATCATCATTGACTCGGGATGGTCTAACCGGTCATACCAACATTATAAACTTATTTTCACTATCTCATATGTCATACATATAAGTCTAATGTATTCCTTTGAGAAATTTATATAATACAAATACATGAGTGTAATCATTTTATTATATAACCTAATGAATGCTTAATTTATTTTAAATAATATACACTTTTGTATCTTTTCAATATGAATGATAAAAAAATTTTATATTCAAAAACTTTATTATTCATATAAAAATAAAATGAATAGGTATAAATAAAACATATATTAAACATAACAAATAATAAATTCATGTTACTAATAAATCACTATGGTTAGATAATATTTTTTTTATATATACCATAACACAACAAAATGCAAAATATTATAAGGTCAAATTAAAGTAACTTTATAGATATAAAGGTTTAAACATAAAAATTTTCTAACCTCCACCTCAATCATGAAATTATCCAGACATGGTGGATATCCCAAAGTTCATGACAAGTAAGTACTTTTACTCCCATTTTGCAGTAATCATATATCTTAATCAAAATTAAACTTAAAACATTCAAATCTATTAAAAATGAACCAATAAAAAATAAAAACATTTATCTCCACATAAAAATTTCAATAACTAAATGCGTGAAGAGTTTTATAAATTCATAGAGTTACGAATAAAGAATTATATAATTGAACTTCTTAATAGAAATCAAATCAAATTTCAAAAGAAGGTGATTAGACAGACTTAGGTTACCATGGATCAGAATTAGTGATTATAAGCATCATTTGTAATGAAGAGAAAGAGATCATCCCCTAGCAAATATCAAGTAGACATTGATTCTAATGATTCTTAAATCAAACAATCAAATTTCAATACATGGATCCCAACAAAATTTTGACACAAACTAAGAGCATATTAATCATCCTTGTATGTATGGTCAACTTTAGCATCATGTTGAAAAATTTCATCTTTTGCTGAAAAATTTTCCTCTATTTCATCATGTTACGATAACGAAATTTGTCTCAATATTATTTCATTTTTTTAATGGATACTTTGATAAAATTTTCCTAGATGCTTAAACATACGACAGGTACGTGATCGATGCATTTTCATACCACATTGGTAGCATGAATTTTTAATAATCTTCAAATATTTTGACCACCATTTTCTTGTTTTTTCTTATTATTATTTTTCTAGAGGTTAGAAGTACCACTATTACAACCACCATGTTAACAATTATTAATGTCTCCAACTACATCCTCAATTACAACGACAACCACGATCTCTATATTTTGATTTTTCATAATTGTTACGTATTGTTACATATACTTCAGGGAATGAAGCCTTTTTCACTAGAAGATATGATATTGTTTTAAAATACTTTTTAAAGCCTTTTTCACAATATTACTGCTACAGAAGCACATAAAATATTTCAATTATAACAAGCTTTAGAGAGTACAATCATTTTCTAATGGTCAAATAATTCTTTCACATTATTACACAATTCAAGAGTAAAGAGGATATTTCACAATTAGATATTCCACTTTTAATCCTTTATATTGATGATGTTGGACAAAAATAATGGTTTTTGCTTTGTCTATAAAAAAAGTCAAATTCGTTTGTACTCACAAATCATGTGTGACTCTATTAGAAATAATTTAATAGGCAATCTAGTTATCATAATAATGACGTGTGCTATGAAAGATATACATATTTAATAAAAAATATTGAAGTTGTTGATACTTCAATCTTATTCAAAGTCTTATATCATAAACAAGCATACCATGGAATATATAAAACGTAAATTCATACTTAAATATGAAAAAAATGAACATCATTTTTAACTTTTTTTTTTCATTAAGAATATTGAATTCTCAAAATTTTTCAAGCACAAATAGAAAATCAAATACCTTAGGATTGTTACTTCAACAAGGACGTTGTACATCTATATTACTTGTTTTCTAACAGAATATTGAATACTATAGGGCAAGTTCGTGCTAATAACGTGTTATAATAATAATAATAATAACAATAATAACGCAAAGGACACAAGAATAATAGATAAAAATAAAAGAAGATTTGTATTGCATTTCTCTTCTTTTCCATCATCATTACAAATAGTATACTCTTATATATATATAGGGAGATTAGACTCATCATTTTCTAATTTATAAATAAGAAGATGAAAGGTGAAAGGTTGATTATAATGAACATCCACCTAATAACATTTATAGGATTTTTTATTTTTCTTATGAAAGTAAGAATTAATAATATTAGGTTCTGTATTTTTTAAACATTTAAAACTTGTCCCATTGTTAATTTGAGTTAGAAAAAAAAGTAGCTTGCATTTAAAAAAGTTAACTAAAGTCTTCAAATTGAAGAAAAAAAATCTTAAATTGAAATTAGTTAAAAACAAAGAAATCAAATAATAAACTCTTTCCAGCAACACGAAACAATCAGTATTAGTCCTTTGGTTTGTTGGTAAGGATTGTGAAACATACTTGAATTGTCACATCGACTATTATTTTTGTATCTGATGCAATTTCAAATGATTTTATTAAATTGTAATAGAAAATATTAACTTGGACCAACTTAAATTATTAAAAAAAAACTTTACGAGCCAGAAAGATTGAAATTGTTTTTACAGAAAACATTAGTCACACCCCCCAAGTTTGATTTGATGATGTGTAATTGAAGTAGATTTTGTTTCAGACAATACGATAGCATGATAAGTCAAGCACAAACTTTTACCCAAAAGTTGCAGAAAGGAAAATTAAAATATTACGTAAAATCTATATAATTTTTTTTTAAATCATGAAAAAGGTTGGATATTTTTAATTACTTCAAAAATTATTTATGAAAAAGATATAAAATTTTACTTTGTTAAAAACTTACAATTAATATGAAAACCCTAACCAAATCATTGAGATCAATATTTTTTTTTAATTTTATGATTTTTTGGACTTTAAGCTTAAAATGATAAGGTTATAATGATTTGTAGTTGTGGGATAATGTTTTAAGAGAAATTAAAAAGAAAACTTGGTGAGACAAAATTCAAGTGCAAAATTTAATAAAGGATAGTTGGGCATTGTTTAGAGTTTAAACCCAATATTGAAGTGTGGTCGTGCCATCATTGATGAAATCTGATTGGGTTCCATGTGACTTTAAATCAAACCTGACATCTGATCAAAAGAGATCACATCTTCTTCTCTATAATTTATTCCTTTCTATAAAATATAAAACATAAATTAAAGTTCAGCATGTATTACAATTTGTTTAAGGGAAATCAAGTGAAGATTTAAGTTAATAATATTAAAAAATGTCTGGTGGTAAGTTGTAATAATTTGATTATATAAGTACCTTCACAAATAGGAATAATGAGAGAAAAAAACAAATGCATCAAATTGGGGATAATTTACTAATAAAAGTCTTTTTTTTCAAAAATTACCGAAATGGGCCCATTATTTAATTATTTACCGGAATGGTCATTCTTCTGCGAAATCACGTCCACGTCAGCGCGATGTCGCGGTTTTTCTCACGTTAGGTTTTTTTGGCTTTTAGGGTTTAGGGTTCAGGCTTTTAAGGGTTTTTAGGTCCTGGAAGAAATAATTATTTTTTTGACGTTTCTGAGCAAATAGTATAAAATCGCTTCTAGCAGGATGCTATTTGAGAAGAATTTGTGAAATCGCGCCCTCGTGGACGCGCTTTTGCTACAGTAGGTCACGGAAGAAATAATTATTTTTTTGACGTTTCTGAGCAAATAGTATAAAATCGCTTCTAGCAGGATGTTATTTGAGAAGAATTTGTGAAATCGCAGCCTCGTCAGCGCGCTTTTGCTACAGTAGGTCATGTAAGAAATAAATTTTTTTGACGTTTCTGAGCAAATAATATAAAATCGCTTCTAGCAGGATGCTATTTGAGAAGAATTTGTGAAATCGCGCCCTCGTGGACACGCTTTTGCTACAGTGGCGTGTTTGGACCGAGTCTATAAATTAGGCAGAAAATGTTCTCAGAGTGCATAAGTCACAACAGAAACAATTTAGAGAGGCTAAGAAGGTTAGAGTTTCAAATATGAGTGAACGTATTAGTGCTATTATTTACTACGATGATGAGGTTTGCCACACTGAGAATGATGTTGTTTTTTTGTCGGAGAATACGGTGCGACTGGTTTTTAACCAGAACATAGATTTGACAGAATTTCGTAAAAGGATTAGGCGTAAAATTTTTGGAACGACGCCAATGAAAGTTCTGTCTATCACGTATCGATTTTGTTCTTCTATTGATCCAGTGACATATGACTCATTCGATATAAAATGTGCTCGTAGCTTGGAGGCAATGGTGCAGACTCATCTTGCTAGTGAAGCACATTATATTGAGTTATATGTACAATTTACGTCGCCAACTGATGTACCAGCGACCGGTGTTCGAGATGTATACACCACCCCTGGCCGACACTCGGTCAGCGGGTTACAAAAAATAGAACAGCCCATGTTCGGTAGCGGTGTCGAATGCACATCCCCTGCAAGACACTCTATCGGTGGATGGGACATGTACGTCAGTGGCTCAATGTTTGATACTGGAAATACATACTGGGGAGCGGCATCAAGTTCTAGCGGGTGGCAATCTACATCTAATTGGGGAGGTTATCAAATGCCCAGAAGAAGGGATGATGTACTCCTTACGACGGCAACCGGTGAGGGGACCTCGTGCACTGCAAATGATTGTGGGTTAGAAGATGACTCCGTTGTGGATCCACCTCGAGAGCCCGGGCCGGATGGTGCAGAAGTTGGCTTATTTTCTGAACCGAAGCCTATTCCAACAGAAGCTGAAGATGCTGACAGGAGTTTAGATGAGGAAAAGCATCCACGATTTAGAGCATACTCACCTTCAGCCCACATGCATAATGTCGATCTGTCTGCAGATGATGCGTTAGAGTTTCCAGATCTACCACACCGGTTGAGTGATCGTACAAGTTCAGGGGTAGATTTCGGTGAACTTGAAGTTGGTAATCAGTTTACCAACAAGGATAGTTTTATTGGTGCTTTGAAACAACATAGCATCAAAAACGGTGTTAACTACCACGTCGTTAAATCAAAATCTGATAAGTTTGAGGCGAAGTGTGCGGTGCAAGACGGTACATGTTCATGGAAAATCTACGCCTCGTTAAGGAAAAAGACAAGGTTGTGGGAGATAAAAAAGTACAAAAGTCTACATACATGTGCTGCAGGTACAGTATTGACTGTATCTGAATAATACTTTTATTATGCAATGTTGCATTATTTAATGTACTCCCTTTGTAGGTGTTTCACAAGATCATCCCAAAATGGATTCTGCTATGTTAGCTAGCTTAATACTGCCACGATAAAAGTAGATCCTAGGACTTCAGTGCCGGTGTTAATTGCCAATATCCGTAGCCAAATGGGGTACACGCCCTCTTACCGTAAGGCTTGGATAGCTAAGCAAAAGACGTTGGAGAAGATGCATAGTGGGTGGGACGCCTCATATAATGAAATATGGCAGTGGTGTCAGGTGCTAAAGAGATACGTCCCTGGTGCCATCACAGACCTTGAAACGGAACATGCGTACTATAACGGCCGATTGCTACGTGGATGCCAAGTGTTCAAACGCCTATTTTGGACCTTTAAGTAATGCCGAGACTCATTTCCATACTGTAAGCCATTGGTACAAATTAACGGTACCTTCATGTTCGGTAGGTATACTCATCGGCTATTGCTTGCAGTGGCACAGGATGGCGGTGGGAGAATTCTTCCAATTACATTTGCAATAACACCGGAAGAGTCGTCTGATGACTGAGTTTTCTTTCTCTCTAGGTTAAGGAGGCATATGTGCCCCCAACCTGATATCTGTGTTATTTCAGATCGGGGAACCGGTATACTAGCTGCATTTGATCAAGAGAAAAGCTTATGGCAGCACACACACCATAGATATTACCTAAGACACGTTGCTTCGAACTACTACATGCAATATCCATCTAAGAGCAAACGACAACAAGTGACCAACATGGATATTTAGTCTATATCTGTGTTATTTCGTTTGTCAATTTGAATTAGTTTTATTGGTAGAAGTGGTATAAATTATTCGCTATGATATTATATTGGCAGGGTATGAAATAAATAAAGATCGTTTTCACGAGATGTTGGTAATTTTACAATCCCAAAACGGAGAAGGGGCGGACTACCTTTGTAACATACGTTTCGAACAGTGGGCACAAGCATACGACGGCGGCCTACGATATGGCCATATGACGTCGAACCTGGCAGAATGCATAAATTCTATTCTTAAAGGAACACGCCATCTACCAATAACATCGGTTGTGCGAGAGACATATTTTCGTTTGGCGGCGTTATTTCCAAAGTGAGCAGCAAGTTATGCAGGCCAGATGCAGGGAGGCCATGTATGGTGCAGTAATGTGGTTCAAGAAATTAACAAGGCCAAGGCGAGGGCAAACACCATGCACACAGTGTGTCACGATCGAGACAATTTATGGTTTCGCGTGACAGAGTTTGACAGACCGAACCAATGTGTTGTTGGCGGGCAATATCGTGTACACTTGCGAAATAAGACTTGTGACTGTGGGATGTTTGATGCACTTCATTATCCATGCGCTCATGTTATTGCTGCTTGTCAGAAACTCCGTCTGGATCCGATGAGTTATATGGATGAAGTGTACAAATTAGAAAACATGTACAACGTATAGAGACACGTTTTCCCACCGGTCCCAGATGAACGTAAGTGGCTGCCCATATCTCTTGCTCCTTTTAAGATGTTACTGGATAGAGAATTACGTCGCAAACCAAAGGGTCGACCTTGCTCGACTAGAATACGTAACAATATGGATATCTGAGAAACAGCCAGTCAAACGAAGTTATGTGGATGGTGTAGGAATCCAGGCCATACAAGTCGATCATGCCCTAATCGCAATAGTTGAATGTAATTATAAAAAAAATTAAGTTTGTGAAATTATTAATTGATAAATTGTATTAAGTCAAAAAATTGTATTAATGGTTAGTAAAATTATCAAATTATATAAAATTATTAATTGTTAGTACCAGTCAAAACATTTTTCCAAATCTAACATTATGTGAATGTAAAATTATTAAGTCAAAAAATTGTATTAATGGTTAGTAAAATTATCAAATTATATAAAATTATTAATTGTTAGTACCAGTCAAAACATTTTTCTAAATCTAACATTATGTGAATGTAAAATTATTAAGTCAAAAAATTGTATTAATGGTTAGTAAAATTATCAAATTATGTAAATTATTATTTGTTAGTACCAGTCAAAACATTTTTCCAAATCTAACATTACGTTAAGGTTGGGGCTTTTAAGTTAAGGGTTTAGGGTTTTAAATTAAATTAGGTTAAGGTTAGGGTTTTTAATTAAATTAGGTTAGGGTTAGGGTTTTAAATTAAATTAGGTTAGGGTTTTTAATTTTAAGTTAAGAGTTTAGAGTTTTTAAGTTAAAGGGTTAGGGTTTTTAATTAAATTAGGTTAGGGTTAGGGTTTTTAATTAATTTAGGTTAGGGTTTAGGGTTAAATTAGGTTAGAGTTTTTATTATATCAAATAAACTTCTATTTTATTACATCAAATAATATCAAAATAACTCGAAATTTTTTTTATTTTATTACATCAAATAAACTTCTATTTTATTACATCAAATAATATCAAAATAACTCAAAAAATTTCTATTTTTTACATAAAATAATATCAAAATATTCAAAATATTTGTACAAATAAATTTAAATACGGCAATCAATGTCTATGCCCGGGGGATTCAGTGCCACATGGCGGCCGTTGATGGTTACACGCTGGATTCCTCCTTTCTTTAGCTTCTGGCGGCGGTTGTTATTCCTCCGGTAGGGATTCTGGTTCTTCCGGTTCGGCATTTGGTTGTCGGACTTGGGACGATGATCCACCTTCAAAGAATAGTGTATGTGGAGGTATTTGCATCAGGAACGGCGATGGTGTTTGAAACCCATACGTTGGTGAGGATTGGTAAAAAGGAGAGCTCCCCGACAGCCCCCCTAGCGATCCCTCGTGCGCCGCTGGCCTATACATCGGCGGTCCGCTCGGCATAACAGGAAATGGAGCTGAACTGGGCATTTGGCTCCAACTTGCCATAGGACTCGGAAAAGGATACATATAAGGGTTAGGGTACATATAAGGGCTAGAAAACGCACTTGGAATCATTTGAAAAGGGGGTTGTGTGGGTATCATCGGTTGAACTGCTGCGTCGGTGCTCTTGTTGGGCCTGGTGATTTTATGGTCGGTGATGATAAGCCGGGTGAATGTCTAGGCCTCGTTGAGGGGCTGCCTTCGTCTTGTCGTCTTGGATTTAAAGGCCCGCGCCTTACCCTTTCGACACGTATTTGCCGCTGCCTCTCCTCTGGCGTCAGTAAATACGGCTTGCCATGGATCCTAAACCATGGCATGTATTCTGAAACGCACGATAACTCCGGAACGATGATTGGTTCCTGAGTAGGTAGATATTCATACTGATCTTCCCACATTTCCATGTACTCAAACCACTATCTCGTCCAATCTGTATTCAATTGCTGAAGGTCGACTTTGTGTTGATCGTTAAACACCTCAGGATCCACTGGAATCAGTTGTCTACATCCAAACTGTTGTAGCACTCTGTCTGTCTGGTGCGGCTCCACGGTTGCGTAGTTGACCAACACGACTTTCACGTGCCAAGCTTGTGGATTTTGTAAAAACTCTTTCGGGATTACTGCCCGAATTGCCGGATCCTCGTATGGTGTCCATTGAAACTATATGAACATGATAGAAATATTAGTTATATACATAATACTAAATACTAAATATCAATCGAATAGCGAATGTATGGAAATATCTATTTGCAATAATACTTACTTTTGCTTCCGACCATTGGTCCAATAGAAGTCGTATATCTTCAAGAGAGGACGGTAATCGAGCATAACTTGCCGGATGGTTCCACCTAATTAAATAAATTTTTAGCATACTTTTATTTTTAAAAATCTACATAATAATTGTAAAATGTAACATAATAAAATTTACCTCATTATGAGTGAGAATGTACATGGGTGGTTCACTCGAGGACGTAGAAATGGAAAGCGAAACCGTGCCCATGACTGCAGTAGTGACAGGCAACCTTCGATGTTTGCTCTCCTTGGTCGTGTCGCCCCGCACATCTCCCGATATAATGTTGCCAAGACGGCAGACCCCCAACTCAATTCACCAGCTGCTCTAAAATCAACGAGTTTTAGTAGCCATCTTAGATTTACGCAGCTCCGTGACGTGTCGGGCATCAGATAACCTCCAATTATTTGAAGAATGTATGCCCGAGCATATCAGATTCTTTCAATTTCGGTTGAATCTTCATCCGGATCAGGGAATGTGTTACGTAACCAGCCTATCTCGACCTTACCTCCCTCCATTTTCTCCGGAATAGCGCCCAAAAGCTCGTAGCACATCGCCTCCCAATTGCTAGATTAGGCAGACCCGGTGACTGGGTGCCCGTCCACCGGCAATCCCAACTGCAGATTAATATCTTCTAGAGTGATAGTGCACTCTCCATATGGAAGATGAAATGTGTGCGTCTCGGGTCTCCACCTCTCGATCAACGCACTGATCAGTTTCGGGTCCAACTTGCATCCCCGGCCTACCGTCGCCACGTGCCAAAAACCCACTTCCCGCAGGTAGTTCTCTACCAACGGTGATGGAGGAACATGCATATTCCGGATATTGTATTCCAATACCCGATCTTCAGACTTTTATAACAAATAATAAATTAATAATTATCTAAAAATGCATTAATAAAAAATTCTTAAATAATATTTAAAAATTAAATTTAACACTTACCATTGTCATTTGTTCCACTGATATGTGATGCCTATCAAGACGAGTCAATGATCCGGCCATTGATGAAATCGTACAAATTTTTACGATTTATAAAAATATAAAAAAATTAAATTTATTTTAAAAAAGGAAATTGAGAGGAAATTGAAATTAAATATGGATTTGAGAGAATTTTGGAAGGAAATTGAGAGGAAATATGAGAGAGGATTTGGTTGTAAAAAAATAAAAAGGGGTGGGGATATTTATAGTTTTTTTTTTACCGTTAGGGGGCAACTGTCAAATTTTTGACCGTTGGGTACTGTTCACGCGCGGGTCGAAATTGCGTCCACGTCAGCGCGAGAGGGCGCGATTTGCTGCTACTTCAGCAACTCGCGCTGACGTGGACGCGATTTCGCAAAAAAGGACCATTCCGGTAAATAATTAAATAATGGACCCATTTCGGTAATTTTTGAAAAAAAGGACTTTTATTGGTAAATTGCCCTCAAATTGGTTCTATAGTTCAAAATTAATTTATTTGCGAAATTATTATCTTAATAATTAAAATTAAATAAATTAGTTCATGTAAAGTTTTATCAATTTTTTAATATTTTAAAAATAATATTATTAAAATTTTAAAATAATCATAATATTAGAATTACTTTTAAACAAATTTATAATTGTTATTAGAATCAATTATTCAATAAATAGAATATATTTAAATTAATAAGTGAAGTTAGTTTAAGAAACTAATGTTTACATTAAAAAAAAAGACTACAATTTTGTTTTTGTTATTAATATATTATTAAGTAGATGTTCATCATGATAAAGTTAAAGTTTTGATGTACTTTAAATTTTAGTATTTATTAGAATTAGATCTCTACTTCTTTTATATTTATTATGCCTATAAATAGAGACTCTGATGAAACATTGTAATTATCCCTTTTTATTAATAAAGTACATTCTCTATTGCTTTCATATTTTCTTTATTCTTTATTCTCTCTATCTTTCTTTATTTTATAACAGTTTTAAAACTTTTTAGAAATAGTAATTAAATCAATCAAATGTTTAATATACAAATTTGAATTTTATTTTGATAATTTTGTAGAAAAAATTGAAATATTTTTTTTCTAAATTATAAAAAGATATTTCATAATTTTTTTACATTAAATTAGAAAATTTTTAAAGATTTCTTACATTTCATTAATTTTTTATTTAGTTTAATAAAGTTTTTTTATATATTTAAAAAAATTTTAAAATTCAAATTTTTAATAATTAAATATTTAATTAATTTGATGTTTATTATTAAACACTATTTGCCCAAAAACAAATAAACGTTTTTTTCCTCAAAATTTAATTATATTTTAAAAAATGATTTGTAATAATTTAAAAATGTTTTCAAACTTTTTTAAAATAAAAATTATTTTAAAAAATTAATTATAATAAAAAAAATATTTGGTTAACATTTTTATAAAATGTTTTTTAAAAATAATTTGTTAATAAATTATATACTGATTTAAATAAAAAACTGTTTGTGATATATTTTATTTAAAAAGGTGTATTTCCAAAATTTGTAATAAAAATTATTTTTATCATTTTTTGAAATTAATTTATATAAATTATTTCCTTATATTTTTATAATAAATAAATTTTTTTAATAACCAAATAAAAAACTTGAATCAAAATATAGTAAGGATTTAAATTCAATATATAATATTCAATGATATAAATAGTTATGAATAAAAAACTTTCAAAAAAAATTATAAACATATATTTGACGAATAGTTCTATATTGAAACAATGGAATTCATAGCTCAATTAAAGAGTTAATGATATCCTTTCATTGGCACTGTGTGGATTGATAAATATGGAACGTGGCCACGGGTTGTTTGTTCTCGAACGAGCAATTTATCACAGTCATTTGTTGACAATGATCATGTTAATTATTAAGATGACACAATGGTGACAATGAGATAAAATAGGATTGTATTGAGTGAACGGATTTTACTCAAAGTAATCAAAGATATCATATAAGGGTAACACACACATGACGAGGTCATTGAATAAAGTAGTTGGATGAATTGCTTTCGTAAAGAGTATACAATAAGGATTTTTCAATCACGATACTTCTTATGGACTGCCTCCATGATTAAGTAATTGCAAATTATCGGAATGATGCTTCTAGACATAATTGCAATCATTATAGCCTAATTGTATATGTTTGATTGGTCACTCCGCTAGCTCAACAAAAGCTCGATCGGACTGCATTTGAATCGGAACAAAATTCTACGACTTTAGGAATAATTTAATTGATTCGATCGATGTGAAATTAAATTAGGTGGTCGTGAGAATTGTTAAACTAGAGACTTTTCTTGAAAAATTAATTTGGAAAATCTAAGTGATTTTTAGAATAATTAATTTTGATCAAATAAAATTAAATTAATCAAATCAATTAAAATTAATATACTATTTTTGAAAGTTAATTTTCAAGTCAGAAAATTGGCCCAATGTGTAATAGAACTTGAAATTTGGACCTAAGATTGTAAACTGGGTCTGGGAGCCCAAAATCGAGACTAAAACCCAAAAACTAGTTGAATCGGGTATTGCATGTGAAACTGAGCCTACGGTCTAATCGATGACTAGGCCGAATTGGTCGAGTCGTCATTGACCCAAACCAAACTAGCTTGGGGTGTCGTACGGGTGTCGCACCTGCATCACCAGACATGGCAATGCTGTGGCTGCGACAACAGCGTCCTGGTGACTGGCAGCGATTGATCATCGGTGGTTGAGTAGTGGAAGAGTTATATTCCTATTGAGACTCTATTAGAGAATTTGATTCCAGATTAATTATTCCAAAATATAATATTATTTTAATAATTTAATATTAAACTAAATTTAATACTTATCTTAATAGTATTTTATTAATTTAATATTAAAGAGATTATTTTAATATTAAATTTAATTTAATGTTTATCTACAATATAAACATTCTATTTTTTAATAAGATTTAATATTAAAGTGATTAAGTTTAATCATAACTCAACTCTCTAAATTCTTCTTATATAAAGATAGCCTTGTGTCATTATTTACACACACTTGAATTCAATAGAAAGTTGTAGAGAGAAAATTCTCCGAAAAGACTATTTTAGAAAATTTCTAAAGATATTTTTTTGATTTACAATTTGACCCAAAAGTTTAGAGAAATTTAAAAATTACCCAACTAGTAATTTTTCTGAAAAATTTTCTAATTCAAAACGAGCCCACACTCGGCAGACATGAGCTTGAAGATAGCAGAAAAGACTACTCGATCGAAGCACTCATCCTAGACGAATCTAAAATGTACAATTTTGATTAAGTGTTTATTACTTTAGATATCACAACCAAGATCTTGTTTTGGGAAAATTTTAAAAACTCTAATTTTTCCCTAAATTTATTTTTCACTGTGTTTTCCAAATCTGTTTTTCAAACATGCGATCCAAAAGCCTACCATGTCGTTCAGTAGCAGCCAAGATGTCAGGTCCCTTGTCGGATATAACATATTTGTCTAGCTGTATGCAAATGTGACGGAGGAATCGGCTAAGGAGGAAATCTCAATCATCTGTTTTTTCAGAGGGAGTTATTGCAAACATTATTGGTAGAATCATTCGATTACCATCCTGGGCACCGGCCATCAAGAACCGGTGATCATACCTCCTGTATAGCCAAGTGTTGTCAATCCAATCTAGTATTTTACACCATTGTCACAAATTGTTGTACGACCTGTCCCAATCATGATGCAACTTATCCATAGCCTTTTTTTTTGTGACTCATGCCTTATAGTACGATGGCATGTAATCGTTCTGGCTACAGATGTTGGCAGTCAACACCGAAATGGGAATTTTGGAACTCACTTTCACCATAGGTAGAATTATGTCAGATATCATGTCAGAGTCTATCCTCGGATCATTTTCACTTACTCCTTCAATGTACAAGTTAAAGTTATGTTATTGGCAAAAGCGAAGACCCCTATCAAGTCACATTATGTCAGAAAATCAGGTGATCACATCGCGCACCTGGTGTAACACAAGTACGTGGACTGGGCTACTTCTTTATTGTCCATAAATCTGTCTTCTTCCAAAAAGGTTCAATGATTTTCCATTTGAAACTCCCATCGCACATTGCGTACTTTCCCTCGAATTTCTCCAAACAATATTTTCTAACATGATAGTTCACACCGTTCTTGAAGTTGTACCACTTTAGTGCAACAAGAAAAGTATCTTTGTTGAGATACTTCATGCCAACTTCCAATACCTCGACATTTGATGATGAGCTTACATGGTTAGGTGTTCTGTGCGAAAGCTGTTGGAATTTTAAACCACCCTCGACAGAGAGGTTGATATTGGTCATGTGGGGTGGAGGTTCATATGGCCTGAATCATAGATCTGGATCCAGAGCATTGTCGAAATCATTATTGTCAGATCCGCAAGGTTTTGGCTCAATTGAACATGCTCTGGTTTAGAAAAAAGTGCTACTTCTGAACCATCTTCATTGGGCTATAAAATTGGATCGGGGTTTGATTTTAATCCGTTAACAACATCCACTGCCCCTTCTTCCTTGGCTGCATCTTATTCCTCAGCTGCATCTTCATTATCATCTTCAACCAAAGGGTTCGATGTACCCTCACCGAACCCAATCATTGACATCGAGCCATCGAATTTGAAATCGAACGCACTGACTAAATGTCATGCCGGGTGTCGAGGTTTGGGTTACGCTCATACCCCAACTAATAGTGGTAGTCGAAGTTTAAATCAGTGTCTGAAACCGAATAATATCTTCCCATTGAAGCTTTGGGGACATCATAATATGAGCTTTGTAACAAAGCAGTAAATCCACCGCACAACTATGTAGTAGGACTTTTTGCTTCTACTTCGGTTCTTGCATTAGCCACAATAATGGTCGAAGATGGACCAACTTTATCAACCTCAAAAAAATCAAAATATAACTCTATTATAGCATTTCCGCTTGAGCAATACAATGATATGATCACCTCCAACTCGAACTTGCCTTTTACATCAAATAGCTCATACATAAAAGGGTCAACCGATGCTAGATATCTACATTGCAAGCTCGAAATTCTTCCCTGGCTTGAACCCTGACTTTTCTCCTGATTCTAGTCTATAGCTCACACAATTAAATGGTACAGTTGAAAGCCAATTCCACGACCTGGGCTCTTGCAAATACAACCCCGACGTTTGTATTGCAAATTTGACTATCATAGTAAATGACAGATTTCACTCGTCAACTCATTTAAATTTAAAATTATTTAGATATTTAGAACAAAAAAATCTTCAGATGGTTATCCAAAGAAATACAAAAGACACTCGCAGTGCAACTCTTCAATATTTTATATGAATCTGTTGAATGTCTAAGTTCTGAATAGTTCGGTAGTTTAATAGCAAGAAAAGAATGAGAGAAGGAAGGCGTGCTTCAAAATGCGTTACAAAAGACGTGTTTTCATCGAATAATAATAATGAAATGCTCTTCTATGCTAAAAATTGCGCTTCAAACATCAACTAATTTCATTAGACGTGTGCTTCAAATGATATTGAGTGCTTCAAAATGTGTTTCAAATCTTACCCGGGATTCCTAAGGTTAGGGAACTTTTTGCAGACTTTTGGTGGAAATGATAAGAAAGCTCGTCTAGCTAGGCAAGTTTTCCTACTAACAAGGCGCACTTTCCACTAAATAAAAGTAAAGCAAGTCCAGCTAGGTGCACTTGCCTACCATGTCAGCATGAAAGCTTGCCCAGCTAGACGAGCTATCTTACCATTTCCACCAAAAGTGCCCTGACCCTGAGAATCGTAGGTTAGATTTGAATCACGATTCTCAGATATTTGATGAAAACGCCTTTCTTGCAATGCGTTTTTAACCATGGGGTTTTTTTCCTTTACGATCTCACCCCTTCCCTACGCCTATAAAAGGGAGGTTCTCCCTCCATTCTCCATCGTCCCTAAACCCATCATCTCTCCTAACCTCTATCCCTCTACTTTACAATATTTTTCTCTCTCTCGATTTTCTTTCCCCCTTCAGTGTTAAAAATTTTTGTCACTAATAAAATTTCTTGTTTAAGGTATTCTTGAGTCGTCAATGATGCAATATCACTTCGAGACACACACATTTTGTATATCCCATCGAGATGGACCATTACCTCGAAAACCTATCCTATGGAAGTCGGGTTCCTGGGTGATTTTACTTTATATGGTCATGGCTGAAAGTCTACATAGTCTCAGTCAATGGTTGTTATGAGGTCATGGATCAGAGTATAATGAGGGAGCCACCTGACGGGCGTTATGCGGTCACGAGCTCAAACTTTTCGGATACTCGAAGATGTTTCCTTATAAATATCATATAGAAGTTTAAGGGCATAATCATAAAGAAAACTGTAGGGCTTCCCGCTATAATCAACGTAATTTTTTTCTCCATTTTCCACACAGCCGGTATCTTTAACCTTCCTTCTTATATGAAGGTCGGCACTGCCGTGGACATAGGAAGACTTTTAGGCGGGCAGTGGCTGTTGCAATGTAATAAAGGTGATGCTCCTTTCGGGGTGACAATAATTGTTGTTATTAAACAACTTATTAATAACTACAATCGTTGTCCCGCTAACTCGAGTTTGACCTCTACTATGTCGAAACATCTGCTCTACACCTAAGAACACTCTACGTCCACCTTGGTGTCAACCTTCGAATAAGAATGAAAGGTTAAAGATACCGACTGCTTGAAAATAGAGAAAAAAATTACATTGATTGCACAGAAAGCCCTTTGTTTTTCCCTATGATAATGGCCTCAATCTTATGTATGACATATATACGGCATCATTTGCAGGTATCCAAAAAGATTAAACTCGTGTCTGCATAACGACTGTTAACTGGCCCCCAGTTATACTCGAACTCGTGACAGCAACACTACCGTCAACTGAGACCTCCACTTAAACATCGACCCATGACTGTATAAAGCACTGTCACCCAAAAACTTGACTTCCATAGGATAGAGTTTTGAGGTAATGGTCCTATCCCGGCATGACATGTGAAATGTATATGTTCTAAGACACATTATCGCGTCCTCGACCCTTCAAATCTACCTATAAACTTTCACAATTTTATTTCTAAAACCCTAAATACTAAACTCTAATTCCTAATCCAAACAAAACTCTAACCCTAAAAAAGGCCAAAGAGAGAGTGTGTGTAACACCCCTTACCCGTATTCGACGCTGGAATAGGGTACGAGGCATTACCGAAACATACACTTGTAAACGTATTAAATCGAGTCATAAAATTTCATTAATTATTAAAAATTTCAAATTATTAACATGCTTTTATAATTCTTCACAATATAAATAATGCAACATTTCCTGCCAACACAATCGAGCTTCCGATAATCATTTCAATACATCTAATAATTGTACATATTACCAATAATAATTCAATTATGATAATAAATCACATATATATATATATATATATATAATATTCATTACCAAATAGCATTCACTTCAATTAAAATTATACAAAATATAGTTCATACGAACTTAACAGGCTAAATTGCAGAAATACCAAAATTCAGGGACATTTTTGAAAAAATGCTATTTTTCTCGAATTTCCACCCAATCTAGATCTAAATTAATATTTCATTCAATTTACTAATTTAAATAATAAAACAACTCACTTCATGCAATTTGGTCACTTTTTGACATTTTTACAAATTTACCCATAAATTTTCACATTTGTTTAATTTAATCCCTGAACCTAAAACATGTAAATTGGTCATTTTTAATGAAAACTCATGCTAGTTGAATAATCATATATTTTCCTCCTCCTCCTCTCCATTCCACATCCTTAATGTATATAACATACTTATAGGTAACATTATCTATAATTTCACCTTTACTTATATATATTCATTCAAAGCTGTCCACTTGAGTCATAGTCACTAAATTATTTATATCTTGAGCTACAGAACTCCAAATTAAGATACATAAATTTTATCTAAAACTAGACTCACATATATTCTTACCATAAATTTTTCATAATTTTTGGTTTAGCCAATAAGTACAGTTTATTCTTTAAATTCATCCTCGTTCTGCTGTATGACAGTTCCGACCCTTCTTCACTAAAATTTTATTATCCCCTCGTAAAGAATTCAAATGATGTTACCATTTGCTTCTATTGAAAATAGACTCATTAAGGATTTCAACATATAAATTTACGCCTCAGATTATTTTTCTCCAATTTTTGATGATTTTCTAAAGTCAGTACAGGGGAACCCGAATTCATTCTGACCTAGTCTCACAAAATTCATTATATCTCATGATTTACAATTCCATTACTTACACCATTTCTTCTGTGAGAAACTAGACTAAATAAGCTTTAATTTAATATTTTTATCATCCTCTAATTCGATTTATACGATTTATGGTGATTTTTAAAAGTTAACCTACTGCTTCTGTCCAAAACTGTTTTAGTGCAAAATAGTGATTACTAAATTTATAACACCCTTATTCCCTTTTTCTATAGTAATTCCCATTACTTTCTCTTATTTTTCTTCACTAACATATCAAGAACATATAACCTTATATAATAAAACCCTTCATTAACATCAATTTAATACTTTTTCAATAACATCAAACTCAAAAATATATTGAAATCTTGATGTTCTTACCTTGCTCTATTGATTTCAATCTTTAGCTTGATTTTCTCTCTCCTCCAGCCTCTATTTCTTGAATCTAACTTGATATTCTAGCTCCCCATAGTCTCCTTATCAATTTTCTCTTTTGGTGGTTATGGAAATTTCTTTGAATTCTAAGTGAAAATGGTGGATTTTTGGTAAAAAGAACCAAATTGTAAAGAAAAGAAAACTTTCTTTCTTTCTTCTTCTTCTCACTTAGGTGCATGGTAGATGATGGGTGGGTTCCTTTTTTTCTTCTTTTTTTTCCACATATATATACTAAATAAATTAATAATAAAATAATAAAATATCATTTTAAAAAAATCAAATTAAAATATTAATAAACTATTTATTTATTTATTAATATAAAATATCTCCAACATCATCATTATCTTCTAGATTTCTCTCTCTTCTAATTGACCATTTTTCCATTTATGATCTTTTAAAATTTCATCCTTGAGTCATCACTTAATTTGGTAAATTTATGATTTAGTCCCTCAAACTTCTTCACCTTTTTCAGTTTGGTCCTAATCCATCCATTTTTCTTAGTTTCTAGATCATTCCACCCTTAAAATATTTACACTATTGGTCCTTCAACTTTTTCATATTTACACTTTAACCTCTCAAATTTTGAGTATTTACTCTTGGGTAATAAAACTTTTCTCACTTTTGCAATTTAATCCTTTCTTGAATTAATATGTCATAATATACTTTCCAATGTTGACATAACTCAATTACTCTTTTTATCACTTTATTTCTTTAATTTACCATATCAGAGATATTATCTTACTTTCTTACTATAGAAATTTTCTGGGTATTATAATTTCATAGCTTGTTAACCCTTCTAGCTTCTAGAATTCAAATTCTACATTTTATACAAATAGGTCATTTCCTTAATTAATCACTAATTCGATAAAATTTTCATATCAGTATTTTCATGCAACCTTCTCATCATAATGTAACCCATGTTATAATTTTAAAATAAATTTTCCTCGTCGAATTTGTGGTCCCGAACCACTGTTCCATCTAGACCCAAAATCGGGCTGTTACAGTGTGTAATGGACATGCTTTCCTGCCGACTATACCGAAAGCACGCCCAGTTGAACACGCTTTCACACTCTCCCTCCAGAATCGGTCTATTTCCCTAAATTTTGAAAAAAAAACCTAATAAGCCAATTAAAAACAAAAAATTTAACTTTTTTTTCCATCCACAACCATAAAAATCTAAATTTAAATATAAAAGAAAGTAAATATTTGATCCGTTAGTCTGTTACAATATCTAATAATAAACAAAAACAATTGAGTTAGGCAAAAGAATTTTTATTTAATACAACCAAAAATACCGAACCATAAAAAAGTAAATTTCAGTCGAAAAGACGAACAAAAGGGAATAAAAATTCAACAAATTGCCAAAAAGTTTTTAGAAAGCAAACAAATTACCCCCTTTCACGTGCGCATCACGTGGTCCATTCTTATATATAATCTTCCCACGCATTGCTAACTAGCCATCAATTCCCATCTCTGTAAACCTTCCATTCAATGTTGAGTTCACCGAGTAAATCGTCCACCGTCATCGACGCCGATCGGCGCCAGCCAAGTCGACTTCAACGGCATGCTCCATCGTCCATTCAGATTAATCAGGTTTCGATAAGGAACGTTGCTATACCTTTATTATCGCCACTAGTTTCTTCGCCTCCCTCGTTTGATCAAAGGATGAATGAGAAAAGGGAAGAGCCACCGCGTCAGGAGCAGAAGGCGGCGGACCCTAAGAAGCTTGTTTTTAAGATATGGCAGCATCCTGCGGGGCCGATTTATTATGAGCCATCGCCTTTATTATCATCTTTTGTGCCGGCTTAGATAAGCAAATGAAGGTAAAACAAAAAGTAGTTACATCAAACGGTTAACATATTACTTTTATTTATTTGAACAATACAATTACCAGTGCACCAAGAACGCAGAGATTATTTTTATTTATTACTTTATATATTTATTTGATTTATTATATATAAGCTGTTAAATCAATATTTACTTTTTGAGATAATCTCATATTTAATATCTTACTTTCATAAAATATCCAATGTGGTACTTAAATTATTAATATATGCTTTATCATGGTATTTAATGTTAGCACCTTAGTGAATTATATAGAATATAATATAACATTGAAAAACTAAATAAAAATAATAATTTAAAAAACAAATAACAAAACATATGGTTAATAAAAAAAGTAAATACTAAACTTAAATAAGTAAAGACGCCATCTTCTCTGTTTAAGTAGATGATTATCTTCTCTAAAGAGTTTTTTGAGGGGTGAGCATTTAATCGAATTGAGTGAAAAAATTTCGAGTTAGCCGAGTTGATGGTTTTATTTTATCATCTCAACTCAATTTGAATTTTTTTTTCAAATTAAGTTGAATGAAATGAAATTCAATTTGAGTCGAATAAAATTGTTCGAGTTAAATTTAAAAATTAAATTGGCTCTATTGAGTTCTTGTTGACAATATGATTAAATTCTGAGTTAAATAATATCAATACCATATATATTTGGAAACTCTTTCAAAACAAAATAAAAGAAAAACAAAGAAGATAATTAATATAATAAACTTGGTTTATGATTTACTTGTTTAATGTCTTAAATTGATCATATTAGACTTTTAGAAAAAAAAACTATAATTGGCATTTTTAAGATTTATTAATAATTTTTAAGTTTTTTGAATTTATATATTTATAAAATTTTGGGAAAATATAAATATTTTGAATTTTAGAGATAATTTTGAATTTTATTAATTTTTTTAGAGGAACAAATTTGTACATTTTCAAAATTGTCAATGACTCAAGGGGTGTTCTTACTAATGTTTTATTTGAATTATTCGAGTTGTAAAATTCACTTAACTCAAACTCGAAAACCAATTACTTATTCAAGTGGACTCAAGAAATTGAATAAATTGATTTGATTAACTCCAAATTTAAGAAAATCAATTTTTTTTTCAAATCGAATCGATTTTTTCTCACTCCCTAAGCTTTCCATTTGAAATAATACGTTGAAATTGATTTTTAAATAATATTTTTTTATCATCCATGAAAGTAAGGTACTTCATGTAAGTTTAGGTTGCGTTTGTTTCACTGAAAACAACTTCTAGAAAATGATTTATGGAAAAATGGATTCATTTTCAAAAAAAAAATATATTTTTTGGTGTTTGGATGCTTTAACATAAAATATTTTCTATTATTTGACAAATTTTCCTGAAATCTTATTTTAAAAATTATTACCAGTGAGATAAACACAACATAAAAATATTTGTTACAAAATTTTATAGTACAATTTCTTTTTGACAATCGAAATTTATTTTATAATAGAATAATATTTTATAATAATTAATATCATATATAAACTTAATAGTGAATATTGTATAATTAAAACTTAATTTAAATTGCATATATTACATATAAGATAGTAGATATTGACACATTAGAGTTGGGAGGAATAAATAAAGCTAAGCACGATTTAAATAAATACTTAAATATATATAATTAAAATATTAATATTTTATACAAGGTTAAATTATGTCAAAAGTCCTTGTACTCTTTGTAAATTTGGAATTTAGTCACTATACTTTTATTTTTTGAAATTTAGTACTACTTTATATATATAAATATATATATTCAGGTCCAACCATTAATGCTATTAAAATCATTTTGTTAAATTCAAGTTCATTATGAAATCTTGTTTGTAGTTGCATGGATACCAAATGAGTATTTTTTTATTTAAAAATGTCATGTCAACAAATTTAACAAAAAAATTTAATATTGTTAACAATTGGATTTGAATTTTGAAATCTTAAAAGTAGATGGACTAAATTTTTAGAAATAAAAGTATATGAACTAAATTCTAAATTTGTGAAGAGTACATTGACTTATGGCATATTTTAACCTTTATAGTATAAAACATTTATTATTAATATATTTATAATTGTTATGAATATATTATTAAGTGGATGCGCATCAAGATAAAGATAAGTTTTGATGTACTTTAAATTCTAATAGTTATTAGAAATAGATCTCTACTTCATTTATATTTCTTATGCTTATAAATAGAGACTTTGGAGAAGCTTTGTAAAGATCCCGATTGATTAATAAAAATACGCTCTCTTTGCTCTCTCATTCTCTTTGTTCTTTATTCTCTATCTGTTATTTTATAACACGTTATCAGCACGATTCTTTTTGAATTATCTTAGTTGTGGATTAAACCAGCAACAACTTTGCAAACAATTAAGCCTCATCCATAATACGAAAATTTAGCTTGATGTTGTTTGCAACTCTTTGCAGGAAGTTTTTATCTATTTAGTGTTTTATATCTAGATTAATTTTCAATTAAGTTAAATTAATTTGAGATTATTTTAATTAACTTGTTTTACTTCTTATTAAAGTTGGTAAAAGAGTATTACTCCGAATGGAAGGTTTGAGTATACACTAATAGGCTCAACACCAAGATGGACATTGCAATCCGTTGCTTTGGATGATAAAAAAAATTTTGATTTCAGCATGGATTTTGGATTTATATAGCACACTTTAAATTAGTAAGGAGCTTTAATTTTTTTTGAAGTATGATTATTATTTATTTGTTTTAAGTCTGATCAAATTATTAAGCTATATTATTGAATATCGATGGGTTCATACGGTTTACAAATAAAACTTTATAATATATTATTTTTAAATGATTGTTTAAATATATATTAATTGCGACGCAAAATATAAGTTTTTGTGATATTGGTCCCCTTTAAGGAGATTTTTTTTATTTTTTTATTGATGAATGATTGAACTATACCTTTTAGATTGAATTATAAAGTACAAATAGTTTATTAGTGCATCATAAGATTTTATAAGTTATATGTAGTATCTTCTTATGAAAGCATAGTTATTTTAGTACTTGTAATAGTGCTCGTGATAATAGTCAATGTGATGACGATGGTGTTAAATCTGTACAGGTAATCTCCACATATAGGCAGATCGGTGTAGCGGAGGACTCATTGGTGGCTACACGACTTCTTTTACACTGTTTTTTACCTATTTTATGATTTTACTTATATTTGGGAGTATTTTGTTGTAATTATGACCTTTATGAATTTTGGTTTAAAATTGAGATTTTATACGGTTTTATGATTTAAATCTGCTAGTGTTAGGTAAAACTCAGGTTTTCAAATGAAATTAATGTTTTATCAAAAATACCACGAATAAGCAAACTGTTTAAAAGCTTCCGCAATAAAAATTAAAAAAAACGTTTTGAAATTGAATAACAATTTGTAAATGAATAATGTTTTGAAAACGAACAACACGATTTGAAGTTAACATAAGATAATAAAAAATGGATAAATAGAAAAGAGGATTTAGCGACAACATATTTTTTGAAAAGCACTACCATGTGACGTCGTCAGATTCAGCCATAACGTCTAGGCCGGGTTTGGGGTGTTACATTTAGTGGTATCAGAGTCAGGTTGCAAAACTCGGCTGTGGATGTGGGTTTTTAAGACGTGGTTTCTGAGAACTAATTTCTAAATATTTTTACTGAAAGTGTGGTACACTGAGTCTCCGGTGCCGATCTAGTAAGTTTTTTAAAACTGTAAATTGTTTAAACTGAAACTAAAACTGTCTTTGATAGTATATTCTGAAACTGCTATAGATAGTATATACTGAGACTATTATAGATAGACTATACTGAAAACACTTAAAATAGTGTATACTAAGACTGTAGTAAAACTAATAGACATTGATTGACACTGCGATGGATGAAACAAACTTTACACTTTTGATACTGTTTTTTTAAAAAAAAACTATCTATTAATAAACACTGGAACTGTAAAATGATGCATAAAACTGTTAATACCAATAAAATGCAATTAGACAATGAGCACCAGAGGTACTTGTGGATAGGGTACTGAGGCCAAGGTAAAGGCTGTAGAGGGGCTCGAGCTGAGTCATCGTCATCGGGCAGTCTGCCAAATTTAGATACGAGTGAGACGCCAGTGTCTCCTGCTATTGAGACTGGGTCTCAAGATCGCATAGCTGGGGACGATGCATTATCCCAAGCTATGCTAAAAATTTTTGAGAGGGTCGTTAAGCCCAATACTAAATTTGAGGGCTGAGGGTCGGTTACGGAACGACTCCGATCCAATGGAGCTAAGCTCTTCAGGGGTGTCACTGGGGTCACCCTAATGTGGCCGAGTATGAGACCGAGTTTTTGAGACTGGGCCGCTATGCACGAGGTATGGTGGCATCTGAGTATGAGCGATGTGTCCGCTTTGAGGATGGCCTTAGAGATACTGTGAGAGTTCTGATATCCCCGCAGAGGGAGTGAGATCTTTCTGCCCTGGTCGAGAAGGCGAAAATCACCGAGGAGGATATGGAGGTAGTCATGATTGGAGAACGTTGAAACTACTTATCTAATGTGATCTCTGCACTGGTGGCAGAGAAGTTGGTTCGTAAGGGATATGAGACATTCTTGGCCTATGTAAGTGTTACAAATTTTAGGGATTCTACAGTTAAGGATATCAGAATGGTAAAGGATGTTCCGTACGTCTTTTCTGATGAGCTATCAAGTTTACCTCTGAATCGTGAAGTGGAGTTTGGGATAGAGCTCCTTCCTGGTATAGCTCCGATGTCCATCGCCCTTTATAGAATGGCACCGAAAGAGCTTGTGGAGCTTAAGGCCCAGATTCAAGAACTATTAGATCGTGGGTTCATCTGCCCTAGTGTGTCTCTGTGGGGAGCACCGGTTCTATTTGTGAAAAAGAAGGATAGATCCATATGTATGTGTATTGATTATCAACAACTGAACAAGTTAACCATAAAGAATAAATACCCCCTATCAAGGATAGATGATCTGTTTGACCAGCTCCGAGGGGCTTCAATTTTCTCTAAGATAGATTTACGGTCAGGGTATCACCAGTTGAGAGTTAAGGAGGCTGACGTACATAAGACGGTATTTAGGACTTGCTATGGTCACTACGAGTTTCTAGTAATGCCATTTGGACTGACGAATACACCAGTATCTTTTATGGATCTAATGAACCGATTGTTCTAGACCTATCTAGATCGATTCGTAATGGTATTAATAATATACTGGTGTATTCAAAGACTGAGGATGAGCACGATGAACACCTCAGAGTGGTTCTACAGATTCTGCGAGAGAACAACTGTACGCCAAGTTCAGTAAATGTGAGTTCTGGTTACGTGAAGTAACGTTTCTAGGGCATGTGGTTTCTACTAAAGGGATTAGAGTCGATCCTCGAAAGATTGAGGCTGTCTTGGATTGGAAGTAATCTAAAACTGCATCTGAGATCCGTAGTTTTCTAGGACTGGCAGGGTATTATCGACGATTTGTAGAGGGTTTTGCACTGATTGAAGCACCATTGACTAAGATGTTACGTAAGAGTGTGCCGTTTAATTAGACTGATTCACAGCAAGAGAGCTTTAAGAAGCTCAAGATTGTACTGACTGAAGCCCCTGTTCTAATACAGCTAGAGTCTGGAAAGGAGTTTACTGTTTACAGCGACGCATCACATGTCGATTTAGGATGTGTATTAATGTAAAAAGGTAAGGTGGTAGCGTACGCATCTCATCAGCTTAGGACTCATGAGGCGAATTATCCGGCGCATGACTTGGAGTTGGCTGTAGTGGTGTTTGCACTAAAAATCTGGAGGCATTATCTGTACGGTGAGAAGTGTATCATTTACACCAATCGCAAGAGCCTCAAGTACCTCCTCACTCAAAAGGAGCTAAATCTTAGGTAGCTTAGATGGATTAAGCTATTTAAAGACTATGACTGTACGATTGAATACCACTCTGGCAAGGCCAATGTGGTGGCCGATACACTCAGCTATAAAGCTATGACTGACCTAAGCGTGATGTTTGCTTGCCTCAGTTTATTTGATGATGGTAGTCTATTGGCCGGACTATAAGTTAAACTGAAATGGATAGAACAGATTAAAGGTAAGCAGAAAGAGGATGAGTCATTGGGACTTCATTTTTCACAAGTTGAAAGTGGGAATACCGAGGATTTTAGACTGAATAGCAAAGGCGTGCTCTGTTTCTGTGGGAGAATCTGTGTACTGAAAGATACTAAATTGAGGCAGTCTATACTATGAGAGGCGTATAGTAGCCCTTATGCTATGCATCCTGGCAGAAATAAGATGTACCGTGACCTTCATGAGTTATACTGGTGGCCAGGTCTTAAGCGAAAGGTTACCAAATTTATGGCTGAGTGTCTGACATGCTAGCAGGTTAAGGTTGAGGATTAGTTACATTTGGGTTTGCTGCAGCCAGTCAAGATTCCGCTTTGGAAGTGGGAAAGAGTGACTATGGACTTCGTTAGTGAGTTACCTCTCACACCTACTAAGAAGGATTCTGTATGGGTCATCGTAGATCGATTGGCCAAGTCCGCCCACTTTATATCGGTTCGTACTGACTACTCTCTACAGAAGCTGGCTAAACTGTATGTGTCTGAGATAATGAGACTGCATGGGGTATCGATTTTGATAATATTTGATAGGGATCCTCGCTTTATGTCTCGATTCTGGAAGAAGCTACATGAAGCTCTGGATACAAGATTGGACTTCAGTACTGCGTTCCATCCTCAGACTGACGGTTAGTCAGAGAGGGTGATTCAGATACTGGAGGATATGTTGAGAAGTTGTGTGATTAATTTTCGAGACAATTGGGAGGATTACTTACCATTAACAGAGTTTGCTTATAATAACAACTATCAGTCTAGCATTCAGAGGGCACCTTACGAGGCTTTATATGGTTGTAGGTGTCGCACACCTTCATGTTGGACTGAGTTGGGCGAGCGGCGTATTCTAGGCCCTGAACTAGTTTCTGATACCGAGGATAAAGTTAGATTGATTCAGGATCGATTGAAAGTGACATCTGATAGGTAGAAGTCTTACGCTGATTTGAAGCGATGAGAAATTGAGTATTCTGTGGGAGACTTCATTTTTCTCAAGGTCTTGCCATGGAAGAAGGTATTGAGGTTTGGTCGTAAGGGTAAGTTGAGCCTTAGGTTTATTGGGCCTTACCGCATATTGAAACGTGTGGGACTAGTTGCCTACCAGTTGGAGTTACCTCCGGAATTGGATCAGATTCACGACGTGTTCCACGTCTCTATGTTGAGGCACTACCGTTCTGATCCCACGCATATTGTTTCTGTTGAGGAGATTGAGGTTAGGCCAAATCTGACCTTTGAAGAGGAGTTAGTTCAGATTTTGGAGCATGATGTAAAGGTTTTAAGAATAAAATCCATCCTGTTGGTTAAGGTTCTTTGGCGTAATCATAGCTCTGAGGAAGCCACGTAGGAGTCTGAGGATACGATACGACAGCAGTATCATCATTTGTTCTGATCAGGTAAAATTTCGAAGCCGAAATTTTTCTTAAGCGGGTAGAATTGTAACGCCCCAAAATTTTTAATTCTTGTTTTTGTGTTTATGTGACATAAGTACTTAACTGCTTCAATGGTTAAGTGCTTTGGGTGTCTGTGGGAGGTCCCAAGTTCAAGTCATGACTTAGGCAAATTTTAGTATTTTTATAAATAAAGCCTTAACCTAGCCTAAAAGGGCTTAAGTTTAATAGTTAGTAATCAAATAACAGAATGGTCTTGTTGGTTTAGTGGTTAAGTGGAGTGTTTGATTGCATGAGGTCTTGAGTTCGAATCCATATTGGAGTGTAGTCGTTATTTTTGCGCAGTGATGGACAAGTATTTCGGCAGAGTGAGATTCTAGAGTGGTTGTAGGTTAGTAGGATTAGTGGGAGAAAATTTAGGGATGAGGGGTAGCTATCTATATCATTTAAATTTCTATTTGGTTTTCATTTTTCCCAAATTTCTGCATTCTCCTCTTCTCCCCAATTTTTTTGTCATCCTCTTCTTATTTGCTTTGCCGAATTTTTGCCCCCTAGTCCACCTCCTCTGTTTGATTTTTCTACTAGCCTACTTTTCAGCCAGCAATTGTATACACTCGTTCTGTAAGTATCTGACTGCCTCTATTTTATCATTTCTTAGATAGTTCCTAAAAAAGATTTTTTTAGCTCTCTTGGTTTAGGCAAAAATTAGAAATCAGTTACGGCTTCACAAGCAAATTGAGCGTTAGAAATTTCGGTTCGTTGTCGGTAAGTGTTTAGGTTCGCTATCGATTTTGATGTAGACGATTTTCAGTTGTGAGTTTTTCTTAGTAATCTAAATTGGGCTCTAATTATTGATTTTTAGGTTTTGGAGTGCTTGGGAGCGTATCTGCAGTGAAATGATACCAGGTGTGTACCTGAAACACAAAAATAAGGGATTCGGCGAAAAGCCGACATTGCTTGCTATTTGGACTACAACAGTAGGTTATATTTAAAAAATCACCATAAATTGTAGAAATCGAATTAGAAGATGAAAAAAATATGGGATTAAAAATATTTGAGTCTAGTTTCTCATAGAAGAAATGAAGTAAGAAAAAGAATTTCATATTATGAGATATTTGAATTTTAGTGAGACAGGGTCAGGATGATTTCGGAATTCCCTGTCGTAACTTTGGAAAATCATAAAAAATTGTATAAAAATGATTATGGGTTATAATTTATATGTTTAAAATTCTGGATGAGTCTATTTTCAAGAGAAAAAAAGAGAACATCCAAAATTTGTACAAAAAGATAATTAATTTTTAGTGTAGAAAGGTCGAAACTGTCAGACAGTAAAACAGGGGAAACTTTAAAGAATAAACTGTACTTATTGGCTGAACAAAAAATTCTAAAAATTTTATGGTAAGAAGATATATGAGTCTAGTTTCAGGAAAAAATTGCGAATCTTAATTCAAAATTCTGTAGCTTAAGATACAAATAATTTAGTAACAAGGACTCAAGTAGACAGCTTTGAAGGATCATATAAGTAAATAGTGAAAACACATATGAATAATTAACTAGCACAAGTTACATTAAAATGGATCACGAGGCCAAGGCCAATTTGGGCTATGTGGGCCACACGGGCGTGTGGGCTCACACGGGCGAACATTATGGGCTTGTAGGCTCATTTTCACTGTTTTATTGCTAAGGTTGCACGGGTCGCCCGAGTCGATTGTGGATCTACTGTAGGGTTAGTAAGCTTACCTAGACCCCTAATTGACTGAAATGATTGTATGATTGATATGATTAAGCATGATGATGTTCCACTGATTTGATACTATATGCCCTGTTTACATGCATGATATTATGTTATAGCATGTCATCTGTATATTACATTGCATTGGGTTGAGGGATTATAATGTTCGGAGGAAGTGTACTGAAAGGCTTTGAGCCTAATTTACTGGTAGCTCAGCTACAAACTACTGTCTAATGTCGCATGTGATACTACTTGGAGTGTAGGGATGGGTGGGTTGATTATATTCCCACATGGAGTGTAGGGTTGGACGGAGATCGTGTGTAGAGGCTGGATGGGTAGGATTTTTATGACTGCATATCTGTTACTGCTACTGATACTGTGATGGGCTAAAGCCCTACTGCATGATTGTTTTTATACTGAGATGGGCTAAGGCCCAAACTGGACTGATACTGATACTGAAAAGGGCTTAAGCCCATACTGTGATTATTTGTTTGCTGTCTGTTCATTTGTATGTGGATTACACACTGAGTTTATGTAAACTCACCTCTTCTGTTTAATCTGTACAGGTAATCCCTAGATATAGGCGGATTGGTGTAGCGGAGGACTCAGTGGTGGCCATACGACTTCTTTTACACTGTTTTCTACCTATTTATGATTTTACTTATATTTGAGAGTATTTTGTTGTAATTATGGCCTTTACGAATTTTGGTTTAAATTTTGAATTTTATACGATTTTATGATTTAAATCTGCTAGTGTTAGGTAAAACTCAGGTTTTCAAATGAAATTAATGTTTTATCAAAAATACCACGAATAAGCAAACTGTTTAAAAGCTTCCGCAATAAAAATGAAAAAAAAATGTTTTGAAATTGAATAACTATTTGTAAATGAATAATATTTTAAAAACAAATGACACTATTTGAAGTTAACATAATATAATAAAAAAATTGGTTAAATAGAAAAGAGGATTTAGCGACGACATATTTTTCGAAAAGCACTAGCATATGACGTCGTCAGATTCGGCCATAACGTCTAGGCCGGGTTTTGGGTGTTACAAGCTTGTTTCTATACATAAACTAGACAGTTATTCTTGATAGTTAACTGATTATGTAAAACTCTTGTTAAAAAGGTTTTAAAAGTATTTTGAATCAAACCAGGAACCTCTTGCACCCGAAGCGAGAATCATACCACTAGACCAAATGCCCTGCATTTGAAGATTTTGGCATATTCCTTGAAGTAAATATTACATATAATTATTTAGAAATTATATTTATTGACTTAGTGACATTATAAACTTCACATTGATTTAGACATTTCCAGTAGTAAATGTCACAATAGTACTTATATGTGGGTACAGAGTAAAAGAAATGACAGTAAAAGTATCAATTTGTTACAATTTAGCACAATTGAAATGCATATTAAAGTAAACTAGAAGTTTACTTATGCAGATACATTTACTACTTGGTGTGACCAGTTAGACTATCCTGGATCATATATGATGTGAAAATTAATTGAGAATTCATATGTACAATCATTAAAGAACCAGAAGATTATTTAATTTAAAGAATTCTCATTTGTTGCTTGTTCTCAATGAAAATTGATTATTAGAAACTCACTAGCTAAAGTTGAGATTTAATGTCTTGCATTTTTTAAATGATATGGGTTCATTCATCCACCATGTGGATGGATTTGAAATTATATGATTTTGGTAGATGCATCTACAAAATAATCACATATGTGTTACCAACTTGCAACATGTCGTTTGCAAGATTGTTTATTTAAATAATTAATTTCAGATCATGCAATTAAGACAATTCATCTTACTAATACTGATGAGTTTATATCTCATTCATTTATTGATTGAGTTTGAAAATTTTTTGTAAAAGTTTGTTATTTATGCGCATAATGGTTTAGATAAATTATTCATTGAACACCTCTGGTTAATGACTAAACCATTATTTATGAGAACTAAACTTTCTATTTCAACATGGGATTATGTTGATTTACGCGTTGTACGAATCAAGCCAATAAGTTATAAATATTCCCCATTACAATTGATTTTTGGTCAAGAGCTAAATATTTCTCATATTTAAATTTTTGTATGTACGTATATGTTCCAATTGCTACACCATAACAAAGATGAATGAATACTCAAAGAAAGTTGGGAATATATATTAATTATGAGTCTCTTTGTATTATTATATGTTTTAAATGTATTGGAGATTCAATTATGACATGATTTGTGATTACTATTTTGATTTTATAGTTTTCCTGATATTAGGGGGAGAGAAATAATAACTTGTAATGAGTTAGGGGGAGAGTATTTTGAACCATAAGTTCAACAAGGATAACTCATTACAAGTTCCAAATATGAAAATTCTCATAAAAAATAAATAAATCTAGTTGGTCATATAGTGAAGGCAGGTGCTCCAGAAGAGACCTAAGACATAACTAATAAGTAAAACTCCAAAAGATATTCAGGTGCCTAAAACTGAAGGTTAAAATAGTAAAAATAAGATATCTTGATAAATTATGTCAGTTTGAGAAAATGTCAAACTGATAATAAAAGTGGTCGAAAAAGGTTTTGCATGCAATATTATTGTTGAAGTAATAAAATAAAATGAGGATCTTGAATAAATCTATTGAAAAATATAGACATTGAATAAATTGGTCAAAATAGAAAGATGCAACTCAAGTACAATGAAATTTGTGGAGTTTTTGGACTAGTAGTCCAAATACCTAAAGGTATAAAGCCAATAAGAGTGCAAATGAAGTAGTTTTGCAAAACGGAATAAAATATGAAGTTTTTGCTAAGTCCTGGCATTGATTATGAAAAATATAATATTTTTTTGTAATGGATGCAATAACCTTTAGATATATTATTAAACTAACAGTTCATAAAAGATTTAACTTGCGTCTAATAGTTGTTGTTACAATTGTTGTTACAACCTTTTATGAATCACTGTACAATAAATTTTACAGTGAAATCATTGAAGGATTTAGAATGCCAGAACTATATTGAAATTATCGTGAAATTGTTCATTTATATGAACTGAAATAATTGAACATATGTGGTAAATTTGACTTAGTCAATAGTAGTTAAAAAAGGATTATAAAATGATCCAAAACACCTATTTATATTTTTATAGAGGGATCATGATTAAAGTTTGTTATGATTATTGTTGAAACTCTTGAAGAGATCAAAATATATTTCCCCCAAAATTTTCCCTCACTCATGACTTTTAAAAGAAACTTGATATAAATGTTTAGCAAATACATTCAAATGGTCATTTGAAAAGCTAGTATTCAAGATTGAATGCACAGAATATGAGATATTATGTGATGTTTTCAAGAGGGGGAGTAAATACGCGTTGTACTCTTTTTCCCTTAACCGAGGCTTTCTCCCATTGGGTTTTCCTGGTAAGATTTTTAATGAGGTAGCATATTTTGTGTATTATAGATATGTGTACTCTTTTTTCTTCACCACGAATTATTTTTCCCACAGGGTTTTTATTTCAGTAAGGTTTTAACAAGACACATTATCTACCAATGGACATCCAATGGGGAATGTCATGAATATCTTATTAGATGGATGTCCATCAAGAGCAAGATAAGTTTTGATGTACTTTAAATTTTAATAGTAATTAGAAGTAGATTTCTACTTCATTTATACTTCTTATGCCTATAAACAGAGACTTTGGAGAAACTTTGTAAAGATCTCGATTGATCAATAAAAATACACTATCTCTCTTTGCTCACTCATTCTCTTTTTTCTTTATTCTTTGTCTTTTAAATAATTATAATATATACTTATTATGAAAAATATTAATATTTTCAATAATATATGAAGAATAATATTTACAATTATTATTTTTAAAATTTATTATTAAAATGAAATTTTAATATTAAACAATTTATTAAAATAATAAATTATATTAATTATATTATATTATTAAATATAAATAATTATATATGTATGTTTAATGATATTTAAATTTATAATATTTGACTTTAATATTTTAATATTTAATATTTTTTAAAAATTAAAATTAAAATTTATTATTAGTACTAAAATAATAATATTAGGCTTGGTTGAAGTTAATTTTTATATTAAAAATAGTTCATAAACAAGCTCTTTTTTGAAAAATGACTTACGCTTTTCAAAATGGTAACCTATTATATGAGAAAGAGGATTTATTTTTCGTTGATCTATAAATCATTTTTTTGTTGATCAAACTCTTTTCCATAAAACAAACATTTTCCGTTTTCACTTCTTTTTTTATAACCATGTGTTTTATTTATTGTTTTTAATTTAATTTAATTTTTGTTTTATTTAGTTTGTTCACATAATGGTATATTATCCATGTGGATTGATTTGGGAAAATTCTAGTGCTAAATTTTCATTGATGTGGACTGATTTGGGAAAATTTTCTATGTGGCAAATCTCCATTGAATGGTTTAGCAATTCATTAAAGATGTTAACACAATGTAACATAATAAAACACTTATTGATGGTTCAGGTATTACATTGGACATTTTCTAAGTATAGATACCACATTGGACATTTTATGAAAGTACATGTACCATAAGAAAAACATATATCAACAATTCAAGTACCACTTTTGATATTTTCAAAGTACAAGTACGACATTAAACATTTTATGAAAGTACAAGTATCAAATTTGACATTGTCCTTTGACTTTTTTACCGAAATGAAAAAATAAGTAAAATTTTAGAAAAGAAAAGAAAATGAGTGAATTTCAAAGAAAACAAAGATATTAATAACAATCAAAATTGAGAAGGGATTCATTTGAAAAAGAATAAAATATAACAGATTTGAATATCAAATAGGAGAATATTTAATGTATTGTTGGTGTATAAGTTTCATGCACTATTTGTGAATAATAAGTGATACATCATCATTAAATAAAACAAAAAAATGGGGGCTTATAAATAAATATTAATAATTTTATTTAAACATAATTAAATAATAGTTAATTATAAATAAATGTTAAAACCTTAAACCTTACACCCAATACCCTAAACTTTTAAACCCAAGATCCTAAATTCAGAGTTATTAATATTTATTTATAATAGTTACGATTAATGTTTAAATGAAATTATTAGTATTTATTTACAAGTCCTCCATATCTTTTATTTAATTTAATGACGATGTGTCATGTTATTATTTACTGATGGTGCATGAGATTTATGCACCGATAGTGCATCAAATATTATTCCATAATCATTCTCTTTAAATCTATGATATCTATATTATTTTTATTAGATTATGGCACACCCTAAAAAAATTACGTAAAAAGTATATTTATAAAAAAAACATTTAAAATATTAATAAAATTTTGATTGAAATGGCAAATGTGAAAATTTAGGAAGCTTGGTATCCTAAGTTTAAGGCTCACCTAATGTTTTTTTTGTATATTTTATTTTGAGTTCAATTATGTTTTATTGATTTTATATAAAAATATAAAAATATCATTATAGTAATATTTGTTACTTTTTAAGAATAATCATTTTTAAGTCTTTTTCAATTAAGGATTCATGTTGATTTCAAACCCACTTCCAGTGAGGCACAATGGAGCATTTATTATCTAATCGTATTACTTCTACCTGTTTAGATTTAATCTTGACATAATAACTTATTTGGCAATCTAATTTTACAAAAAAAATTATTTTAATTATCTATTTAATTTTTCATTTCATTTAATCTTTAAACTTATGATGCTTGATATACACAAGGATTGCCACATGGATATCACACCAACAATAAATTAATTTTTTAAAATTTAAAAAATTTAAAAAATATATATAACACCCCAAACTCGGCCTAGACGTTAAAACCAAGTCTGAAGAGTTACATTAACATTATTAGAAAAACCAACTTTTATAAACACAATTAAAAACCGTCTAATAGATTATAAACATTCAAAAAAAACCTAGCCAACAATCTTAGAAAGTCCTAATACGAAGAAAACACTGAAATTAGTGATAACATAAAATGTGATAAAGTAGAATGACCAAGCTTCCATTACACCGACCTGATCAAGACTGTGAGTTACCTGTAATTCAATAAATAAACAAAATGAGTTGATAACTCAGTGTGTAACTGATATAAATTCAAATAGAATTATAAATATAATGGTAAATTCCTAAACTCGTGTTCAAATCAGAATCAGAGGATATCCAGTACAGTCTTAACAAATCAGATGAATAGTAGAATAATTCAAGTTCGGATACAAAACATATCAGAAACAGATGCAGTTTTTCCTACCCCCATCCGCTACACACCATCTCCGACCAACCCAACACACCGTTAAGGGAATTTAATACCCATCCAGCCCTACACACTACATGGTGTCTGTTCGACACGTTCAACATGATTGTAGACTAGCTGCCAGATCAGATTAAGATAAAACGCCAAATTCACATATAAATTGTGGCTTAGCCACTGAACCAGAACAGATGACTTCTTCCTTTACACAATTCTCATTGAATGAAAATGCAGATTACGGATGTCAGATATCAAGAACGTACACACAGTTATTCAGATATAGTTCATAGTCAGATAGTACAGATCAATATCATCAATAGTCATCGCATTCAGTATACATCTAGATAGTCAACTACTCAGTCTCAGATCATTAGATAGCAACTTATACGGTCTAATTCAGATCATACGTACATTACAGAAGGCCTACATTCAAGTTAGATGACACTTACAGCCTTAAGGATAAATCTCATTTCTGACCCACATGCCCATATCGTTTCACATGGCCTAAATGACTGGCCTATATGGCTCCACATGACCTGGCACACGCCCATGTGTCTCACACGGCTTGATACACGCATGTTTCGTCTGCTCGTGTAGTCCTGAATCGCAAATAATGAGTCACATGGCCTGGACACGCACCCGTGTCTCTAGCCCATGTGGTCCCTAATGGCAAACAGTGAGTCGCACAGCCTGGACACATGCTCAAGTCTCTAGCCCATGTGGTCCCTAATGGCAAACAGTGAGTTGCACAGCCTGGACACACACCTGTGTCTCTGGCCCCTGTGGTCTTTAATGGAAAACAGTGAGTCACATGGCCTGCCACACGACCTAACACACAACCGTGTGATGTACACGGCCATATGGCGTCGACAGTCATGTTTTTCGGCATCCAAATTTCGCATAGAGTCGAGTTTTCGGTACGCACCTAAAGTAGTTTCGAAGTCAAAACAATGTAGAAGACTTTCGAAGCCTAAAACGACCATTCAATAACTTAATTAATAGTTTAATTGAACTAAGATGCTAATTCAAAATAGAATTAAACTACATTGAAAACTTCAACGCAAAAACCCCGAAATGCAAAATAGTCACTTACCAACGATCGTTCGACCCCTAACAGAAATTAAATTGTCGGAGGAACACTCCTATTAGGATCTTTGCCTAACGGAAGCAAAACAAGCCATTAATGAGAACTTGAGAAACCCTTACAGTAACATTCAAACTCATAATGCAACAACGAAAACAAATGAAAAGGGAAACAAAACAAAAGAAACTTACGCAGAACTTTTCAATCAAAATAAGGGACAACACGACGACCTCGATTTAACCCGTTAGCAAAGTTACCAAGGCAATCGACAAGAGAAAGAAAAGAAAAGAAAATAAAGAAGAATAAAAATGAAAAGGGAAAGAGGGAAGAGGGAAGAAAGAACGTCAATTAACTTTTAAAAAATAAAACTAACAAAAGATTTACAACATTTAACAGGCTACACACAAAAATATTTCTCTATTAACTGCGCAAAGACTCGAAACATAGGATCAGGGAGTAAACAAATGCTTAATCAATGAACCGACAAACTCATTCTTAACACAGATTATCAAGGAAATAAACTTAAGTCATTGGCTTAAGAGTAGAGGTTAATTTTAAACAAAAGAGCAAAACTTCCTAAAAACTCGACTTGAACCCCTGACCTCAAACACATACACAGAGTACGTAACCACAAATACAAAAATTTAATTACGATAGAATTCAACAGTCAGACATTCAAATTTTTAGGGCATAACAATAACAAAAATTATTTTTAAGTATAATACCCAATTTTAGCCCGGGCTCACATATGGAAACATAATTTTTGAGGATATGCAATCTTAGATATGATATGCAATCCTAGATATGATATGCAATCTTAGATATGATATATGCAATCTTAGATATGATATATAATCTTAGATATGATATGCAATCTTAGAATATATGATTTTGTAATCTTAGAGATTTAATTTGTAGATACCCTTTAATCTCAGCCGTTGATGTAATTGATCTGTACCGTTGGATTTGGGGAGGCTCAACTATAAATAGAGGCCTCTCTCTTCATTGAAAAAAAAAAGAGGAGGAAAGATGAGGAATAAAAAAGAACGATTGGCAGTTTTTTTAAAGGTGGCTTACTATTTTTTTCTTTCGATTATTTTTTTTACTTATTCACGATTTTAAAAAAGGGAGAAGGTGATACCACTGCGAATTTTATTTATTTTTTATTTAGCCCCTCCGCCTTTTAATGTTTTTGTAATTAAGTTTTCTTTATTTTTTTAATTTACCCTTTTATTTATTTTAAATTCCAATTTAATCATTTTGAACGATACCATTTTAGAAGAGAAGGGAAAATTTCCCTTCCAGCCCCAAATTTGTTTACTTGTAGTTCAATTTAATCCTTTTTATATTTTTCTTAAAATTAGTTAATTTTGTTAATGTAATTATTATTATTTTCATATGTAATTATTATTATTTTAGCTATATATATATGTATACTTGTTTCTATGTGCGTATTTATATATTTTTTTTAAAAACTAATATTTTTCGCATATTTATTTATTTAATATGAGGTAATTATTTTTATTTTATTTTATTTATATATAATTATTTTATTTATAATCTATATATGTTATATTTATCTTTGTATATATATGTATGTATACATATTAATATTTTTAACCAGTTTTTTATATACTTGTATATATATATGAATATATTTATTTTTTTAAATGCTCAAATATATGTATTTTTTAACACTTACTTTATAATTTATATTTTATTTTCACAAATGCATTATATATTCTGCTTTTATAAATTTTAATCCAAAGTTACATATGTAAATTATGTGTATGGCTTTTAATTTCAATGTATATATTATGTGCCTTTTATTCTTTATATTTTGTTTATTTTTTTTCGTTCGATTATTAATTCATGTTTTCGTTTATATGTTAAAAAGAATTGTTTTTTATGATTTATTTGATATTTTGTATGTGATTATTTTATTATGTATATTGATTTTATTTATTCATTTATTTTTTATTATTTCTAGGCTATTGTAATATTTATTAATTTAATATAGCATCACATCATTCTTTACTCGATTTCAAACTTTTCAAAATTGAGAGAATGCTTGAATTTAGGATTTTCAAGGAAATTGAGCCCTAACGTATTGGGTTCCGATTTTCTTCGTTAAGTCTAACAATCGAGCATTTCTCTTTAATCAAAAAATAAGAATTCATTATTGGGAATTCAACACGTTGTGTCCTAACGTATTGGATGTGACGCATTGATTTCTCGAAATGAATTTTTTTTTCTAAAAACAATAAAGGAAATATTCCAAGTTTAGGATTTTAAAGGAATTGTGCCCTAATGTATTGGGTGTGATTTCTTAAATCTTGGATAAGTGGATGTTCTTTTGAAGTAAAGGAAATATTCCGAGTTTGGGATTCTAGAGGAATCGTGCCCTAACGTATTGGGTGTGATTTCTTAAATCTTGGATAAGTGGATGTTCTTTTAAAATTTTATTGTACAAGTATTTTGGCCCAATTCATTTTGGGGAAAATTAGAATGCTGTGCCCTAACGCATTGGGTGTGGTATCTTCTTTCTCTGAAATAATAAGGGTCTTAATACGTAGCCTTTTAAGTTTTGCTAAGGATTATGTTTTTTTCCAAATTCTCGACCTTAAGACACTAATTAATTAACTAGGTATCAATTTTGGGCGTTACGAGGGTGCTAATCCTTCCTCATACGTAACTGACTCCCGGATCCGTTTTTCTAAAACTCGTAGACCAAAGCCGTTTTTTTAGGTGATCCAATCACACCCTAATAAAGATTGGTGGCGACTCCCAATTTTAATTTTTTAAAAAGTCGACAACCTAAAACATTTTTGTTTTTCAAAAGATGGTTTCAACATTAAGAAAATTAAAAAGTATAAAAATTATAAAAAAAATTAATTTTTAAAATATTAATCAATTGCTAATGTGACATACATATGGATTGTCACATGGATGGCATATCAGCAAAATTAATAGACGTTAATTTTTCCATTTATTTTGAATATTTTGGGGATCGACCCGTATAAACAACGAAATAGAAAATGTAGAGAAGATTGAACACAAATTTTACGTGGAAAACTCCATCGAAGAGGATAAAAACCACGATCAAAGGTGGCTTCAGCTTTTCATTAAATGAGTAAACAAATGAGAGTCCAATATGGAGGAAATAAACCTAAATGTACGGGTTTTTTCACCCAAATAATATAAAATAATTAAATAAATATTGAAATGGGATAAAATCATTAATATTTACGAATCTAGGCAGGAGTTAAAGTAAAAAACCGGTGTCGTCTAACCAATCGATGACATCCCTTTCCCCAACCACCGATCACATCAGCTTTTAAAAAAAATATTTTTTTTTAAAGTTGCCGCCTAGTTAATCAGCGACACCAGTATTGTACAGATTTAATCGCCATAGATTAACCCCTTACTACTATTCTTTCATCACTAGAAAGGAAAAATAATGGTTTTGGTCTTTCCATTATGTTTGAATTAAAAATTTAGTCATTTAGTGTAATTTGGTAGTGGAAATAGGTAACGCTATTAATTATTCCAATTTTATAACATAGATTTTTTTTTATGTTGACGTGATGAGTTTGAGGGTTGTTTTGAAGGAAAAAATTTATCAGCATTTGATTATGTTATATATTTGAATTGGCTAATTACATTATAAGCATAGAAGGACTAAATTACTTCAAATTGAAGTTTAAAGACCAAATCTTAAATTAAAATATAATATAGAGACCTAAACAATCATTTAACCTAAAAGAAAACGTAGGTTTCAATTATGGAAAGTGCTTGTGTGTACCTATATAGGTTATTTCATTTGTTTATAAAATTGGAATAATTAACATTGTTATCTATTTCCACTAACAAATTATACTAAATGACTAAATTTTAAATTCAAACATAATGGAAAGACCAAAACCATTATTTTTCCTTTCTGGTGATAAAAGAATAGCAGCAAGAGGTTAATCTATGGGGATTAAATCTGTACACAACCAGCGGCACCCATAATTTTTTTTAAAAAGTTGATGTGACCGGTGGCTAAGGAGAGGGGTGCCGCCGATTAGTCAGGTGGCACCGATTTTTTATTGTAGCTCCTGCCTAGATTCGTAAATATTACTGCCTTTATCCCATTTCAGTATTTATTTAATTATTTTATATTATTCAGGTAAAAACCCTAAATGTACTAAATGAAATTACCCAAAACACCGGTACAAAGCCCTAACTCTCATAGAATTCTCTCAAAAGGGGTACAAAATTCTCTTCATAGTTACCACAAAAACTTTCACCAAAACTTATATGCGACTACATCTTGTCGCCCTCAAAAGAAAAATCATGTAGTACATCATCTTTAATTGTCATTTCGAAACAAGGATACAAGGCCCTTTTAAATAGGCTAAGTTTAAAGGGCTAAAACTATAAAAATATCCTTGAAGGAATCAGAGTTCAATTGGGAGAAGAAGCCCTACTTGGCTATCAAAACATGATTGTATTACTTGAGGAATACGTCCTGTCGTCGTGATGCCCCATACATGCTCGTCATGACGTCGCCCTCTCCGGCAATTGGAGAACTCGTCACGTTGTCACGACGTCCCGACATCCCTCGTCGTGACTTCGCGCCTTGTCACGACATCAATGTCCATGTCGAGACGTCGTGCCTATTTCTCCTTTGTCTTTGTTAAGTGTCTACAAACTATTCGATAAATGCGAAACACACCCCCATAAAATGATTTGACAATAATGTAAATTCAAAAACTAAAAAAGATAAAAACTAAATGAAGTACTAAAATAATTTATTTTAAAAATTGGAAGATTGAATAATTCATTATACTATGCAATCAAATTCACTTTCATTGCATTGATCCTCTTCACTGACATCAAATGGTTTTTTTTCCATTTATATTCATTTCTTTTCTTTTGATTTTTTTACTCGGCTAATATAAAAATAATAATTAATTACAAAAAGGTATAGAAAATAAATTAATTACAAAATAGGCATTTGTTATAGAGTTATGACAGTGCCGCTTGATAAATTGGCGGCACCAGATTAAAATGTGATGACTTAAAATATTAAGGGACCTGATATGTAGATTTATTATTTTGGTTGGCAGCCGAAAAAAAAGCGGCGCCGCCTGAACTTTAAATGCGTAAATTGTTTCATAAACCCCTCTTGTTTATTATTTTCTTTTATTCCCTTCATAAACTCCCTTTTTCATTATTTGCTTCATATATAATTCACAGTTTCATACTCCATGCAAGTCAAACTACTTTCATGATTTTGTGCCTGGCACTACGTGTTTTAGCATGTTGCAACCACTGTTTATGCCTTTGAAAAGCTGATTTGCTCGAGAGTGCCTGGAACAAGAGGCAAAAATGTACATTACGAAAGAATCAGGGTTACTCCAAATAATTTAACTTAGCAAAAAGTTGTTCTAGAAATAGCTTAAAGGAATATTGAGAATATAAGGCCCTCTTTTCTCCTCACTGTTCTGTTCTTTTTTTATAATCTTATGGTAAAACAGAATAAAAGAAAATAATAAATAAGAGGAGTTTATGAAGCAACTTACGCATTTAAAAGTTTGGTGCCACCAAGCCGCACCTTAGAGCCTTCCTTTTCAGCTGCCAACCAAAAAGGGAAATTTTTGCGTATCAAGTCCCTTGATATTTTAGATCATCATATTTCAGTCCAATGTCGCCTTCTAACACTGTAGCAAATGCATGTTTTCGTAATTAATATGTTTTCCATACCTTTTTGTATTTAATTATTATTTTTATATTATTTAGGTAAAAATAATTATTATTATCTTTTATTTTCTTTATCTTGTTCTGCTACCATGGCATGTTCACGTTTTACCATTTTTTTTATTTTAAAAATTGAAGTTTGATTTCATTCATGCCTTAAAATTTTCACTTTATTCACTTATTATAAAATTTAAACTTATGTTTTATTAACTTTTTTAAAATTTTGTAATTATTTTTAATTTATATTTTTAATTATTTTGATTTAAATATTTAATATTTTCATTCATTTAATATAATAAATAAATTTATATAATTATATATTAATTAAACAAAATATTTAAAATAATATATCTATATTTTAGTAATTTTAATATCTTTAATTATTTATTGAATTTTTTATTATGTTATAGATTTCATCAAATACAAAAATTATTCTAGCGTTCTTAACATTAATTTCCTCTTTCATTATATTCAGCTCAATGTCACTGTTGCAATTGAATCTAAACATTTATCTCATCATTTATTTTAATCTCATCATTACAATACTTAATCTTATAGCTACAGTAATTGATCTCACCACCACAATTATTTTTAATCTCATTGTCCATCCAAAAGGATGCCTAAGTGGATGCTTATTTAACTCGTAACATTGTCTCAGTTTAGGACTTAATAATAGCATAGATATTATATATTTAATGGTTGATATACTATTGACACCTAATTTTAGTTTCAATGTGCAATTTGATACCTAATTTTTTTTGTCTAATTAAGTATCTATATTTGGTTTCCGTTACAAAAGTTGGTACCTAGACCAAATGGTATTAACTTTTCTGGGTGACTCAATGAATTTTGGACATATGACAACAACAACATCATTGTCAAAATATAAACAAGTATAAATTTATTTAAAAAATAAAAATAAAAAATGATTTTTTTATAAATTAAAGTAATATATATTAAAAATGCAAATGCAAATACAAAAATTATAAAATATTAAATATTAAATTAAAATGAAAATCATGAAAATATTAATCGAGCCACATAAAAATGTTTTTATAAAAATTATGGTCATGTGTCAAATATTTAACAAGCCACGTAAACTAAGTTGACATCATTTGATTTAGTTACTCACTTTGGGAGAGAATTTAAATATTTGAAAAAAATATTAAATGTCAAATTGATATTAAAATCAAACTTAGATATCAAATATTAACCTTATATTCTATGTTATGTTTTTTGGTTAATATATATTTTGCCTCCTAAATTTGTCTAATTGTACCTAATTGGTATTCTAATTTATTTTTGGACCTAATTGAATACTTGAACTTGAATTTTATCACTAACTTTAATACCTCTGCAATAACGTTATTACAATTTGATGATGCGACGTTGGCGAGCAATAAAAAGGTGACATGTAGCAACCTCATATCACAACACGTGGCAAACTCCAATAACAATTTTGATTTTTTTTAAAATGCATGATTTTATAAAAAAGATTATAGCAATTATTTTACATTGAGACCTTTTGTCGAGATTCATTTTATAATTATTTTCATTTGTCTAGATTTTAATTTTATATAAAATTACTAAAAATACATTTAGAATGAATTCAGGCAAAGTGATGTTCAAATTCATCAGAATCTAGACATTCGTTGTCCATATTCATTTTGGATGTGAAATAATATATATTAAAATTATATATTTACAAATAGATTTGGTATATTTTTTAATTTCAAATGATAATATAAAAATATGATATTTTAGAAAAGAAATTAAAAAATATGAAATTACTAAAAAAGCAAGTCCAGAATGGATTTGGATAAATGAATGTCCAAGTTGATTAGAATTTAGACAACCAAGTTCATTTTGGATGTGAAATAATTTTTATATTTTTTATATTTTATATATTTTTAATTTCAAAATAATAATATAAAAAGTTGATGTTTTATTAAAGAATTTAAAAATATATAAAATGACTAAAAAGCAAGTCAAGAATAAATATGGACAAATGGATATATAGGTTCATTTAAATAAGGGGAACCGTTTATCTAATTTATTATAGATGTGAAATAAAATTTATAAATTTATATATTTTATAATCTAAAATAAGGATTATTATTTGATACATTAGTGGTGGAGCTCTTTATTTAGTTTTTATTTTTTAAAATATCTGTAACACCCTAAACCTGTCCTAGACGTCTAGACCAAGTCCAAAGAGTTATATTATTGATATTAGGAAAACCACATTTATAACACAATCTTAATGAAACCATTCAACATATTATATCCATCACAGCAATTAACTAACTACATAATCTTTCCAACATCATAATAACATAGAATCCTGAAATTACTAATAGTAGAATTGAAAGGAATGGCAAAAGGGTTTGACCGAGCTCCCGCAGCGCTGACCCGTTCAAGTCTGGGAGCCACCTGAAATCCAGTCAACAACGAAATGAGTTATGAACTCAGTGCGTAAAAGACATTCGTTCAATTAAAACACATATATAAGGTAGTTTTTGAATCCCAAGATTCAGTTAGTTTTTGAATCCCAAGATTCGGTTAGATAACAAAAGCAATTTCATGTCGAATACAAAATAGATTAGTTACATACGTAGAAGCAATTTCAGTTTCATATACAGAACAGATTAGATTCATATGCAGTTATTCCTACCCCCATCTGCTACACAACATCTTTGGCCATCCTAATACACCGTTAAGGGTGTTTAATTCCCAACCAACCTTACACACCATAGAATGTCTGTCTGACACGTTTACAGAGACGCAACCTAGCTGCTAGATCGTAATGTGACAAAACGCCAGATTTGTATTTATACACATCATGGCTTAGCCACTGATTCAGAGCAGATTACTTCATTCTTCACAATATCCCAACCCATGCAAATGTATATTACAATTATCCATAACATGTGTTCAGTCATTCCAATCCATTTCACAAATAGATAATATCGATCAGTATCAGAAATAACCATCATAATACACATACATTTGTATCATCCATATATCAGTCTTAGAGTATCAGAAAGTCTTCATACAATCAAATTCAAATCATGCATACATTGTGGAAGTTAGTGCTCATGTTGGATAACACTCACGGCCTCAGAAACAAGATTCAGATCCTATTTATATGCCATACGGCCTAGACACACACCCATGTCCTTGCCCGTGTGGCTCACACAGCCTGGACATACGGCCATGTCCTTGCCCGTGTGGCTCACACAGCCTGGAAACACACCCATGTCCTCTACCCGTGTGGTTTACATAGCTTACGCACATGCCTATGTCCCTAGCCGTGTGGTCCTAAATCATAAATAGTGAGTTACACGGCCTAGACACACGCCGGTGTTTGTTGCCTGTGTGAACCCTGCATTAACATGGCCACACACGGCCTGGACACAAGGCCGTGTCCCTTACCGTGTAGCTCAAATTCAAGGAATAGTGGGTTACACGACCAATCACATGACTGTGTGGCATCGACAGCCATGTTTTTCGACGTCCAAAATTCATAAAATTAAGGGTTTTTGGTACACACCGAAAATAATTTTGATGCAAAAACAACATAAGAAACTTCCAAAGCTTAACACAACCATCCAATTTCACAAATAAGCCAGTTAATTGGCAACAATTTCCAATTACGCATATAACACCTATGTCGAAAGTTTCGACACGAAACCTTCAACATAACTGATACTTACCGAAAACTCAACAACGATCACTAGAATTGGTGTGTCATTTTTCACTATTTCTGATACTTCCGCCTAATAGGAAAACAAACCATCATCTATCAAAGATTCTCACAATACACTCAAACACCCAATTCAAAGCAAATTACGAAGAACAAATGGGAAAACTGTGAAAACGAATGAATTGACAATGACTTACTTAATAGCCTTTTGATCAATGCGATTTACAGCGTATAACTTCGACTAGACCGTATTTACTTACGACCGCAATCAGAGTGAAGAAAAATAAAAGAATTGAAAAAGAAAAAGAAAAGAAGGAAATGATAGAAAGGAAAAAAGAAGAAGAAGAAGAAGATGACAAATTAAAATTCTAATAACTTCCCGTCAGATTTCTATCACTTAGCAAAAATGTTCCTTATCGCATACTCTAGGATTCAAACACAGGACCAAACAAAATACAAATACTTAACCAATGAACCAACAGGCTCATTCTTGACATAGATTTACACAGAATTACACTTAACTATAAAATGCATGGATAGGGGTTGTTTCAAAACGATAAAGCTTTTAATGATGCAACTCAAACTCCAGATCTTAAACACAATAGCAGAACACAGAGCCACAAATATAAAAAATATTTACTACAGAATCTCACAATTAACTTCTCAAAATTTTGGGGCATTGCAATATCAATTAATAACACATAACAGATTCTTAAGTTCGTTTGTGAAGTTAAAAATTTTGGGGGGTTACAATATCAATTAATAATCCTTTAAAATAATAATATAAAAAGCTTATGTTTTATAAAAAAAAGAAAGGCTTAATGGTTTAAAAGCCCTTACGACCTTTTTGCACCCAATTGAGCCCTTAAACTAACAAAATTGGCCACATAGGCACTTTGACCATGTCAACGACAATTACTGACGTGATGCCATGTTAGCAACAGCTATTGATGTGGTGCTCCATGTCAGCGGTAGTTGTTGACATGGCATGTTAGCAAAAATTAAAAAATCAATTTTAAAAAATTTTAAAAAATTAAAATGAATATTTAAATTTTTACTAGAATAAACCTAGACATACTGTTGTCGAGGTTCATTCGTTTCAAAGCTTATTTTAAAAAAATAAAATAAAATAAAATTTAAGCAAGTTATTTTTTAAATTTTTTTATAAATTTGTAAAACTTGATTAAAATTTATAATATATTAAATAAATTTAAAAATAATAAAAATCATTAAAAATGAATCTGGACAATCATATGTCCGGATTCATTCAAAAGATTTTTCTAAATTATATAAAGTTTAAAAAAATTAAAAATTTTATTTAAAATTTTGATATGTGTATCTATGTTTTAATTCTATCGGTATATACAAAATACAAAATATTTTATAAAATAAATAAAAAATAATTTTAATTTAATTAATCTTATGTATAAAGTATTTTTAATGTATGAATATATCCAATTATTTAAAAATTTTAGGCTAAAAAATAATTGATACACCTTTTAGGCTACACATGTAATAAAATAATCGATACACTATTTTAATTAGATACATTCATGCATTAAAAAAAACTTTACACATATGATGAATAAAATTAAAATTATTTATATTTATTTGATAAAATATTTATTTATTTATTTTATATACATCCTAAAAGCTACCAACCGAATTAAAACATTGATACACATATCAAATTTTTAAAGAAAATTAATTTTTAATATGTTTAAACTTTATGTAATTTAGAAAAATCATCTTGAATGAATTTGGGCATATGGTTGTCCAAATTAATTTTGAGCTTAACTTTTAAATGATGATTATTATTATTTTTAAAAATTTTGAAATTTATTTAATATTTTTATAATTTTTAATAATTCTTTTACAAATTTATAAAATTTTAAAAATATTTTTTAAAATTTTTTTTAAAAATTTTGAAACAAATGAACTTGGACTGCCATTTGTCCAGGTTTATTCTAGTGAAAAATTAAATATTCCTTTTAATTTTTTTATTTTAAAAAATTGAATTATTTACTTCTATTTTTTCATCAACAATTGTCGTTGACATGGAGGACCACGTTTTGTTATGTAATAGTCAATGTTTGTTAAAGGGCCTCTTTAACTAGTTTTGTAAGTTAAAGGGTTCAATTTGGTGCAAAAGGTCGCAATGGCTTAGTTGATCTTTTTCGAAAAAGTTAGAAAGCCTCTTAAACCGTTAAGCAAAATATGAAATATACAAAATTCCTAAACTGCAAGTGCAGAAGGAATTGGGTCAATTTGTTGTCTAGATTCATCACTCTGAATCTAGATAATCATTTATCCGAATTCATCTTTTATGTAAGATAATTTTTATAAATTTATATATTTTTAAAAAATTAATATTTTTATTAAAATTTGTCATGTGTTATGATCTGAAGTTATCATGTGTCAAATTTCTATTAATTGTTAGTTTTATGTCATCAAATTTTATGGACATTACTACAAAGGTATCAAAGTGTGGTAGACAAAGCCCGGCCCAACCCCATTAAAATAAAAAATTTCCCATTTAGGTATTTTTATAATTTATAAAATTTTAAATTAGTAATGGTAAAATTACATTTTACCTTTTATCTTCCAAAAATAATAAAAAATTAATTTAATCATTTAAAAATTATAAATATATAAACTATTAAAATAGTAAAATATATTTTTATTATGGTAAAAATATGTAATTTAATTCCGTCTCCAAAATTTTTTTTAACTTCACTCCTAGTGGTAGAATGTAAATTCAAATATCAATTAAGCTAAAAAAATAGGTACTAATTTGATACAAATGTACAAGTTGAGTACAATATACATATTAACTAATATTTTTATTTTAGTCTATAATTGTCAGTTTGTGTTTTACGTATAAAATTAGCCTGCTGAGCACAAAACAACAAAAAACACCAACGTCGGATTTGCATCTTGCACTTCTCCCACTGAGCTGCTCTCTTTCCAATAAAAAACTCCCCAAATATAACATAAGCTTATCATATTACTAATCATTAAAGATATTCCAACGAAAACCAGAAAAAAAAATGTCTTGGAAATTCTTTGGCTCTCACTCTCTCCCTCTCTTCTTCCTCTTCTTCTTTTATTCCTTTCCTTTAATCTCAACTCAACACAATGATGATCCAACATTTAAAACCATGCATGATTTCTCTGGGTACCCAGTTGATGAATCATCACACACTTTTACACCATCAAATTCAATCTCACTTTCAGTTGATATTCAAGCTCTGCAAAAACAGGTTGTTTTAATTCCCCCCCCTCAAATCTTTTGAAATATGGGTTTTTGTGTTTGGGGGTTTAATGTTGTAAAATGGGAAATTTTTTTTGTGCTTTAGATTGATGAGCTATCAACTTTCTCGGACACACCTGCCCCATCAGTAACTAGGATTCTCTACACTGAGAATGATGTATTGGCTCGCAGGTAATTCGTGTATTCTTGTTTGTATATTTCGCCGTTTTGCAAACATGGTTAAGGCACTTTTATATAATTTTCGGTAAATTAATTTGTATTGTGTAGATTTTGAAACTTTAGAGCTGTATTCGGGTTATTTTTTTCATGTCTTATTGTGCTTTATATTGGTTTTTAGTTATATTTTGTATTTCATATTGCTTAATCGTGTCGGGTCTAATATTGCGGATTTAGTTTTTCGTCTAATTAAAGGACTCAATTTTTATTTATTTATTTTGTTGATACTGCTTCTAAATGATTTTAGGATCAATTGTAAATTTCAGGAAATGAAAAATGGAAACCTAGTTGTTTAGTTTAGTGTTGTTGAGTTGAGTTCTATGTACAACTATATTTCTACGCGGTAGTGAGTTTCATCCTAGTCGCGGTTGCGGTCTCATTCACCATGGTTGTTGTGGATGTTTGTAGTGTTTCAGTGAATTTGGTATTGTCATGGACGATACACAATATGATGCAAAGATTATAAGTTCCGGTGTTCTACCGCATTTACATTACATAATGACCACATTTTAGAACTGTGCATCCGTTCGGGTTCAATAATGTTTTCTTTGCAACATTTAACTACAGGTACGTCAAAAATTTAATGGGACTCGCTGGGCTTTCCGTTACAGAGGATGTTGTCGGGAACATTTTCGGTCGGTGGTAGGTTCTTCTTTTTTTGATTGCTGATTGTCCCATCTTACTAAGATTCTTCTTGTTATTATTGATTTCAGCTGAGAATTTTAATGCCACCTCGAATGAGTGATTGATGTTTGATTATTTCCAAAACGGGATTGCATCAGTATTATTGTAAGAAGCTATGTTGGACTTCATTTTTCTTGAAGTATTTGTATCCTACTCTTATGTCCTATGCATTTAGGGACGTGTATGAGTTTGAGTAACTGATACTCACACCCAAGTACATGAAAAAACTGATACTTACACCCGAATCTGAGTAACATAGCTTTTAAGTTACATATGTTGTTACATCTGGCATTTATTTGTTTGTTTGAATTCTCTCTGCTGATTAACTATTATGGTTAGAATGTCAAATGTGCTTTATCTTGATTAATCCGGTTACAGTTTGTTGATGATTTTGGACCAACCTCGTGTTAATTATTGATGGCGTGGATATGAATTTTAAAAATAACTGGTTGTTTTCATGTGTATCTGAGAGCTCCGCGATTGATTTTAGTTTACTCTTGGTTTCTTCACGCCACTGCAATGTCACTGTTCTAATATCCACTCTTCATCTTGTTCTCACTGTATTTCTGATTTGCATTTTGTCTTCAAGCTTACATTAATATTGAGACCTTCATTTCTTGGATGATGTGTTCATTGCTTTTGTTTTGGTTCTTTGAATGCTTTTTACAATGCAGGGATGGCTATGAACCAGAGCTTACTGCAGTGGCAACAGGTTCTCACATCGATGCTATTCCGTACTCCGGGAAGTATGATGGTGTCGTCGGTGTTTTAGGTGCAATAGAAGCCATTAATGCACTAAAGCGGTTTGTGATTTGTCACAATGTTTTAAACCTATAATATCCTTAAACCCTAATCTAATGTTGGTTTTTAAAGTATTTGATTCATTTTCTAGCAAAACAAAATAATCTTCATTCTGATAACTGTATATCTTTTCGATTAAGATCTTTGTTTGCCTAGGTTAATGCATTGTGGCTAAAACTTTTGTCCATGATAAATGGATTATTGCAGGTCCGGGTTCAAACCTAAAAGGTCATTGGAGATAATTTTATTCACTTCAGAAGAGCCAACACGCTTTGGGATCAGCTGTTTGGGAAGGTTAGCATGACTGAGTAGCAGACTTTTCTTTTTTGCAGATTTAACTTGTTTATTACACTCCAAACTATGTTTCTCTGAATTTTTATTTTTCTGGAAGTACCCATGTCAGACCCCTGTATTGACACTTTCATTATGAGTATGGGAATGAGCCTCCAAGGACTCTCCAAATACATGAAAAAAACTTTAAAAAATTGAGCATACTTGTATCCGACACTCGCATTTGTGTCCGAGTAAAGTAGAACTTCATATGTCTCATAGCTAGGGATAACTTCTTGACTTGGGTTTGAAGTCTCTGATATGTTTCGTCAACATGCAGCCGCTTATTGGCTGGCAGTGAAGCACTTGCTGAAGCTTTAAAGGCGACAGTTGATGGTCAAAACATTTCGTTCTTAGAAGCCGCAAGATCTGCTGGTTATGCTAGAGATGAAGATGATTTATCCAGAGTGTTTCTGAAGAATGACAGTTACTCGGCTTTTGTTGAGTTGCATATAGAACAAGCGCCGATTCTCGAAGAAGAAGGTATCTTGCTTTTGAATGTTACAGTTTTCTCTTTCTTACAATGTGTTGGGATCGGCTTATCCGTATGATTCTTTATTTCAGGTATATCTATTGGCGTAGTTACTAACATCGCTGCCCCTGCAAGCATAAAAGTAGATTTTGAAGGCAATGGTGGTCATGCAGGTGGCGTCTTGATGCCAGACAGGTTAATATTACCGATAGTGACTATTTTTTTTTTCTTTGAAATACTAGTGCCTACACGTATATGGAGTGAGTACGGGAATATGACCCTTCAATAACCTTCCAAATAAACGAAAAAACTTGGGAAAAAAATTGAACATCCTAGTCCAACATAAGAGTGACATTCTTATAACGCTAATGCCAACTTCTGCAACTTTTGTGTTTCATTGATGCTGATTGTAAATAGCATATTTCATATATATATATATTTATTTCCAAAGGTCGGAGTAGTTTGGTTAAATTAGATTCAGGTTCTGTTAGATCATCCTCATTATACTTTTTTCTAGAATGCTTATTAAGTAAAAAGATCCATAACCTGTGTGTATACTATTGAGTGCAGAAATGATGCTGGACTGGCAGCTGCCAAGTTAATGTTAGCTATCGAGAAACATGCAACAGAATCCGGATCACTTGATACTGTTGGTACAGTAGGTAAATCTGAAGGAAATATTTTCATGTTTTCGTTAAAAGAGTTCTTCTGCACTAAACGAAGCTTCCTTTATTTCATCTGAATAGATTTTTTTCCAACTAATATAAATTTATTATTTTTGTTTTCTAGGGATTTTGGAGCTTTACCCGGGAGCAATCAATAGCATCCCTAGTAAAGCTCACCTTGAAATTGGTAAGTATCATGCAATGTTAATCGGACTTGGTTGTGCCTAACACGGGTATTTTCAGATCTTTTTCTTATATTTGGAAGGTCTTTGGAGGGTCATATCCCGGTTCTCATATTCATATATGCGTTGGACATTGGTGTTGAAGATGGTTATTTCAGGAAAAATGAAGAATTGGAGCAACATGGTATTATGTTAGCAAGTATTCTTCCAAGAGAATCTAAGTTTACTATGAGAATCTTTAGTTGTCTCACATGCTTAATCCAAGTCAAAAAAGCCTACTTCAACAAAGATAGAACCTATTTTGCTCCAACTTTATTTTTCTTGAAGTACCTATGTCTGATACCAGTCTTTGATGCACATTTGGATCTAGATGTGATATATGACCCTCCAAATACATGGAAAAGCTTCTAAAATTTTGAATATACTTGTGTCAGACACATACTCATATCTAACATTCACACAAATCCTAGTAACAGAAGATAGAACCATTCTTAAATTTGCCTGACCTCACTCTTGGATAATATGGGCTGTATATCTGGATTACTATCTGATAATCAGATACATTTTCGTTTCTTATTACTTTTTTTTTGGTAGATGTACGAGATATCGAGGAAAGCTTTAGGAATGCTGTTATTAATAAAATCCATAAAGCTGCAAAATCAATTGCCAAAAAGCGCAAGGTCACCTTATCAGAATTCAAGATCATAAATCAGGACCCACCAGCTCATTCTAACGGATCAGTAATCAAAGCAGTGGTAGACGCCTCGGATGAGCTGAACCTAACGTATAAGTATATGATCAGCAGAGCTTACCATGACTCACTGTTTATGGCAAGGTAAGGGAATGGTATTTAGAAACTAAATCTTTTGCAAGCTCCAAAACTATATGTTTAGCATAAAGCTGAAGTTCCGGTACCAAATATTTTGAAGAATTATATGAGCATATAAACTATGCAGTTTCGATGTCTTTTAGATTGTAAATTTTAGGAGAATAAATGGAGCGTGGACACTCAATCCTGAAATGTTGAATTGTTTCAAATGCTAGGCTTACTGAATTTTGCTAGACTATTCTATCTTTAGATGGCTCTGGGGGATGTTCTCTTGGAAAAGTGCTGGGATTCTCTATAATTGAGCCGAGCCGAGTCGAGCTCAAACTCGACTAAATATTCAAAGCTTGAAGCTCAGTAACTTGCAAGCATAGATATCTCATTTACATGCCTAATTCTCTCCATCCAACCCATCCTGATAAACTAGGAACATGCATGAATGTCTGGATAGAGAAGAAAAGCTCCCGATTCAGATTTCGGATCCTTTTCCCAAATATTAACTTTCACTGTAAGGGAAAGGAATTGTCGAGGGGATTAGTCATAATATGCACAATTTTACTGTAAATACACAATTAAACATGCCAATGTAGTCTCAATTTCACAATCATCAGCATTGTCATCATGATTAAATACTACAATTAGATGCTGATATTCAGATTTCATATTCATCCAGGATAGCTCCAATGGGCATGATATTTATTCCATGTTACAAAGGTAAGATCTGCGTTCTCTTACACCTAAGAATCAATGTAATTTTTTCTACCAATCCTTTTAAATCAACTAAATTATTGTGATTAGAGTATCACATATCTATGTTATTTGGACTTGGATGCGAGTGTCGGATATGATTAAGTGTTTTTTTAATGTATTTGGAGGGTTTTTAGCTATGTTGCTTCGACTCTTCATTTTACTCAAAGTATCTATGTTTAACTCATATTGGTGATAAAAACTTTCAAGGATCCTCCAAATACATTAGAAAACTTTCAATGAATAGACATGTGTCAAACACAAATCCATATTCGATACTCATAATTCAGTCCAATTAACATGTCTTTGTCATATCCACTTATCTATGTTCCGATCTTGTATTTCAAGAAATGAAAAGTTAGAGCAACATAGTCGCACAAAATGCTAAGTAGAACTACAGCAGCAAAAGCATTTCATTTATCAACAACATATACTGCATCAGATTTCAGATTAAGTACATAGCATTTAAGTATAGTAACATGGTGTGCATGGATTGTTGAACTGCATTCGAGCTAATGAACATGAGAACAAACTTAAAGCAGATTAAATTGTATTGGTATTTGCAGGATATAGTCATAAGCCAGAAGAATATGCGTCACCTCAGGATTTAGAAAATGGGGTGAAGGTATTAGCGCTAACCTTGGCCAAGTTGTCTTTGCGTTGATGTGTTGTTGTATATTGTAGTTTTTATTAGGCTGGTTAATGCCACTCTTTGTCAATATTTTCAATAATAACAACTTTGGCATTTATGAAAACTTTGTATCATGTTTGAGAATCCAATCTCAAAGATAATGGAACTCCTACAATTTGGCTTTCTTCTTTTTCTTGGTGCAGTGGAAGATACTGTAAGATGCTTGAGGTGAAAGTTGAGATAATAAGTGTTGAATTTAGCTCCCAACCTTTCAAAACTAATCCAATTTGATCATCACCTTTTCAAAAAGTGTTGAATTCTTTTTAAAAAGTGTTGAATTGTTGTTTTTTAATTGAAATCCTGACGCAAATGTTAAATTTTTAAACATAATAGCTTGCATGGCAATTCATGTGTAGTTGATGTTAACTTTTTTTATGAACTTTTTATATATATATATATATTTTAAATTTTTTTATTTTTATAATTTTAAAATTATTTGTTAATGTAAGACAAATCAGGTCATATCAAACAATGTTGTAGTCAATATATTTTTCAAACAATATATTCTTCAAACAAATACGATTTGATTTTTTTTCTAAAAAAAAGTTAATAGTCAAATTTAGCTCAAAAAATAATTAGACTCAAATTGATAATATATATAAATGTTCAAGGCTAAATTTATCAATATGCCTTAAATTTAAATAAAAAAAAATATTTTCTATAATACTAGTATGGTTGGCATTGGGTTAGTTTTTTAATCTTTTAACTAATTTATAGAGTAAAAATGTAAAGGTTATAATATCTTCCAAGTTCCCGAATCATTTGTATATTTGAAATTTAGCCTACATGGACCTGAATTTAACAAATTGACATTTTTAAAATTAATATTAACATTTTAATCAGAACAAAGTATTTAAAATTACCAAATGGCATCATAAAAGTTTAGGCACCAATTTATGTTTGACTATTGTTAAATAATTTTAGGAAATAATAAATGGACACATTCATTTTCTTTTATGCAATATTGAGGGTAAGAGACAAGAGTGACAATATTTAAACTTGTGTTAAGTGGACATTTGATAAAAGTTTTAACCACCGTTTCATACAAATTAAGACAAAAACACATCCAGTTGAAAAGCCCTAAAGACCTTTCTGTATTAGATATAATTCTTCAAATTAGATTTGATCCAAATTTAAAAGTTTTCTATCCACGCCGCAGTTGAAGAAGTTGGCATACAAGATTAAGGAGTAGGTTCAAATTTTATTGTTGTAAAATAGAGTTATTATTTGAATAGAATTTTAAGTATTATTAATTAATATTAGAGTTAATTATGTTAATTGTTTTGAATAATGTTACTTTGCATTGATTACATAAAGTAAAATTATATTATATGTTGAATATATTAAAAATTCTTTAACTATGATTTGAAAATTTTCTATTATAATATTTAATTTGATAAATTAATATATTCTAATTATTTAAAAATTTGATTGAATATTAAACGTGTAAAACTACATGCAATGCATGTGTCAATAGAATCTACTATATATAAAAGCACGAAAAAATTAAATTGAGGAGAATAATCTTTATTTTCCATCTTATTACTAAATGTAATGATAATATTTAATTTAAAATTATTAGTTAAAAAAGTTGAAATGAAATAATTATACATTTAAGAATTATTACAATTTAATAAAAGCTGTGATAATTACACATTTAAAAAGAATTAGAATTTAAGTTATAATTATTAATTAAAAAATTGTGCTAATTTTAAATTAAAATTATTATTGAATAGATTTTTAAGCATAAAATATAGGGAAAAAAGGTTGTGATAATTAAAATTAAAATTAAAATTTACCATTATTAGTTAAAAATTCACTTAAACAAAATTTGTGTTAGTTTTATTTTAAAAAAATTGTGATAATTTTATTGATGTAAAATAGAGATATTATTTAAATAGATTTTTAAGTAAATTAATTGTCACTTATTAATATTAGAATTAATTATGTTAGTTAATTATTATTTTGAATAATATTATAGGTTGAATCTGTAAAAACTATTTTAAATATTATTTAAAAAAATTCTATTACAATAAATTAATATATTTTAATTATACTCAATAAATTTAAATAAATATATTATATTACGGTAATAGATAAAATAGATATGTATTGTTGTCCACAAAATCGTAATTAAACAAAAAAATCCATCGCTATTTATTGCTGTCCGTACTTAGCTGTAACTCAGATTTCACGATTGTAGTGAAAAGTAACAAAAATCGAATATTCGAGTTGGATTAAATTGGTTAGATTTTTATATTAGACTTGAATTTGAAAAATAAAAAAACTAGTTTCTATTTCTCCTTTCTTCCCCAAGAAACCACAAAATGTTGTCCGCTGGATCTTCGGTTAAGGCTAGGTGATCAACCTCCACTACCTCGCCCATTCAAATTTAAAAAATCCTGAATTTGTTTGAATTTTCTGGCGATACTATGGATGAATCTTTCTTCGATCTAATGGAATTCTTGAAGAAACCTACCATAACCGAAACATTCGTCGACATTTTGTTATGTGCGGTGCCCATATGGTTAGCAGTGATGATCGGGCTCTTCATCGGTTGGGCTTGGCGTCCTAGGTGGACCAGCTTGGTTTTTCTAGGTCTCCGATCTAAGTTCCGGTTCGTCTGGACTGCTCCCCCTGGGTTCGGAGCTCGCCGACTCTGGCTCGCCTTTACTGCTCTTTCCGCTTTCTCTGTTTGCCGTACTGTTTTCTCCAACTTTATTAAAGGGAGAGCCAGGAAATCGACTGCTGAAACTTCCAATTCGGCGGTTCCTTTACAATCTCCGTCGCCTACTGTGAGGATTTCGCCTGAAGGAGCGGCTGGTACAGTTAGGTTAGTGTTATATATATATATACACTTACTTTTTAGGTTTTGTATTTGTGTAATTAAAACTTAACTTTTTTGCAATATTTTTTTCTTAAGAAAAATAATGCTACTTGGCTCGTTTATTTTATTTTATATGATTTCTATTAAGGTAAAATATGAATTAGGCTTTCTAATTGAACTTTAAAAAATTGACCTAATTATGAAAATGGGGATATGAGAAAATTGTTTATAGGTTAAACCGGAATCTTTAATATATAGTCATGTCAACGCATTTTGGTCATTAATATGGAAGTTTTAGTAATTAGCCTCGATAGCGAGTTATGAAAGTGAAGAATTTGTATAGATCTTATGGTTAGGAATCAGGATTGTTGAAGAAATTGACTGGCTGTTCATCCGGTGATACTTTCCTTCAGCTAATGTTATATACTAGTTAAAGGAATTTATTTTTCTCTTAAAGCATACTCTAATAGTAGGACTGGTGATGTGTAATTTAAGTTAGTAATGTCAAAACCTAGCTAATCTATTGAATCTAGTATGGTTTAACGGTAATTTTTGGGACAAATTTTATGAGAATTCTGTCTAATATGCATCAATATTAAGTATGCAGTGTAATGTTTAGCATGGCTCAAAGACGGTTACATGAAATTCATAATAATTAAGGACTGCTAAGACTTAAGAGGGTTAGAAATTGGTGACCGATCTTATGTTAAATATTTTAGAATCACCTTTTTTTTTATGGTTCTCTGGCAGGTTAATGTCCCGCACCTGGTAAGGGGGAATGGGGTCTAGAATCCCTGCCTTGTGGAAAATCCACCTTCTAGGGGAGCTGTGTGTACCATCTGGTCAAGCTCCAGGGTTATTTAAACATCATCCTTAGGATATAGGGAAGTGAGCAAACTGAGCTTGTAAGGAAATAGTTGGGAAAAATGCTTATATATGGTTCTACCTATACAAGATGAAACTAATCGTGGTATTGATGTGGAAAACCTGAAAATTATATAACAAATTTATTTAATAGTCATAGTTAAGGTCAAAAGAATTTGGATGTTGGAAACATGTTTCATGACTTTGCTACAACAGTGTTGAATGTAGATATCGTAGTTATATGTGTTTAATGCCAAAAGAAAATATTTTGATCTAGATAAACTTTTAATGCCAAAAGATTTATCTAATCAAGCTTTTAAGTTATGAGATGTCAGTTGTAGAGCTTGTTTGCTGAAAAGGAAATATCCTTACATGCTTTGGCTATATAACTAAAGAAAATTTCCCCCTTACGTGCTATTGCTAGTGCATGCATGTTTTGGTTGTAATGCTCTGGCTGTTTTTACTTGTTCAAGAATTTATTGAAATATAATTTTTATTTTTGCAGTAATTTCAATGTCATTGTTGGAAGCATATTATTTCCTGCTGTAATTAGTCTTGTTGTGTTACTATTGGTATGGTTAATGCTGTTTCTTGCATGAGCATGTTCATGATTGATACCTATTTCTTTACAGCCCCACCACTAAGGCTGAAGAAAGGCAACAGGATATTGTCACTGAGAATGATTTGGCTCACCTCTTACATTTACTTGAAGGCAAGGAAGGGGAGATGGAATGGCAAAATATGATGGAAAGGACTACCCCGAACATGTCATACCAAGCATGGCGCCATGAGCCTGAGGTAGGTTTCTGATTATTGATGCACTTCTAATATCATAGAGAGTTGCCATGAAACTTGTAGGATCTGTCTTACTCTAATAAATAAAACTTGCCACATAAACATTATAGTTTTAGGAATAAATTTTCTGATTTTTTGGTTCTCTTCTCTCTCCTATAAGATAGAATGAGAGCTTGGGTGAAATTGGGAAATCCCACAGTTCACTTTCCTGTGATCTTGAATGGCTTTGAGCATTCTGCCTGGCTTTTGATATCTTATGAGTTGCCATGGAACTCGTAGATTTGTCTAAAGGAAAAGCTTGCCACATAAAATGTTATAGTTTCAGGAAGAAATTTAGTAATGCTTTTTCATTCTCTCTCATTGAGAACTGGGGGGAATTTGGGATGTCCCTGCAGTTTACTTTCCTGTGATCTTGAATGGTTTCCAGCTTTCTGCATTGCTTGTAGATCTTGTCGGCATCACATTTCTTTATTCATGTGGCATTTGATTTATGACTGAACCTAAGCATTTTTATTTATCGAATTTTCAGAGGTTATTAGGTCGGAGGATGGAAAATGTCAAATGGCTTCACATGATACTTCACCATTTCTTTTTATTTTGTTTTTCTTAGATGGAATTCCGTGTTTGATCATGCATTGTATGATACCTGATGGTCATATAGGCCACATGTATTACTTACTGTGATTTTGTTTACAGAATGCCCCTGCAATTTATCGTAGTAGAACTGTCTTTGAGGATGCAACTCCAGAGTTGGTCAGAGATTTCTTCTGGGATGATGAGTTTCGACCAAAGTGGGACACTATGCTTTCATATGTTAAAATTTTGGAGGAGTGCCCTCGTACAGGGACAATGACTGTTCACTGGATAAAGAAGGTAGGTGAGATGAATGGTTTGTATAATATTTTTTACTGATTTTTTTTGGAGTAATAAGCTTTAAAGCGTTTAAGACTTTGTATGGACTCACATATCTCGGCTTGTTTCATCTTTTTGGCAGTTCCCCTTTTTCTGCAGTGATCGGGAGTACATAATTGCTCGAAGAATATGGGAGGCTGGAAATGCTTACCATTGTGTGACAAAGGTACATGCTATAACTATGTTGCACTAACTCTTCATATTTGTTGCAGTACCGGTGTCCAGCACATGGGGATGGGGGTATGACCTCCAAAGTTCCTTCAAATACAGAAAAAATTCAAAAATCTGACCATACCCATTTTGGACACTGTAACACATCCACCACTCACACAGACTCTGAGCAACATAGGGCTTAACATTCTATTGTTTAGTTTGATCTGTTAATTTTCAGTAAATCTATATTCCTTTGGAGTTGCTATGAAGGGGTCTGGTGATATTAATTTATGAAGGAGCATTAGGGGTGGGGTAGGGTGTGGAGGAGGGACAGTGAAGAGTGGTTTATTAAGGTGATTGTCTGTGGCGGTGGTAAGCATGGCTAATAATTCTATATGACAATTAAGTTTATTTAAATAAATGACTTCAACAAGTATTTATTAGGTGCTGCACTTTATCTTGATCATCAAGTAACTAATTTTTGCATAAAATTGACTTCAAATTGTGTTGTTTCATTTTTTTTTCTTTTAAGTATCTGTGTTTTACACCCATGTCTAATAGATATAGGGTATATTCCTCCCATGACCTTCTAAATACATGAAAACTTTTGGAAAAATATGAACATACTTGTGCCAAACACATACTTGAAGATACTCATACCCAAGTCTGAGTAGCATAGCTTCTGAAGATGCTTGAATCACCCGTGTCTGTTGAGCCTGTTTTAATATCATGTGTGTGTATTATGGTTCGTGTAGAGGAAAGAAATAGGTTACTATATGTAATCCAGTGTGGGTTTCTGCATGAGGGTGCTAAAACAAGCTATAAATTGTTTCAGGGAGTGCCATATCCTGATTTGCAAAAGCGTGACAAGCCAAGACGTGTGGAGCTTTACTTTTCGAGTTGGGTTATCAGGGCAGGTAAGTCCTTTCAGTCAACCTCTCGATTATTACAGCAAAACTTTGGACACTGTTATCAACAGTCTCATTTTTATTATTCAATTCGTGATGCAGTGGAGTCCAGGAAAGGAGATGGACAGATGACTGCTTGTGAAGTAGCTCTTGTACATTATGAAGACATGGGGATCCCGAAAGATGTAGCAAAATTGGGCGTTCGTCATGGGATGTGGGGAACTGTAAAGAAATTGCACTCAGGCATGAGGGCATACCAGAATGCGAGGAAAACCAACAGTTCCTTGTCAAGATGTGCACAGATGGCGAGGATTACTACAAAAATTTCTCCTGATGAGAGCGCGGGTTCTCTTCGTCCTGCTACCGTGGAAGATGAAAAGGATCGAACTATGGGTATGAGGAGGGAGCATGATAATGGGCTTGATTGGAAGTGGATAGCCATAGGTGGAACCGTAGCGCTGGCTTTTGGACTCCATTCAGGTATAATTGGAAAGGCATTGTTAGTGGGAGCAGGGAGGAGAATGGCCCGGCGGTGAGGTTTTTTTCTGGTGAGAAAATTCTAGATTTGAAATTACCCACGACACGCTATTGAAATGAATTATTTGTTATGTACCATAATCATATAATGAAATGCCTTAGGGCATGTTGCTCCACCTTCATTCGATTTTAACTTCTAAGCATGATTGGGCAGTATTACACCAAAATGTTACTCAAATATGATGGAATGTTTTCACTTTTATATAACAACAATTCAACTACAATACGAATATTCAAATGTTTTCAATTCCTACCTTCTATTCTTAAAAAGAGAAATAAATTTACTACTTTAGTTTTTTAATTAATGTATTTTTATTTATTGTTGAGTGTTTTTAAGTAAAATATATTAACATAAATTTTAATTGTAATCAAAGTATTTATATCATATTAAAAAAAATTGATACATTGTAGGGTAAACCATAAAAATAGTCATCCAACTATTAAGGTGTTTTTGTTTTAGTAAATTTTTTTATTTTAGTCACTAACGTTTACTCTTGACGCCAAATCACTTACAGTAGTATTCTTTTATTGGTATAATAATAACTTTAATATTTTAATGTTTATAGATTTTATTAATTTAGTCTTAAATCTAAAAAATTCAACAAATTTGACCATCAACTTAATCTTGATTCTTAAAAATTAAAAATTTTAAAAGTATGAAGCATATTTAAAGCTTCATTTTTCGATAAAATACATTAGATTTCAAAAAAGAATACATACAAAATTATAAAATATCTAGATGAATATTTATTTTTCTTATTTGTTAACATGAAATCTATTTATCAAAATAATAATTTTATAAATAAAAAATTTTAAAGGGAAAAAAATCATGAAGAAGACTTGTATAGATTCAGCTTCTCTTTTTTCAACGTTAACAACCACCATGTTTAGGTTGAGTTAAAATTACAGCCTGAGGTCGAAAAGGAGAAGAGTTGATGTCTTAAGGTCGTTGCCTAGAACAAGTTTGTCGTGTTTGAGGTTGTGCTTGAGGGCAAGCATGATGGGAAATGTATAGATGAGGATGAGATTTTGAATACCCAATATGTAGAAGGCTGTATTGGTAGCTTTACAACCAAATCTTGGCTCGATAGCACGATGATGGAAGATGTGAAAATTAAGGAGTTCAGAGTAAAAGTTATTGGTATTGGTAATTGTGGATGAAGACAATACGTAACGTTTAAGTAAAAATTTATAAAAAGTTAAATTTAACTTAAAAAGCATAGATCAAATTGAAAAAACTTATAAACTTATCCTCGAATTTAAGTAAAGCATTTTAATGTTGCTATGTTTTTGCTATGAAGTAGCCATAAATTCAAAATTAGATACAATAGTGTGTTGCTTCAAGTGCAACTTTGTAAAAGAAAATGAAGAAATCACAAATAGGATGTGTGGCTAAACAAGTTTATGGTTATGTAAAAACAATTAATGCTTACTTCGTTCTCCCTCCTCCACTCTTTAGAATTATTGTGTTATATTTTTAAATTATTCTATTATTTTATCTTTCCAAAATATCTCTTTATATACTCATTTAATGCATATCTTTACCTCTATACCTCAAGGCTATAAATATCTTAAGCTTATTTAAATGTTGAAGCTCGAGATTTGACCAAGTTACTTTTTAAAGTTAAATTGTTCGAGTTTATTTGTTTAGGCTTATTTATTTAAAAAGTTCAATATTCATGCTCAACTCCAAACTCATTATTTATGTCAAGCTGAAGTGTAAATTTGAATTGAGAATTTCAATACTACTTAAAACATATATATTCAGAAGAAAAACTCAATAGACATATGAGCTACGTGAATAAAGCATTTAGATGATGAATATCATTTTAGTATTGCTCAAATGAGTAGGAACGTTTATTTAGTAAATTGAAATAATAAATTTTAAATTTTATTTCGGTGTAAATTTCTGTTGGTATCGATTATATTAGAGCATATTGTAGATTTCGTTCATAATCGTAAAAAAATTATGTATCGGCCAGTATTAAAAATTTTTTAATATTTTTTAACTTAAATTTTAATTATTTATATGTACCAAAAAAATTATAAATATATTTTAAATTTAAATTTATTTATGTATTTTTATTATTTATTTTGAATTTGTTGAATTATGAATTGCTATATGCATAGAATGAAATAATCTTAATGTTTAATTTATAGAATAATTTTTTTTTGCTTGTTTAAATATGAATTGTATTTATGAAGCTTATAAAAGAATATTTTATATAGTTGATGAGTATTCTATTTTATTTTATGCATCTTAAAATTTTAGGATGAAATTTGAACCCATATCACCGACATTTATTTTAATTTTTATGAATATTTTATATTTGAGATTTATTTAATTTCATTATTTTGATATCCGTAATATTTTTTATATTCATATATCAAATGTTTTACAAAAATAAAGATAAATCCAAAACGGACCAATGACAACGGAAAAATGGTGAAATGATACGTTCATCAGTACAATATCGACTATCTTGATTTTGATACTCAAATTCAAATCAAGAGTTCGACCTTACTCATGGGTGTGATACCCATTTCATAACCAATCATTTATCGTTATAGAAAGCACCTGCACCTGTAACAATGAGATAAATTATTGCTACCAACAGTGGATACCTTAGTTTCAACCAAATGCAAGTTGAGCTTAAGCGACAATGATTTAACTAAATTCAAATTCTTTTCATGTTGATCTCCAATAAGTTATGAGCAAAAATATCTCGTTTACACTATTAATCCTTCTTTCTCTAAATCTCTTACAGATCCCAAAAGTTTCATTTCCTCACTGATCAAATATAAGGTGAAGTATATTCTTTCAGAATCAAAATGCAAAGCATCTGCAGTGACAAATTCATGAACAACAGACCCCAATTCAATCCAACTAGAAGCTCTATTTTTCCTAACTTCTTTCTTCCTAATAATTTCTCTAATCCTAGAAACGCCATCCCACCTTTTGGAATCAGCATAAATGTTGGATAAGAGAATATAGTTGCCTGAATTATCCGGCTCAATCTTAAACAACTCACCCGTAGCAATTTCAGCTAACTTGACGTTGCAATGGACCCGGCAAGCAGCAAGCAAAGCTCCCCAAATGACTGCGCTAGGTGAAATCGGCATGTTTCTTATAAGGTTATATGCCTCTTCAAGGCACCCGGCTCGACCAAGTAGATCAACCATACATGCATAGTGTTTTTCAGAGGGCTGAATTCCGTGTTCTTCCTGCATTTGTTTGAAGTACTTCCTGCCCTCAATAACAAGTCCACCATGGTTACAAGCTGTCAAAACTCCAAGAAATGTGACTCCGTCTGGTTTTATGTTTGTGCTTCGCATCTCCTCAAACAAAGAAATGGCGTCTTGAGCCATGCCATGATTTGCAAAGGCAGTGATCATCACACTACAACAAAGCAAATCTTTATGATAAGCCATCTTAAAAACTTGCGAAGCCTTGGCAATATTTCCGCATTTTGCATACATGTCAATTAAACTAGTGACAATTTGTAAACTCGAAAAAAGTGGTGGTTCGGAGAAGTCATTAATAATCGATTCGGCTGCATCTAGAATTCCTAACTGCGAGCAAGCTGAAATGATTCCTAGCACAAATGTTTCATCTGGTTCAATACCTTGGTTTTTGTATTGTTTATACAATTCCAAAGCATTGCAAGGTTGCGCGTTCCGAGCATATCCTCCTATCATGGTGGACCAAGAGATCAGATTCTTCTCAGGCATTTGATCAAACAAACATCTACCATTACTAACATCCCCCGCCTTGACATATCCGTCTATCATCATGGTCCATGATGCAATGTTTTTACTGGGCATTTTGTCGAAAAATTCTTTAGCAACTTCCATCTTCCCTGCTTTACAAAACCCGGAAATCATCAAATTCCAAGTCCCGGCATCTCGAACCGGCATTGCTTCAAAAACAGACTGTGCAGAATGAACATCACCAACATCCATATATCCAGAAACCATTACATTCCATGAAGCTAAATCTTTGGTAGCCATTCTATTAAAAAGCAATGTAGCCTCTTCTTTCTCCCCAGCTTTGAAATATCCTTGAATCATGCTCGTCCAAGAAATCACATTTCTTTCAAGCATTTCGTCGAATAACTTCCTGGCAAGATTCACTCTACCATTATTTCCATACCCCGAAATCATCGAATTCCAAGAAACCAAATCTTTTTCCTCCATTTCATCGAATACCCTTGTTGCCAAATCAACTTCCCCACATCTCATGAACAAATCAATCACCGCATTTTGCACAATCAAATCGAAACAAAACCCACATTTTAACCCCAACCCATAAACCGCTTCCCCATCTTTAACCCTCACCAACCTGGCTAAACTCTTGAGAACCGATACCAAGGTAAACTTCAAAGGCAAAACAGAGTCTTCCCGCATCTTTGAAAACAAAGACAAAGCTTTCAGGTAGTTCCGATTCTCAACATACCCATGAATCAAAGCAGTCCAGAGAAACGCATTTGGTTGAGGAATTTGATCGAACAACTTGTGAGCATATTGGATAGAACCAAATCGGGCGTAGAGCCTGAGGAGCTTGTTTAGAACAAGGTGGGATAAGGCAAAAGAGCCATGGACCAAGAGACGAGCGTGAACAAATTTTAAGGATTTGAGAGATTGAGCTTTGTTGAGGAGGCGTGACAGAGAGGGATTCATTTCATGGCGCCAAGACTATCAGGCATGACTTAATCGTTCATGTGATTTATAAAGTAAGGGTAAAATTGTTCGGGTTTAGTCATCAATATATTTTAATTAATATTAAATAAACTTAAAAGGAAATTCGATCAAATTCGTATAAATAATTAAGTTTCAAGCCAAACTGTTTTACCAATTAAATGAGAATGTTTTTTGAGTTTTAAAACTAAATTCAATCTAAACTTAGGTAAACTTCTAACTTTGATCAAAATCAATTTTATAAAAAAAATTATTATTTTATTTAAAAAATATAAATGAATTTTGTTGATGAATGCCTCTAAAACCTTCTATATAACAAAATATTAAAATTTTAGTTCGTTTTGTATAGGATGAAAAATATATCATCCAAAAGCAAAATATAAATGTGGAGATAACCTTCTACACTAATTATTCTAAATTTAAATAGTTAAATACGATGGCAAACTTTATTATTCCTGTTTTCATATCCAATTTGAGTATTTCACATGGCATCAACGTGTTAAATTATTATATAATTTCATATACTTTAATGTTGTATAAATTTTGACTCATTACTCTATAATGTTTTATATCGCATTTCCAATGTATACGTATAAATCTATGAAAAAATATTTTAAATAAGACAACCAAAAGTGGAAAACTATTCTTAGAATTGGGGGAAAATTACAAAATAGTACCCACTTCTTAAATTTCAATTGGAGGCAGCAGCCGGCCCCTCCTTGTAAATCTGTCTCTATCACCGATATGTTAACCATTGACCCTATATATAACAAACCATAAGTTCCAAAAACAAAAAAAATCCAGAAATCTATCATAGAATATAGCCAATACAATGTTCCAATTTCCAATGATAGGCTGATTCAAATTCTAAGACATTAACTATAGAAATAAGCTAATTTTAATAGTAAAAATATATATTTGGTTTAAGGTACAAGGAGATTATTGATTCAAATCTCTATCACTAACAAAAACAATGATAAAAAGACTATGTTGCTCCCACTCTATTTTTCTTCTTCAAGACACACAAGGGATATGACCTCCAAAGGCCCTCCATCCATCCAATACATCAGAAAATTTGGAAAATACGACCATACCTTTTAGACACGTACTCATATCCAATACTCACACCCAGTAATACAGATGGTTTCACCTGTAAAGATATGGTTTCTCTCCAATTTTTTCAACAATTAATATAACTAATTGAAAGGGAGAATTGAAATTTGTTCATTTTATCTCAAGGGCTCAGATAGGGTAAAAAATGATTTCAGCTCAGAAGAGCTCAATGGAAAACATATACACAGACTACGTGAGCAAATTCTCTGTCAGCTATATTCCTCGGGCTAGGGCAAGAGTATTATACGTTACTATATATGTCTGGCACAGGGATGTTCAATTTTTTCCAAGATTTTCATGTATTCGAAAGGTCCTTAGAAGAAATTATCCCAAATCCATGTCCAAATACACCTCAACATAGTTCAACCAGACATGGAGTAGTAAAAGTAACAATGGTAAGGAAAACTGCAATTGAACCAGCTTTAACCATAAAGACCATCTGCATTACTATGAAACTGTGGCTTTTGGATATCAGTAGTTGAAGAATCATGGCAAGGAAAGAGAAAAACCGACGCAAGTCACAAACAATTAAATTGTAGTTTCAATAAACAAGCTTGTTGTTTTCTCTTTTTTGGTCTCCTCTTTCTGCGTGGTTTGCGAGCATCAGAATTGGAACTTAAGTTACTATTGTTTCCAGTCTTTGAATTGGAGGATTCCCCTGCCTTAAAGGAAGAACTACTGCTTTTTGAAGTGTTGCTAGATGTGGACATTTCCGTTCTTCGTATTGATGAATTTCGGCTAGATGAAGATCCAAACCTTGATTTTGCACGTACTGAGTTTGAAAAAGAATTACTTGATGGCCTCGGAGGCGGCATTAAAGCTCTCGCAGATACCTGTTTCTGTTATAAGTTCCAGCATGCAAGAGAAAAACGGAACACAAATATGTTAAAACAGTTAAAAATAAATTATTTTCTTAAAACCACAACAATTCTATTCGATTCTGAACCTGATTCCTTTCATCGCTAGACATGCCGGACGCCGCTATACCAGAAGCACGTTCCCTGCACAGAAATAGCAAAATATGTTTAACTGCACTTTTCCTTGCAACAAAAGAGGTAGAATAAAGATTCCCAACTCTAACCAACTACAAAACTAAGTTACTCCAGCTCTTTAATTTGCAAAATTTTTTGAAGTACTCATGTCTAACACACTTTCGGATACGAGTCCATTTAACCCTCCAAGAACCCTCCAAATACACAAAAAAAACTTGGAAAATACACAATATACCTCTGTAGCATGCATAACCATATCAGACACACCCGAGTCTAAGTAACATAGCTACAAAAAACTTGCAGTGAAAGACTGAAGTTAAATACAAACAGAACCTACTGCTTCTGCTAACCAGAGTCCAGGTCCACAGTGACCATGAGTCAATGTTCATGTAAAACAAAGTTCTAATGGCAGTTATATCAGTCATATCAGTACTAATAATACGAAGGAACAAAAATACCATCAACTAAGACTTTCCATCTATGAAGCATAAACACTTTGTCAAGGGCGTGTCCAAGTCCGTGCTTCCCTTCCCATCAAGAGAAGAAGCAAAGTTCAATGGAGCAGTTCAACTCATAGATGCAATACGTACCTTGTACTTTCTGTCCATTCATCATCTGCATCAGCTTCCTCACTCGAGCTTCCAGTCAAAAAGAAATCATCATCGCTCAAATCCAACAGCCCATCATCCTCACTCCCTGTCTCTGTTAAGGGAAGTCCAAATGAAAGACATCATTCTTTTGAGTATGACAAAAGAAGTTAATAAGAACAACATAAGCAGGTAAAACAACACCCAATACAAAAACACACGATACATCCATGACTTAATACATAGTTTTGCGCAACAAGCACGCTCAAAAAGATTCAACAAAGTCCTGTTACTATGCAAAATTCAATTAGAAGAGTTTTCTTCGCCATATGTGAGTTCCAGCTCAATCGAGAACGAGAACGCCTTTATTCTAAAAAAGCTAATTACTTCATACCATGCAATCAAGTAAAATAAATCACTTCATATAATATTATATTGCTATGGTGAAGAAAGACTGTACCTTCCAAATCTTTCCCGCTTGCAGCAGCAGCAACTAAGTTGGCTTTTATCTGCTTCCGCAATCTATTTCTCCTATCAATTAGGTCCGAACCATCACCTCCCGTAAATAAGGATACATATTTCTCAGTCTTGGGGAAAAACTGTATTTCAAAATAAAATACTAAATTTTAGCCTCTCATAATTTAGCACATATGCTGAATTCAAGTTGCAATAGTCAGTTAAATAACAAACACCCTATTTACCCCAACATGAGAGGATCATAATCCGATACCCATGTTTGAATTTGTATCAAACATAGATGCTGGACACTTATACTCAAGCAAAAACAAAGAGTTCAAGAAACATAGTACACTCCTCCCATCTAATTTTCATCAACAAGAATGCAAATTCAAAGAGAACTAAATACGCTACAAGCTTTACCCTAACATATTCAAGATCCTCTTTTAATTTAGAAAGCTGTTCAGCAATCTCCATGTCTTGTGCCTGACCTGGCGAAGTCCGTTGCTGCTTCTCCAACCGCCTTATTCGCCTTTCAATCTTTCTTCTTTCTTCAATAACAATTCAAGTAAATTATGAATGGATATCCGTTCCAAATATGAACCAATCATGATAACAACTAAGAACAGATAATGGTAACTATTTGATTGTACCAAAAAACTTAATCTTTCGATCACGCAAGAATAGCTTTCGTTCCACAGCAAGTCGAGTATGTATTTCTTGTTGTTTCTTAAGCCCTTCTAATTTCGTCTCTTGAGCTTCTCTCACTTCAGGAGGAAGATCCTTAAATAAACGCAAAGCAGAGAAATTCATCGCACAGTTTAAAAACCCTTACATGAAAATTAAAATTTTTATTAAAAAAAATCGAGATGAAGAATGAAGAATAAAGAATACCTTTCGTAGCATGCGTTCAATGGAGCGTATCTGGTTCTTAAGAGAAACGGCTTTAGGCTTTAGTTTCTTGTCTAGGCGAGGTCCTTTTGATCGCCGTCCTACGCGCTTGCCCTCCGCCACGCGCCGCTTACCGTAGCACCATGTGCCATTCTTTATTCTTTTTTTTTTTTGTTACTTTCGCTAAAGAGATGACGATTGACGACCTTGAGGTTTCCCGTTGTTTGTTTTTAACTATAGGGTAAACTGGTGTAACAATAATATGGCGTAGCATATTACTAATATTTAGTTCAAATTGTAATCAGTCCTTTTGAGTGAATTTATTTATTTTTCATTTATTTCTGAGTATACTGGATTTCGTTGTAGAAATAGTGTGGAATGGTATTAGTACTTATGTGGATTACCAAAGAATATGAGGTTCAAGTTCTGATTCTTGGAACATTCTCTCATTGCCCATTGATTTTGCGTAATAATGAAAATAAAATAGAAAAATAAAAAAGAGAGAAGAAGAAGACGACAATTAAATAAAAAGAAGAGAAAAGAGAAAAAAAATTATAGAGATTAGTTGTATAATTTAACTTAAAATTTTGTCTAACATAATAATATTAACTTACCATATCATACTGTCCTCATATTATTAACGACTCATCAAAATTAACGTAATTATTAATCATATAGTAATTCTTTATAATAAAATATAATTTTAAACAAATGTATTGTCTTTAATTTATAATACTATTATAATGTTTTGTTATACATTAGTAGCCACCGACCTAAGCCTTAGAAAGGATCTGAATTTTCGACCTACGACCTGGACAGATCCCACTCAAAGACTAAGTGTAAGGAGAATCACAAGAGGATAGCGAGGTGGGTTCACAAATATAGCTCACAAGGAGAGCTTGCGAACATGGCACACAAAAGGGGTTCGTGAGCACGGGTCGCAGATCGAGCTCGTAGGAATCCAGGGAAGGCCACGGCCCCAGCTCACATGCACCCAAAGAGTGCGTAGAAAGGACCGCGTGCCCCGCAGGCCACCCAGACACGTGTCCAACAAGTACGGAGCCCAATCAGGATATCAGTCCGAGGAACAGAAAGGACTACATGTTCCGTAAACACGTGTCCAGTAAGCTTGGAGTTCGCAGAGAATGTCAGTACTAGAGACATAGAATGTTAGTATTAGAGGCAATAAAATCAAGACAAAGTAGTAGGGCCATGCTATGAGTTGTAATAGTACTTGTAACCGCATGTATAAATACCCCAACATTCCTATCACTAAGACACGACAAAATATTACTCAACAATTGGTGCGGTGAGCGTGGATAGACTTTCGATCATTAGTTTTATTAAGTTTAATTAAGTTTCTTCATTTTTGGAAACAAATGGCTCACCCGAGTGAAAATCCCCTAATTAATTCATCATCAGGACAGGCCGGAGCATTAGGTTTCTGTGCCCAGCACAACAAAACAAATTTGTTTGTCGGATGGTTCACCGACAGACCGAAAAACTTTGACAATGCGATTTATTAGGGAGCTTCCATTCCTCTGGATTTGAGCATCTCTATCGATCAGGGGCTGCCACTTCCTTTCAACCAAGAGGCACCTCCAATAGTTCTTCGCCATCTAGGAACAAATGAAGTTCACGAGGGACCAGATGCATGCTGAAAACCCTGGTTCCCAAGACAACGTAAAACACAGGACGAAACCCCAACAAAAGAATGTCAAAGTGAAATGGACAAGCTGGGAAGAGACGTGCGGGCGTTACACCCTAAATCACAAGACATGAAGTAGTTATTTTATTCCAATAACCCACTGACCATTAAGATCGCGACAGTAAGCTTACAATGTGACTTCAAGGTCCCGATATATGTTTCGAGGGAAGAAGGGACCCGCGAACTCATCTGATGTAGTATAACGACTATATAAACATGCTGGGAGCATCAGATGCAGCGAAATGTAAAGCTTTTTCCACAACACTCAAAAAAAGTGCCAATGACTAGTACCTCTCCCTCCCACAAGGTTCGGTCCAAAACTTCTCATATTTTGGTCAAATGTTCTTGGCCAGATTCAAGGCCTATAGGGAAATCATGAATATGCCTATGGGCCTGATGTAGTAGAGGGAAGGCGAGTCCTTTCAAGATTTAATAAAAAGATTCTATGCAGCGACCTTAAACACAAAAAACTTGGAGGATTAGTGGAACATAAGGTTAGATACGTACACTCGATACCCGCATGTGTACGTGGCAAAACAACCGTTGTGTATTACAGCTCACAGTATACCTAGCAAGCTGTATTTAGGTTTGACACGATGGATCTAAGGAACGCCACTTTATAACACCTCTTAGGCCCACTATGGGGCACTAGATTGTTATACATTAGTAGCCACAAACCTGAGCATTAGAGAGGATCTGGATTTTTGACCCACGCCTCTGGGAAGACATTCAACTTGTGTATAATGACTTGAGGGTCTATGTTCGGCATGCCCGCTGCGGACCAGGAAAAAACATCTGTTTTTTTCTTCAAACATTTGACCAATATGTTCTTCTTTTTATCTTTCAATGCTGAAGAAATTTTGATGGTTCTCTCTTCGTTGTCGCAAAATAGCTGCAGGGTCTCAGCATGTTTCACAGATTCGTGCTCCTGCGCTCATCTCTTACGTTAGGACTATCCAAATCCAGAGCTTGATTTGCTAACTCAGCCTTTTACAAACTCTGCTCTTCAACCGTAGGTTCTCTCGTTTGCTTGACAGATAACATGTGACACTGCCTCATAATGCGTTGATCAGATCGTAGAAATCCAACCCTAGTCTTTGTCGGGAACTTAATTTTTATATAGAATGTTGCGACCACCATCCTCACCATTCTCATTATTGATCTTCTGAAAATGGCATTGTATGGTATTGAGTGGTCCACCACATAGAACTAAACATACTCTGTGGTTGTGTGCTTAGCATCCCCTAAGGTGACTAACAGGGTGATTGAGCCTTTCACATCGACTGGGTGGTTTGCAAAACTGTACAACGGACAAGTTCTGGGTAATGATTGTTCTTTTAATCTCATTTTTCGGTATGCTTCCCAAGATAACACTTCCACTACATTTCCACTATCAACAAGTATTCTTTTGACTCGAAACGACGACTGTTACCAAGACCACTATCGGGTAATTTCCCTTTTTATCACCGCCACCAAACTCGATACTCTATTTTTCCTGTTGGCATGAACTCTTGGGAGTATTAACTGACATCACACTTCTTATGTGTGTCCTTATTTTTGTGTTGAAACCTACCCATTCGTCGTCTATTCCTACGATCACATGGATGGTTCCTCAAACCTTTTACTTGCCCTTGGGGTTTCCGCGCGAGCTCTGACTCTGTTGTAAACCACTCTGATTCATGTATTCTATAAGCTCGCCATTTCAGACTTGGTTAAGGATGTAAGTTCGCGTAGCATTCAAGGGTGTATAAGCCTCAAACCTTCCCTAAGGGGTGTATAATAGATACAACCTTTTGAAGGGTGTATTGTATAGAAAAGGGTTTTCGTATCCACTATTGCGGTGTCTATTGCCTTCTGAACTGGAGTACGTTATGAGAGAGATCTATAAAGGAATTTGTAGTGATCACTTAGGAGGCAAATTGCTCGCGCAGAAAATCTTTAGACAAGGGTACTACTAGCCTATAGTCTAAGAAAACGCCCACTAGTTAGTTCGCACGTGTGATTTCTACCAAAGAAATGTCAAAGTCCAAGGACAACCAGTGGAGCCTCTTCAAGTCATGTCAGGTCCTTAGCCATTTACAACTTGGAGGGTTGATATCCTTAGTCCGTTCCCTATAGCCATGACATAAAAAAATTCATAGTAGTAGATGTAAACTACTTCACCAAATGAATTGAAACCAAAGCTTTAGTAATCATCACAGAAAAGTAGATGGAGTTTTTCCTTTGGAAATTAATTGTCTATAGGTTTGGGATGCCTCGCATGATCATCATAAACAACGACACGTAGTTTCAGGGAAAATTAAAAACATTTAGTACTAACATCTGAATAACTCTAGCTCAATGCTCAGTGAAAATGCCACAGATCGATGGGCAAGTAGAAGCGATGAACAAGAAAATTCTAACAAACCTTAATAAAAAAGTTGACGAAGTTAAGGGTGCTTGGTTGGAAGAACTGCCTGGAATTTTATGGGCCTTACGAACTACACCCTACACTGTGACAGAAGAAATAACTTTCTCTCTTGTCTACGGTGCAGAAGCGGTAATCCCTATAAAAATTGGTTTGAGGTCGCACAAAATGTAGCACTTTGAGGAGGAAGCTAATTAGGAGGCTCTCAAGTTTAACCTCAATCTAATTGACGAACTAAAAGAAACAACTGAAGTCAGAAACGCAGTACACGCCCAACAAGTAGCTCGCTATTATAATTTCAAAGTAAAAAACAAATAGTTCCAAGTAGGCGACTTGTCTTAAGAAATACCAAGGCTAGTCTACCCGCTTCTCAACGAGGAAAAATGACTTCAAATTGGGAAGGGTCATACAATGTAATAGAAAAAATAGGTCATGAAGCATATAAGCTAGTAAGAATAGAGGGCACAGTTGTACTGTGAACTTGGAACGCCCGACATCTCAAAACATACTATGTATAACTCATTATCCTATGAATGAAAAATTTCCCTCAACAATTCTTATGTCAAATTAAGATTTGTAGGCGAAGAGTCGTAGCCTCCAACACAGTTAGCGAGAGCAAAACTCCCAGCATTCATATTAAGGTTCGCAAGCGAAGAGTCGTAGCCTCCAACACAGTTAGCGAGAGAAAAATTCCCAACTATCATATTAAGACTTGCAGGTGAAGGCCGCAACCTCCAATACAATTAGCGAGAGTAAAGCTCCCAGTTATCATATTAAGGCTCGAAGGGGAATAACTACATCCTCCACCACAGTTAACGAGACCAAAGCTTCCAGCTATCATATTAAGGCTCGTAGGCGAAGAGCCACAGCCTCCAACACAGTTAGCGAGAGCAAAGCTCCTAGCTGTTATATTATGGCTTGTACAGAAAAAGTCATAGCCTCCAACGTAGTTAGTAAGAGCAAAGCTCCCAACTGTCATACTAATGCTCACCAGTGAAGAGCTGCAGTTTCTAACACAGTTAGCAAGAGTAAGGCTCCCAGTTGTCATATTAAGGCTTGTAGGCAAAAAGCCGCAACCTCTAACACAATTAGCGAGAGTAAAGCTCCTAGCTGTCATATTAAGGTTTACAGGCGAAGAGCTACAATCTCCAACACAATTAGCGAGAGCAAAACTCCCAGCTGTCATACTGAGGCTTGCCAGCGAAGAGTTACAGCTTCCAACACAATTAGCAAGAGCAAAGCTCTCAATTTTTATATTAAGGCTCGTAGGCGAAGAGCTTTAGCCTCTAACACAGTTAACGAGAGCAAAGCTCCCAACTATCATACTAAGGCTCGTTGGCTAAGAGCCGCAGCTTCAAACATAGTTAGTGAGAGTTGATGTGACACCCCTAACCTGTCGCTGGAATAAGGTTTCAGAGCATTACCAAGTAATCCTAATCTAATCATTCATTTCAAACATTTCAAAAATCATAAAATGATTCATCATTAACATGCATAGAGTCCCTTATTAAGCCTTTGAGAGTTTGAAAACGCTTTAGAAATAATTTGAAACTAAATCAGGAACATTTGAAAATTTTAGGAAAAAGTTAGAAAAACTTTAACTGCAGGGTTCACACGGCCGTGTGGGCATTCGAAGTAGGGACACGCAGTCGTGTCCCAGCCCGTGTCCGTGCCCGTGTAACTCACTGACTTGGGTCACACGGCCAAGTCACAAGCCCGTGTGCCAGGCCATGTACCCTTCGAAATGGCCTCGTACACCCGTGTGCTAGTCGTGTGTCTCACAGGGCCAAGTCACACGCCTTTGTGTCCGACCGTGTGGACCTAAAATGTTCTTTATACAAAAAATTTACCAATTCCTACATGCTTGTACATTAAACAACTCAAAAACCATTCGTTTAACCTGTTCAAAACACGATCAAACACATTCAAAAGTGCCAAAACAATCATCCTAGGTGCCTAACCAATGTATCCTCATTGGTACCACATTTATATAATCAAAACATATCATCAATACATCATTCAAATTAAAATTATTAACATACCAAAATCTATCAATTTGGCCTAGCTCATATCTACCTAAAATATTAACTTAAATTCACATGCACATACCAAGCTTTGGTTTAATTTACCATACCATACTATGGCTTTCAACACAAGCACATGTTTATATATATACCAAACCAACATTACACTTATAACCTCATTTAATATCCATCCATAAAATAACTATCATTTAGACATCCTAGGTACATGCCGACACAAAAGATAAACATCACCACATTTGAGTTTGGGATCGTTATTGGATGCTGAATAGGCGATCAAAAGTGAAGTATCTAACCTGCGCATGGAAAAACAAAACCATACGCTGAGTAAAACTTAGTGATATTTCTATAATCCGAATATTTAAAAACAAGAGATTACAAATGTATAATTGAAATATAAACACATATTAATATTTAAAAATCACAACTACCATATGCCAACCCTTTGAATTCATACATAATAACATATCATTTCATACTATATTCAACTAACACATGCTATCATATTTCATTTGTTTAACAAATATCTCAATTCTCATACTTGATATATAAATAGCTTTTCACATATCAAACTACATTTCATTTTAACAAGTGCATAATTCAACTATATTCAATCAATGAGTACATTACTCATATATCTCATTTTCGTTTTTCAAATCTCTATCCCATTTTCAATTCACATACAATATCATCTAATATCAATTATAGAATCATTTATTTAGTTACCCCTATTAACACGACTCGGATTCAGACGGATACACGGATCCAACAAACACACCAGTTTGGCACCCAGTGCCCCATCGGATAAATCCGAAGTAGTAACTACGCCCAGCGCTACATAAATTGACACCTAGTGTCTCATCGGTTAAACCGAAGTAAATTGGCATCCAGTGCCTCATCGACTCGAAGTCGAAGAAATCCTTGAACTCTTCCTATCCTATGACATTCCATCTATATTCGACTCAGCCCGATACAGTTAATAGGGTTCCAATTCACTTTCCAAATACAACCAATATCTAATTATCATATTTGAACATTATCACATTTACATTTATATATTCATTTCAATTCAAATAATCAATACATTCATAATATATATACCAATTCAATCCATTTCAATCAACTTTAATTCAATTCAATATCAAAGTGCCAAATACACACCTCAACCACTTACCATATGCATTAAATCAAAATACAACAATTAGTAACTAGGTTCAGATTATAGAAATACAAATTGTAAATTCTGAGCTATTCGACGTCGATTTTATCCTTCCCCTTTTTAGTTGAGGATTCCGATACGATGTTAGCTACGGAATTAAAACAATTAAAATTCATCAATACAACACAATTCAATTTCATATTGAATATTTAAATCTCAATATTTGCCTAAATTTCAATTTAGTCCTTAAATTGAGACTAATTTTTACTCTTTACATTGAATGCTATATTTTCATACAAATTTCACTTTAAAATAAAATTAACTCCCTATTTTCAATTAAAACCCTAGATTTTAAAATTTTTACAATTTAGTCCCTATTACTCAAAATTTACAATTTGTTCTACAATTTAATCCTTTTCTATTTTTAGCTTAAAAATCTATCAATTTAATCCCTAATTCTAAAACTATTCAACATTAAAAACATTTAAAAACTTAATCAATGCTAAATTTTCAACATGGGACGGGTAGCCCTAGGTACCGGGATTCAAAAAACATAAGAATTACAAGAAAAGGTAACTAAATTGACTAACCAATTGAAGTTTAAACCCTAAAAGTCCCTAGGCCATGCGTGACTTTCTTTCTTTTTTCTTTCTTAGTTTTGTATGGCTTTCTCTTTTATTACCTATTTTTTTATTATACTTTAATTTATTATTATATAATGCATATATACATTTACTTTATTATTAAAATTTCTTAATATTATAACATATTTTAACTTTAACTATTATAATATATTTTAACTTTAACTATTATAATATATAAATAAATTTACATATAAGTTATATATAATTCACTAATGCCGCCCCACTGAAGGAAACAATGGTGAAATTGCTTCTTTAGTCCCTTTAATTATTTTAAATCATAAATTAACTTTTTACTTTAAACACAATTTAGTCCTTATACTATAATGATTCTTAATTCATGCAAATTCACTTAATCGAAATTTAATTAAGTACACAACTAGTTTGGTAAATATTTATTAAAAATATTTATGAGTCTAATTTACGGGAACGGAGCCCTAAGAATGCACTTTCCGACACTTCTGACTATCGGGTTGTTACAATTGAAAACTCTTAGCTGATTATCTTTCAAAATTTTTGCAAGTCTAAAACAGCTTGCGGAGTACATCCCCAACTGTGTTACCTTTCAAATTTTTCTTAAGTATGAAATAGCTCACGGATTCACATCCCCAGCTAATTATCTTTCAAGATTTTTGTAACAGCTTATGGATTCACATACCTAATTGATTATCTTTGAAATTTTTGCAAGTTTAAAACAGTTCGTGGATTAATGTTCCCAGCTAATGACTTTTGCAAAGTTATCTAAGATTTTTACGATAACAATAAAGTCGTATAAAGGATTTAAAAAAACAAATGAAAAATAACAACACTACAGTAATAGAAACAAAATTTCATTTTATTCCATAAAGGATGTACAGTGCATTAGACAAGCTAAAAGTACATTAGTTTCCCCTTCAGCACCGTGACCACATCATTACCAGTAGTAGGGGCCACGTCATCATCGTTTCCAGCAATAGGGGCCACATCATCACCAGCAACAAGGGAGGTCATATTTTCAGCAGAAGAGACCAAAATGTTATCTTCAATTGAGTCATCCTCTAAGTAAAAAGCTGGAGAATTCTTCTAGAAGGACACAAAAGAGTCTCACGTAGCACCCGAAGGACATAGCACATCAAAGCCTAGCTCGCTCATATCCACCCCCTCGAGAGCATCAAGATCCACTTTACAAACATCGAAAGGACCACTAGTGACCTAAGCAAGGAGTAGTATGTTCATCTTCAGCTTCGAAATAGAACTTAAAACATTCTCAGCTGTCTTTTTCTTAAAATCCACTTGAACCTAAAGCTGCTTCATGATCGTGCTAGCCACTTGATCTTGGAACTCTCGGATAATTCTATCTGTTTCAGCTGTGTGCTCCTCTGTAAGCCTGTCCAACTCAGCTAGCAAAGCTTATTTGCTTTTCCATTCAGCAACCAGATCATACTCTAACCCTTCCGCTTTAATCTCAACGATTGGCAAACACTCCGTGATATCTTCATTTTGCTTGATGATAACCTTTTTCTCCTCCATCATCTTGTGATGCTACTCGCAAACTCTTGCCAAATCCATCTTAGTATCTGCGAGCTCCCTTTGACGGGCCTCTTCTTACCTTAATCCAACTATATTAGCCTCAGAAAGTAAGAATCATAGAGAGGAGCACAAGCTTGAGGCTGGGGGTAGCTGTGCGCTGCTTGGTCTAGCAGCCTCTAGCACTAAAGCTTGCCATTCAAGGATCGCGACATCAGGGTTATAAGGGTACCCCTGTTGACTCGAGTCCTTATGCCAAGAATATGAACCTTTATTACCCCCGATCGACGCTTCTCTAACGACAACCATAGAGGGGAAAGCACAGCAGCAGGCGGAAGAGGTATCCACATTAACAGTGCTTGGTGAACGAGCAGGGGGAACATATGACAAACTCACTGGTAGAAAACTGGAAGGACTCGAAGCGCCAACAATAGTTGTAGTAACCCCAACAAGATCTTCTCTTCTTATACTGCGATACTCCTACTATAAACAATTCCCATCCTCACTCACAGAACCAATATGTACAACTCCTACGGTAGTCTTGTGTTTCTTACGCGCGCCCCATTGACCAACGAATCAATATCAATAACCTCGTTGAGCTCGCGAGATATTCTATCAGTCTCACTTGAAGTGTTCTCGGAGCCTTGATCGATTCCTGCATCAGCAATAACCCTGTGATCAGTGGAATCAGTTAACAAACTAATGTCTAACCCAACAACTCCCTTGTACAAACTCAGCAAAAGCAAACGGACAAAGCTTCATTTGGCAGAAGTGATAGAATAAGTTAAAAGGCTTCAACATATAACCTAGCAGTATTTGAGCCAATTGATCAAATGAGCTATGAGGCCAAACAACACCTTTAGACAGTGCACCGATTGACACAACGACCTATTGGTTGTCACCAGGGCTCCACCCATTAGGGCTAAAACTAGAGGTGATCATAGGCCGGGCTGGATCGGGCTCAAAAAAATTTTAGCCCGCTTCCTAGGCCTGGGCACGGCCTGGCCTGAAATATGAGCCTGAAATTTTGTCCAAGCCCGGCCCGGGGAAAAAATACTAAGCCTGAGCCCAGCCCGACCCGACCCATTTTTAAAAGATTAAATTAACTTTTTTATCATTTGAGGGGCAAAGTGTAATTTTACCATTACTATTTTAAAATTTTATAAATTATAAAGAGTTAAAAAAAGAATTTTTATTTTTATTTTAGAGTAGAACCCTTTCCCATGAAATATCATATCAACAAATTTAACAATACTAATAATTAAAATTAAAATTTAAAATTTGTAATATAAAAATTAAAAATTTTAAAATAAAAAAAAAATAAATTTCAAAATATGCGGGCTTAGGGAAATGGGAAATGAGGAGGGAAAATGAGAAATTTATTTTTAAAAAATATATATTTATTATATTTAGGCCGGGCCCGGGCCAAAAAAATTTCCCCGAGGCCCAACCCATTTTCTAAACGGGCCTCGTTTTTTGTCCAAACCCATATTTCAGGCCTATATTTTTACCCAAACCCTACGGGCCGCCCGGCCCATGATCATCTCTAGCTAAAACCTTTCAAACAATATCTCAAGACATTTCTTGCTGTGATAAGAGTCTCTAGAATCAACAAGCGACCAACGTGAAGCCTTCGAAACTAGGCAACAACTTCATCTGTAACGAGGCTTCGTTGAAACGCACACATATCCTTACTAGGTGAGGACCATTTTATAAGGAACCCAAAGTCCTCATTAAGCAAATTGCGAACTTAGACGTACTTTCCCCAGGTCAAGCGAAGGTTGGAACAATAGTTTCAAATAATTGTTTGCACATTTTTACGAAGGGAGAAGTAGTAGAACGTGGACAAATTCTCCAAATCACGACTCTTCAACTGTTACAAATGTTGGAAAACGGAGAGCATAAGTACCTCACTGCGCTGACTGTAGTCAAGAAAGTGCGTCATAATGAGCCACCAAGAAAAGCTTGAGAGTTTGCCAAAAGTAATAATGTAGTCATCCAGAAGGTTGTAGAAGAAATGGTACAGCAATAAATGAAACCTAGCCTCAAGTGCTTGCACCAGAAGCAGGAAGCTATCTTCGATAGTCTCACACAACTGATGTGACCCCTCTGAAAGGGAGAACTCATACGTACAGTTGGGGAGTTTTATTTCCCACATTACCAGGACTTGTTCCTACTTCTCCCATTTATTGGTGCAAACATAGGATTTCTCTGTCACCAGAACTAAAGACGGCCATTACCGCGGTGAACGGACTACGGTGATACGGTTACCAGTTCCTCTCATCTTCACCATGCTATCAATAAAAGAAAACTAAAATAGAAACCAAAGAGTAAGTGTTTTGGGGAATTACCTCTTTTTAGATTCTTGAAAATTCTAAGTGTTAAAATTTAGGGCACTGAAGGTCCTCTTTTTAAAGAGGGATTTTTCCCCCCGCTTTTTGACAGTTCACATGACCAAGGAAGATCGACGACCCAAAGGTGAACAGATAGAAATTCTTCAACTCTTAATAGTCAGATACGTACACTCGATACTCGCACGTGCACGTAGCAAAACAACTGTTGTGTATCACAACTCACAATGTACCCAGTAAGCTGCATTTAAGTTTGACACGATGGACCTAAGGAGCGTCACTTTATAACACCCCTTAGTCCCATTAGGGGGGACTAGATTGTTATACATCAGTAGCCATCGACCTGACCCTTGGAAAAGATCTGGGTTTTTGACCCACGATCCGGATAGATCCCACTCGAAGACTAAGTGTAAGGAGAATCACAATAGGACAGCGATGCGGGTTTGCAAATATAGCTCGCAAGGAGAGCTCACAAACATGGCTCACAAAAGGGGTCCGCGAGCATAGGTCGCAGATTGAGCTTGCAGGAATCTAGGGAAGGCCACGACCTCAGCTCGCACACACCCAATGAGTGCGCAAAAAGGACTGTGTGCCTCGCAGGCCACCCAAACACATGTCCAATAGGTACGGAGCCCACTCCGGATATCAGTCTTAAAAACAGAAAGGACCGCGCACTCCGTAGACACGTGTCCAGCAGGCCTGGAGTTCGCAGAGAATGTCAGTACTAAGGACAAAAAATGTCAGTACCAGAGGCAATAAAATCAAGACAAAGTAGTAAAGCCCTGTTATGAGCTGTAATAGACTTGTAACCACATATATAAATACCCCAACATTCTTATAAATAAGACACGATAAAATATTACTCAACATGTTCGTAATAGGTTCAAATAGTTAAATTTTAGCTTCACAAGTTACTTACCTCCTTGGATTTTCTAGTTCATGTAGTACTGTGCATCGCTATTTGTTTGAGTTTTTTATCCGGTGTAATGCATGATTATTGTATGTATCAATTTTTAATTTTTATAAATAATATTAGAAAATAAAAAGATAATGTTTTTAATGAAATTAATGAAATTAATTAGTGATAATATTGCACAAAATCTAATATAGAAACTTCAATATACCATAAAAATAGAATTATTTTATTTTATTAAATCGATAAAAGGAAAGAAAAATACATAATCGACTTTGGTGGTTAAGCAGTGCTCAAAATGTAAATGTTTGTGAATTTTATGTGTTGGTATGATGGTTAGGGTGTTTATTGTTTTAGGTATGGTTTGAGTTTGAGTTAAGATAGTCATATTGTTGTTAGGACAAATATGTTTTTCTTTTCAATCAGGCTGAATTAATAAATATTGAAATGAGATTTAAAAAATTAGTATTAATATATGTAATTTATATATTTTTCTGAGGGTGTAACTTATATAGTGAGATGCATGCGGTAAGATTCAAATAAAAAATATCAAAATCATGAATAATACTTAAATATAAGAGCTATAAAATGTTAATAGGAGTTCTAATCTCATTTTGAATTAACATTTTAATTATATCCAAAATAGAAAACATATCTATAATTAATTTTGGTTTTCATTTTTATCAATTAAATTTTTATTATTTAAATACTGGCGTATTAATTAAAATTGTTCATGAAACAATATTTGGAAGATATAAGCAATTGAAAAAAAAAACTTAAGTTTAAACCAGAAATATTAAAATGTATGCAAAAAAAATTTGAGTAGCATATTTCAAAAATATAATCAATAATCTTTGTTCCCTTCAACAAAGTCTATGTCTGGCTTAAAAAAAATATTAAATATTAAATTTATATAAATTTATTACGAGTTAATAATTTAATATATGTTATCTTTTTATTCATGTTATGTAGATTTTTTATTGTATTTTAATTATTTTTTTCGTATTTGTATTACTTGGGAGTTTGTTTGTATTATTTAAATTATTTATTTTTAGAGATTCGTTAGAAATATTTAAAGGGTCTGACAAATTATATATTATTTTATTTTTTGATTTCTCAGTTTATTTTATTTCATTCGAATATATTTCTTAATTTATTTGCATAGATATTAAAATATAATAATTATTTAATATAAATATAAGATAAATTTATTTATAATTAATGGTTTGTAAGCAGAGCGGGTGTAAAATTTAGCTATTATAATTTTAAGATTATCTTTTATTAATTTAAAAACATATGTGATAAATTTGACTTAGTGAATAGTGGTTGAAAGAGAATTATAAAATGATCCAAAATACCTATTTGTATATTTATAAAAGAATATGATTAAAGTTTGTTATGATTATTGTTGAATCTCCTGAAGAGATCAAAATATATGTTAAGTATGACTCCTATTTCAGTCAAATTTGAGAAATAATCTTCTAGTTAAATTCTGTTTATATGTTTCAATTAAACTTTGATTAGTCTAGATTATTTTATTATGATTTGACCTATGAATTTAGCCTATAAATAGGCTCTTTTACAACCTTAGAAAATACACCCATTAAATATTAGAACTCATAACACATTTAGAGAATTTTATTTTTACGTTTTGAGGGTTCTTTGTTTTCGGGTTTTCGGTGTTTAATTTTTATCTCCATCTTTTGTACTCTTCGTTCTTTTGCTATTATAGTAAAATTATCTTTCCCGTAGTTTTTTATCCTCTTTGGAGGAGTTTTTTCACGTTAAATTTGTGTGTTCAATTTCTCAATTTCTTTCGCTATTTTTACTTGTTCATTGCTTAACCGAGTTGATTCCCAACAAGTGGTATCAGAGTAAGTTCAATTTTTGTAGATCAGCTCGTTCAGAGATGACAGCAACAAGGTTTGAAATTGAGAAATTCGATGGTGTCACAAATTTCAATCTGTGGCAAGTTCGGATGATGGCAATTTTAGTTCAAACCGGCTTGAAAAAGGTTGTTACCCGAAAAAAGCCTGAGAATCTAAATCAAATAGAATGAGAAGAGCTTGATGAAAAGGCATTGTCTGCAATCCAGTTGTGCCTTAAGAATACGGTATTGCAGGAGGTATTGATGGAGAAGACCTTATCCTCATTGTGGAAAAGGTTAGAAACTCTTTATGTGACAAAGTCTCTGGCTAACTATTTAGTCTTAAAACAACATCTATTTACGTTTCGCATGAATGAATATGAGCTTCTTAGAGATCACATTAGTCAATTCATTACTCTTTTAAATGATTTAAAGAACATTGAGGTTCAGATTGACGATGAAGATCAGACTTTGCTATTATTGTGTTCTTTACCCCTTTCATACAAGTATTTCAGAGAGACCTTGATTTATGGCAGAGACAAACTATCGTTCGAAGACGTGAAGGGTCATTTGTTGAGTAGAGACAAACTTGATAACGAGTTTGGTTCGGATAGCAAGGAAAATAGGCAAGCTTTCGTTTTGGTAGCATCAAAGAATCGAGACAAAATGTGTCACTATTATAAAAAGTTAGATCACGTCAATGTAGATTGTCATAAACTGCGAAATAAAAGAGCTGCTGCGAGTGATGAGGGAGATGTAGCTGATGCTAATTTGGCCAATGAAAGCGGTGATGATTTCTTATTAGTATCAACGAACGATAACTCCAAGCTTACGTCTGAGTGAGTCCTAGATTCGGGATGTTCTTTCCACATGTGTCCCAATAGAGAATGGTTCTCCACATACAATTCGGTTGAAGGTGGAGTTGTGCGCATGGGAAACGATTCATCCAGTAAGGTAATTGGTATTGGTACTGTTAAAATTAGGATACACGATGGGACGATTAGAACACTATTAGATGTCAGGTATGTACCTGATTTACGAAAGAATCTCATCTCCTTGAGTATTTTAGACTTGAAAGGATACAGAATCAACATCGAGTCGAGCGGCATTAAAGTATCTCGTGGAGCTCTCGTTTTGTTAAAAGGTAAAAGAACCAACAGTCTTTATATTCTAGAAGGTTTTACAGTGACTTGTGAAATTGGACGTCCCTTGTTTGTTATAGAGTCGAAGTCAACTCGTTTGGAGCGAAGGCAACTTGGTCATAGGAGGGAAAATGGTATGACTGCTTCATTGAAGAGAGGTCCTCTTTTAGATGTAGGTTTTGAAAAGTTAGGGCACTGTGTTCGTGAAAATTAGACCTGGGTTAGTTTTGATTTGGCAATGTACAAGTCGAAGGCTAGAAGTCTTCCATTTTCTAAGCACAGATTCAACTCAGTTAATTCCTTGCATAGTTCAAGATAGGCCCATAGCAGGTTTTGGCAAAGATGACGTTGTGGAAATATGAGTCAAGGTGGAGATTTATTAAGTATGACTCCTCTTTCAGTCAAATTTGAGAAATAATCTTCTAGTTAAATTCTTTTTATTTGTTTCAATTAAATTTTGATTAGTCTAGATTATTTTATTATTATTTAACCTATGAATTTAGCCTATAAATAGGTTCTTTTGCAATAGTAGAAAATACACCCATTAGAGATTAGAACTCATAACACATTTAGAGAATTTTCTGTTTACGTTTTGAGGGTTCTTTATTTTCAGGTTTTCGGGGTTTAGTTTTTATCTTTATCTTTTGTACTCTTCATTCTTTTATCATTATAGTAAAATTATCTTTACTCGAGGTTTTTTGTCCTCTTTGGAGGGGTTTTCCATGTTAAATTTGTGTGTTTGATTTCTCAATTTCTTTCGCTATTTTTACTTATTCGTTGCTTAACCGGGTTTATTCCCAACAGTATATTTTCCCAAATTTCCCTCACTCATGACTTTTAAAAGAATGTTAATATAAATGCTTAGCAAATATATTCAAATAGTCATTTGAAAAACTAGTATTCAATATTGAATATGCAAAATATGAGAAAATATGTGATGTTTTCATGAGGGGGAGTACGCGTTGCACTCTTTTTCCCTTAATCGAGGTTTTGTCCCATTGGGTTTTCCTGGTAAGGTTTTTAATGAGGTAGCATATTATGCATATTATAGATTGTCTACTCTTTTTCCTTCATTAGGTTTTTATCCCATAGGATTTTTCCTAATAAGGTTTTAACGAGACATATTATCTACCAAAGGACATCCAAGCAGGAGTGTTATGAATATCTTATTAAGCGGATGTCCATCATGGTCAAGATAAAGTTATTATAAATTTAAGATTATCTTTTATTAATTGAAAAACATATTATAATTTTAAAATATTATTTTCTATTATTTTTTTAAAAAATTGGATAAATAGATAGATTATGCTGTCATGTGGCACTAGGATAAATATATTATATGTCAAAAAATTAGGTAGTCATGTCAACTGAAACCCTAAGACCTTGTAATATAATATATAATTCAGATATTTATTATCTAAATTCACGTTATTTTTATAGATAATTAGGGATTAGAAAATAAAAATCCATGGTAAAAAATTTAATTCATGATCACCTAACCGTTATTTTAAAAAAAAAAAGTTTTGTTGAGGAGTTAATTTTTTTTAAAGAAATTTTTAAAGTGTCATTTGTTGAATAGCCAGTCGAGCTTCTAATAAACAAATGTATTGTCTTCATGTTGAGGTTTTGTCTCTCACATCTATCGAAGCCATGTACGGTTTACAATGGGGTACTTCCCTTGGCGGTGATAAGAGAATACAACCTACAAGACTTAAGGAAAAATGTTACTATAGGATGTGATATTAATTAGCAGATCACTTGGGCGCATAAAGACTTAAACCATCAACTTAAGGAATTGGTTGTTTGACAATTCTTTTAACGTGGAAAAGTGTTTTTTCACCCAAATGCAAAAGTTAGGGTTTAGGTGCTTTTAGGTTTTGCGTTTTAACGTGAAAATGATCAAACTACTCTTATTTGTATTAATTTTTAAAATATATTAAAAATTTTAGATTAATTTATATTTTTTATCATTCTATTAAATTATTAGTTTTTTGTCTCGTGCAATGCACGGGTTGATTGTATATATTAATTATTGTATATTAAAATTTTTGTATTTTTAAAAAGTTTGTACTTTTCAAAAATAATATAAAATGATGTATTCTAATGCTATATAAAATATTGTATAATATATACTATTTACATACTATATTCTAATATTGTAAAAGTACTATAGATTGTACACTATAAAAAATTTAAAACTATATAAATACTGTGTAAAAATTTAAAATTATATAAAATTTTTTATAAATTACTTTATAATTTTTGTAAATTTTTTACATAATATGTTTTTAAATAAATTTTACTTACTTTATGATTTGATAGCGTTTAATTTTGATTTTTTTCTTGAATTTTAGAGTTGATTTGATAAAAATTAATTACTAATATTATTAATAAATTATAAATTTTCATCAAATTGATTCTAGAGTCAAAATTAAATACTACAAAGCTAACACCGTTACTTTAACTTTTGCCAAGTATATGTGTAACATTGGAAAAAAAATATCAAACACATGTACCGACCAAATATTGTATTAAACCTTTACAATTTGATACCCAACAAACTGTCATTCGACTATTTTATACTGAAAAGTTTCAATTAAAATAGATTTTTTAAAAAAAAATTGCAATAAAAAGTAAACATAATAATATAAATATTTAGTTTTATAATCTTGATAATTGATATTATAATGATAGTTTTATACTGAAAAGAAAATATATGTATAAATTTAAATTTTTAACCATCAAGTTTTTTTAATTTGAAGAAAAAATATTTTTTCATCAAAAATTTCAATCTGAATATTAAGAATAAAAAATAAACTAAATTGCTTAAATATAAAGTTGGACTATATTGCATTTAATAAAAAAAACATGTAAATTTTTTTTTTATAAAATAACTCAAATTTTAAACTATTGGTTAAGTAATTAATCAAACAAAAACTTCTTATGGTACTAATTATGTAAATAATTATAATTATTGAATTCAATGATTTTTCTAAAATTGCTCAACTTTTACAATACTTAAAATAAGAATATATTAAAATGTTAAATAATATTTTAATCTATTCCAAATATATATATTATAGGTTTTGATTATATCTGCTATTTTTAACACAATATCTAGAATTAGGCATAGTCCCTCCCCAACCTATAAATAAAAGGATAATGTATTTCAACGCACTTGAACTCATGCCCTCCTGCATTGGCAATAATACTTATGCCAATCGAGCTAAGACTTAATTAGCTTTAAGGTTAATATTTTTAATCGATATATATTCTCTTAAAAATGAAATAGTATGAAATAATGTATGAATTATATAAAATAATATATTTTAAATTCGGTATAATTTATTTGAAAATTTGGTATAAGTTAATTATTGTACAAATTTTATGCTTATAAAGTATTCCAATTAAAAAATTAAGGTTGGTATTTATTTTTTTTAAATATTATAAGTAAATATTATTCTTCAAACCTTGGATTTTTTTAGGCATAATGCTAAAAATAGCCCCTAACATTTGATTGTTTGGTCACTTAGGCACTTTTATCTTTTCTTTAAAGCACTTTAACCCCTAATGTTTATTTTTTTTGTCAAATTGATCTATTTTTAACGGAAATGCTGACGTGGCCGTTACTTGGCTAACTGCACTAATGTGAAATTTTTTATTCCACCTAGGCGCCAACACATTTCACATGTAATTAAAATAAAAATAATTCAAAAAAAAACTTTTATTCATTGAAAAAACAAATTAAAAACAAATTACATAAAACACACAAGCACTGAATCGTTTTAGAAATGAGAAGGTCGATCCTAAAAAAACAAACACTTGAATCAAATAATCTAAAAAGAGAGAGCAGAAATTGAAATCTAACTCAAGAAAGTAAAAAATATTGTGCAAAAGAAGATTACCCAAAACATGTTGCAGAATTGCATTTTGATTTTCGATGATATTTTGGGGTATGTTTTTAAAAGGTTTCAAAGCGAAAATATTATATATGTTATTTCAATTTTGGTTTTGGGTTTTAGAGTTTGGGGATTTTGGTTCAAGGTTGTCGAATTTGGGGATTTTCATTTAGGGTTTTTGATTTTTGAGATATTGGTTTAGGATTTTTGATTTGGCTACTAATTAGAAGAGGAATTTTGGATATTTTAGTTTTTTTTATTTCGGGTTTTTGATTTGATTACTCAAAAGAAGAATTTTTGGTTTTTGGGTTTCTTGGTTTAGGGTTTTCAATTTCGTTAGTGATAATGGTTGAGCCCAAATTTTGACAAATCTACATGTTTCATTATACTTTTTGGTTCAGTGCACGATTTTTATTTGGGGGTTATAATGTTGGTTGGTGGGGGCATTAGTTCTAGGCAGAGTTTAGTAGGTGAACTTATTGAAGTGGTCGCTCCATCTTTTGTTTTCGTTTTGTTATTATATATATAAACTTTATAAGATTTGATTATATAATTATGAAATCATCCAATTTCATATGCATTTTGTGTTGTTTATATTATTTAATATTTTTTTGTTTACATGTAACATCCTAAAAATTTAAGTCTTTATTTTTTTGCATGATATGACACAAATTGCTTGTTTGCTTTAATGGCTAAGTGATTTGAGTGTGTATGAGAGTGTTTGAGAATCCTAGGTTCAAGTCTTGGCTTCTGCAGAATTTTTAGTTTTGCTCTTAAATGAATCTGGACACTAGTGCTTGTTTTATGACACAAAAAGAGCTTGTGGTCTTGTGGTAAGGTGGTGTGTTGTGTAATTATTAGGTCTGAGGTTCAAGTCTTGGGTTGTGCAATGAAGTATTTATTTTTGCTGCTTGAGCTGTGTAAGTAGTGGAGTTGGACTAAAACACAGCTAAGAGGAGTTTGAATAGAATTTGAATGGGGTTGCTGGGGGAGTTGAGGAGAAATAGGTAGAGTAATTCAAGGAGGGATAAGGGGAAAGATACTAGGAGAAAATCAAGGAGTTCGATTGAGAGGAAGTGTTGTGACGTTTTGGGGAACTCTAGCTTTGAGAATTCGGCTGGGGAAATGTTTGTCATTTTCGGCATTGGAGAAACAATTTGGTGTTAGCATCTGCTGAATTCTCTTTTTTCTTTTCTTTCACCGACTTTTGGTTCAATCAAGTTTGTATTGGTTGCTGCGCATTATTCAATAAAAGTCCCTTTCTTTTCGGTCAAAAGTTGTTAGTCGGTTTTGTAAGCAACTCTTCCATTTCTTTTTCTCTTTTCTTCTAATCCTTAATCTGTGCTCTCTTTTGGCTGATTATAACCATTTTGTTTTATCACTCTCTGCGCCAATCTTCTTTTCGCTGTTTTTTTTGTTCCAATGCTGCAAGTGTTTCTGATTATCGGTAAAGTGTTTATACTCCTCACTTTTTGATTAAACATGTTCTCTTCTATTCTTTTTCTTAAAACTGAATACCCTCTTTTTTATCATTTGATTACCGACTGTTGATTCTTTTCTCATGATGTGTTACTTGTTACGGTTCTAGGGTTTTCCTCGAGGAGTGGTGAAGTGTAAGTGGTTTTGAAGTAGTCGCAACCCTTGTTCTCGGCATTCAATCGAGGTAATACGTTACCTCACTTTTCGGGTTTAGGTCGTATACTGATTATATTCTTATAGGATATAATTTGTAGATTGAGGCCACCTATATGGCCTACCTTGGTTAAAATAAATGTTTTACCCCTAATTGATGGAAATGATCGTTATACCTCTAGAGGTAGGTTGACTGGTGTGTTCATGATTTGTGTATGACTGTTGTTGAGTATGACATTCTGCATACACGTATGATTTATGACACGACATACTGCATAGGGTTGGGATACTGTAATGGAGGAAGTATATTGTACTGGTAGCTTTGCTGCGATACTGATACTAGCAACTTTGCTACGGTACTATTACTGGCAGCTTTGTTACGATATTGGTGTATTGGCTGGATGGACCGATTTTATCCCCACATGGTGTGTTGGTGGTACGGAGTGGTGTGTTGGCTAGATTGGGATGGGTTGTATTGTTGCACTATACTGATACTGTAATGGACTAAGCCCCACACTGTTACTGTATTGGGCTAAGGCCATACTGTACTGTTACTGAATAGGGCTCAGGCCTAGACTATTACTGCATGTTGTATATTGACTGACTGATAGGGGTTTGCACACTGAGTTTTCGTAAACTCACCCTTTCCTTTTAATTATACAGATAATCCTCAGCCTTAGGCGATTTGGCACTGCGAGGGACTCGGAGGTGGCCACACAACTGCAACTATTCTACACTTACTTTTATTTAAATTTAAAGTTTGTGTTGGGTTTTGTTTATTTAATAAGGCCATTTATGTTTGTTTAAAATTTTAATTGGGTGTTTAAAATTTTAATTGGGCTTTTGCTTACTTATTTTAAACTGCTAGTTTAGGACAAGACGAATTTTCAAAATAATTACTGCTTTCAAAGACACGAAATTGAAACATTAGAGTTTTCAAAAGCTTCCGTGATTTTAGATCAACCTATTATAACAATAGCAGATAAAAAGGTAAATGTTTTGACTAGTTGATTTGTTAAATAATAATAAAGGGGTTTTTTAACTTAGAAATGAAATTTTTACCAACAAGTCCAATTTTCAAAAGACACTTCAATGTGACATGCCAGATTCAACCATAACTTCTAGGCCGAGTTTGAGGTGTTACATTTAGTGGTATCAGAGCCAAGTTACAAAACTCGGGTGTAGAATGAGTTTTGAAAATATTTGAAACTTCTGGAAAATTATTCTTGAAGTGTTTTGGAAGGTTTACAAGTATGGCACACCGAGTCTTCAGCGTCGAATCCGTAAGTTTTCTTTATACTGTAGACTACTTGAACTGAAATACACTAAGAGACTACTATAGATAGTATGACTATATTGAAAGTCTTTAGTAAGAGTAAACTGAAACAGTAGGGAGACCTTGATTTGCGAAAATAAAACTCTGATTACCGCTTTGCATAAGACATCTGTTAATAATTACTGGAATTACAAACTAATACATAAAAATTTGTAAACAGATAATACATTATTTGATATGAGCACTAGAGGTACTCGCAGAAGGGGTACACGAGGCTGCGGTAGAGGCCGAAGAAGTGCTAGAGCTGGGTGTTCAGCATCAGGCCACATGCCTAATGTTGAGGTTAGGGAGGCACCAGCTTCACCGGTAACTGAGATGAGATCATACGATCGAGCGGCTGGAGATGATGTACTATTCCAAGCTATGCTCCGCATTTTGGAAAGGGTCGCAGGGACCAGTACTGGTGCTGTGGACCGTGGGTTAATTTTAGAACGACTCTAGTCGAATGGAGCGAAAATCTTCAGGGGTATTTATAGAGTAGCCTCTAATGTGGCTGAATACTGGTTGGAAGCCACAGAGAGAATAATAGATGATCTCGACTGCACTTCTGAGCAAAAACTAAAATGTGTAGTGTCTTTACTACGAGACGAGGCCCATCAGTGGTAGCTTACCATGATAGAGGGTACTCAGGCCGACCGGTTAATGTGGGATTTCTTTAAAGCGACATTCAAAGAAAAGTATGTGGGCGCAAGTTATGTGGACGCCCGAAAAAGGAAATTTCTGAGCTTGACCCAAGAGAATAAAATTGTGGCAGAATATGAGGTAGAGTTCTTGCGACTGAGTCGCTATGCTCGTGGGATAGTGGCAGATATAAGAGGGATTTAGAGCCCTCGAGTTCTTCTAGAATGCCTAAAAAGAAGGCCAGGTTTGATGGGCCAGTCCGAGCTGGGGTTCCTGATGCAAGACCATAGCCTTGGGCTGATTGTGGGAGACATCACATAGGTGAGTGCTAGAAGAAGATTGGGGCATGTTTCAGATATGGGTCTATGGAGCATCAAGCCAAGAATTGTCCTTGGAGGCCTGTTCAGATGCAAGCTGCAGGTCAGGGTTATGTTCAGCCAGTAAAAAGTGGTCAACAGTCACCAAGAGGCCGTGGGCTGGCCAAAGGTGAAAACGGTGTGGGACGAGGTCGTGGAGTGCGAGGCAGAGGTGCTGGTAACATTAAGGTGAAACAGCCAACACTGGTCTATGCTGCTCGTCGTTGGGAGGATGGTGACGCTCTAGATGTTATAACCGGTACGTTTCTAATTCATAATGTACCTTACACTGTCCTGATTAGTATAGGGTCTACGCATTCATACATTGCATGAACTGTGTCTAGCACCTTGGGTATCATGTGTGAGAGTACTGGTAATGAGATGACTGTGTTAAGTTCACTGGGACAGTTAGTAAGGGTAGACAAGTTGTTTAGAGATGTGCCCCTAGAGGTTCAAGGAGTTATATTTCTAGTGGATTTGATGGAGCTACCGTTTGGTGAATTCAACATAATCTTGGGGATGGATTGGCTGGTAAAACACTGTGCAAGTTTAGATTGTTCTGCTAAGCGTATGGTGTTGAGGACTACTGGGGATGAGGAGGTGGCTGTGATTGGGGAGCGAAGGGACTTTCTGTCTAATGTGATCTCTGCATTAAGGGCCAAAAAACTGGTTCACAAGGGTTGTGAGGCATTTCTAGCCTATATTGGTGTATCTCATTCTAAGGGTCCTTTTGTTAGAGATATCAGAATAGTTAAAGATTTTTCTGATGTATTTCCTAATGAGTTCCCTGGGTTGCCTTTGAGCCGCGAAGTTGAATTTGGTATTGAGCTCCTGCCTGGAGCAGCTCCAGTATCCATCGCTCCTTACAGGAAGGCACCGAAAGAGCTGGTGGAGTTAAAAGCTCAAATCTAAGACTTATTGGATTGATGATTCATTTGACTTAGCGTGTCTCCATGGGGAGAACCAGTTTTATTTGTAAAGAAGAAGGATGGGACCATGCACATGTGCATCCACTATCGTCAATTGAATAAAATGACTATCAAGAATAAGTATCCTTTACCGAGGATAGATGATTTATTTGATCAACTGCGAGGAGTTTCGATTTTCTCTAAAATAAATCTTCGTTCTGGGTACCATCAACTAAGATTTAAGGAGGTTAACGTGTGTAAGACTGCATTTAGAACTCGTTATGGTCATTACGAGTTCCTAGTGATGCCGTTTGGGGTGACGAATGCACCAGCTACCTTCATAGACTTAATGAACTGAGTATTCCAACCCTATCTAGATCAGTTCGTGGTGGTATTTATAGACGATATCTTGGTGTATTCAAGAACCGATGATGAACATGATGTACATCTCCGAATTGTTCTGTAAATTTTAAGGGAGAAACAACTTTATGCTAAGTTCAGCAAGTGTGAGTTCTGGCTACAAGAAGTGACATTTCTAGGTCATGTGGTATCTGCCGAGGGGATTAGGGTAGATCCTCAAAAAATTGAAACTGTAGTAGATTGGAAGCCACCTAAGACCGTATCTAAGATTCGAAGCTTTTTGGGTCTAGCAGGGTATTACAGACATTTTGTTGAGGGGTTTTCCTTGATTGTTGCACCTCTGAATAAGTTGCTGTGTAAAAGGGTACCGTTTAACTGGACTGCTATGCAGCACGAAAGTTTTGAGAAATTGAAGAAAGTTTTGACTGAGGCCCCTGTCTTGACACAACCAGAGTTTGGAAAGGAATTCACTATCTACAGTAATGCATCACACGTTGGTATGGGTTCTGTGCTGATACAGGAAGGTAAGGTGGTTGCTTAAGCGTCTGGTCAGCTTAAGTCTCACGAGGAAAATTACCCTACTCAGGACTTCGAGTTAGCTGCGGTGGTATTTGCACTAAAAATTTAGATGCACTATTTATACGGTGAGAAGTGTACTATGTACACAAATCACAAGAGCCTTACATACCCCTTCACTCAAAAGGAGCTGAATCTTAGGCAGCAAAGATGGATAAAGCTGCTTAAGGATTATGATTGCTCGATTGAGTACCACTCTGGTAAGGCTAACGTGATAGTTGACGCACTGAGCCGCAGGGTTGTATTTGATTTGAGAGTAATGTTTGCTCGTCTCAGCTTGTTTGATGATGGTAGCTTGTTGGCTGAGCTGCAAGTTAGACCGACATGGACTGAACAAATTAAGGGTAAATAATTGTTGGATGAGTCACTGGTTTCTCGTTTCCGACAAGTTGAGCATGGGGAAATTTTAAATTTTGGGCTGAATAGTGAAGGAGTACTGTGTTTCCGTAAAAGAGTTAGTGTACCGAGGGATTCTGATCTAAGACAGTCTATACTATAGGACTCGCATAGTAGTCTATATGCTATGCATCCAAGCGAAAACAAGTTATATCGAGATCTTCGTGAGCTATACTGGTGGTCAGGATTGAAACGCAAAGTTACTAATTTTGTGAGTAACTGTTTGACGTGCCAGCAAGTTAAGGCTAAGCATCAGCTGCCTTCAAGATTACTGCAGCGATTTAGGATTCCACTTTGGAAGTGAGAGAGGGTAACCATGGATTTTTGAGTGGGCTGCCCTTAATGCCTACTAAGAAGGACTCGGTATGGGTTATTATAGACTGATTGACTAAATCTACCCATTTTGTACCAGTCCGTACTGATTACTCGTTGCAGAAGCTGGCAGAGTTGGATGTGGCAAAGATTGTGAAACTGCATGAGGTACCGGTTTCTATCATATCTGACAGAGACCCCTGATTCACATATCAGTTCTGGAAGAAATTACACGAGGCTTTGGGTACTAGGTTGGACTTCAGTACTACGTTCCATCCTCAGACAGATGGTCAGTTAGAGAGTGTGATTCAAATACTGGAAGACATGTTAAGAAGTTGTGTAATAGATTTTCGAGGCAGCTGAGAAGACTATTTGCCGCTAGCAGAGTTTGTGTATAATAATAGCTACCAGTTTAGTATTCAAATGGCACCGTACGAGGCGTTATATGGTCATAGGTGTCGTACTCCTACCTGTTGGACTGAGCTGGGCGAGTGGCGAGTTTTAGGGCCAGAGTTAGTTTCTTATACCGAAGAGAAGGTAAAATTGATTCGAGACTGATTGAAGGAAGCATCTAATAGGCAGAAGTCTTAAGCAGATCTTAAACACCGATAGATTGAGTAATCTGTATGGGTCTTCATATTTCTCAAGGTCTCCTCATGAAAAAAGTTACTGAGGTTTGGGCGGAAGGGTAAGCTTAGCCCTAGGTTCATTGGGTCTTACCGTATACTGAAGCGTGTGGGATCGGTCGCCTATCAACATGAGTTACCTCTAGAATTAGACCGGATTCAAGATGTGTTCCACGTCTCCATACTAAGGCGTTATCGCTCTGATCCCACACATATAGTACCAGTCAAGGAGATTGAGGTTAGACCAGATCTGACCTTCGAGGAGGAGCCAGTGCAGATATTAGACCGTGGGGTTAAAGTACTGAGGAAGAAATCTATTTCACTAGTCAAAGTGTTTTGGCATAATCACAGTTCAGAAGAAGCCACATGAAAACCCGAGGAGGTAATGCATCGGCAATACCCTAATTTATTCTGACCAGGTAAATTTCGAAGCTGAAATTTCGTTAAGGGGGTAGAGTTGCAACGCCCCAAAAATTTAAGTCTTTATTTTTTTGCATAATATGGTACAAATTGCTTGTTCGCTTTAATGACTAAGTGATTTGGGTATGTATGAGAGTGTTTGAGAAGCCTGGGTTCAAGTCTTGGCTTCTGCAGAATTTTTAGTTTTGTTCTTAAATGAATCTGGACACTGGCTTATAGGCCTTATAAATAATAGTGCTTGTTCTATAACATAAAAAGAACTTGTGGTCTAGTGGCAAGGTGGCGTGTTGTGTGACTGTGAGGTTTGAGGTTTAAGTCTTGGGTTGTGCAATGGAGTATTTACTTTTACTGCTTGAGCTGTGTAGGTAATGGAGTTGGACTGAAACACAGCTAAGGGGAGTTTGAATAGAATTTGAATGGGGTTGTTGGGGGAGTTGAGGAGAAATTGGTGGAGTAATTCAATGAGGGATAAAGGGATATATACTAGGAGAAAATGAAGTGTTGTGCCGTTTTGGGAAACTCTAGCTTTGAGAATTCGGCTGGGGAAATGTTTGTCATTTTCGGTATTGGAGAAATAATTTGGTGTTAGAATCTGCCGAATTCTCTTTTTTTCTTTCATTTATCGGCTTTTGGTTCATTCGGGTTTGTATTGGTTACTGTGCATTATTCAATAAAAGTCTATTTCTTTTCGGTCAAAAGTTGTTAGTCGATTTTGTGAGCAACTCTTCCATTTCTTTTTCTCTTTTCTTCTCTTCCTTAATCGGTGCTCTCTTTTGGCCGAATATCACCCTTTTGTTTTATCACTCTCTGCGTCGATATTCTTTTCGTTGTTTTTGCTATTCCAATAATGTAAGTGTTTCTAATTATCGGTAAAGTGTTTATACTCCTCACTTTTTGATTAAATCTGTTTTCTTCTATTCTTTTTCTTAAAACCGAATACCCTCCTTTTTATCCTTTGATTACCGATGTTGGTTATTTCCTCAAGATGTGTTACTTGTTGCGGTTCTAGGGTTTTTTGGGGAGTGGTGGAGTGTAAGTGGTTTTGAAGTAGTCGCAACCCTTGTTCTCGGCATTCAATCGAGGTAATACATTACCTCACTTTTAGAGTTTAGGCCGTATACTGATTATGTTCTTATAGGATATTATTTGTGGATTGAGGCCACCTATATGGCCTACTTTGGTTAATGAGATTAGTGTTTGTGGTACAGATAATCGATAAAAGCGTGTGAACACTTGTGGTAAGCGGTCTTGGAGGACTAAAGTCGCCCTCATTCAAGCAAGGTAAGGATGGTGTTTTTGGATTAAGTGTCAACAAGAGGGTGTTTTACCCTAATGATTAAAGGACTTACATTGGGTCATGTTTGAATTTAGGTTGGTGTACGTAGAGATTTGCGCTCTTCTTGAAAACAGGTGTGTAAACACCCCACTGTAACTATAGAACGACTAAAGCCGAAAAGTTAAAAATACGGCGTTTGAGACCATATGAGCAAGCCAAACCCACAAACCTTGGGCGATAGATTGTAGAGGCCTCCATGAGAATTTTCATGGGCTTAGGCCGTAATGGGTCACGTTAGGTCGAAATGGGCCGTGTGGGCTCAATGGGCTCATGGGCCCCACACGGATGAAATTCACGATTTGTGGTAAATACTGGACTAGGCTATATAGATCTCATAGCCGTGGTGAAATCTAGGCTGAACAGGCCGGACGAGCGTGTAGGCCCACTTGGGCCGAGTAGTGGGCCTTGGACCCATTTACACTGTTATGACCATTTAGGTTACCTGAGTCGCTTAAGGTGATTGTGGACCTTTCGAGATATCGATATCTACATTGAGACCCTAAAATAGGTAAAAAAACCATGACCAAATTACCCCTAAAGGGTAAAATGACTGTTTTACCCCTAATTGATGGAAATGATCGTTATACCCCTAGAGGTAGGTTGTCTGATGTGTTCATGATTTGTGTATGACTGTTACTGAGTATGACATTCTGCATACACGTATGATTTATGACACGACATACTACATGGGGTTGGAATACTGTTATGGAGGAAATACTGTACTGGCAGCTTTGCTGCGATACTGATACTGGCAGCTTTGTTGCATTACTATTACTGGCAGTTTTGCTATGATATTGGTGTGTTGGCTGGGTGGGTCGATTTTATCTCCACTTGATGTGTTGGTGGTACGGAGTGGTGTGTTGGCTGGATTGGGATGGGTTGCATTATTACACTGTATTGATACTGTAATGGACTAAGGCTTACACTGTTACTGTATTGGGCTAAGGCCACACTGTACTGTTACTGAATAGGACTCAGGCCCAGACTATTACTGCATGTTGTATACTGCCTGACTGATAGGGGTTTACACACTGAGTTTTCGTAAACTCACCCTTTCATTTTAATTGTACAGGTAATCCTAAGCCTTAGGCGATTTGGCACTGCGAGGGACTCGGAGGTGGCCACACAACTGCAGTTGTTCTACACTTACTTTTATTTAAATTTAAAGTTTGTGTTGGGTTTTGTTTATGTAATAAGGCCATTTATGTTTGTTTAAAATTTTAATTGGGCTTTTGCTTACTTATTTTAAACTGCTAATTTAGAAGAAGACGAATTTTCAAAATAATTACTGTTTTCAAAGACACGAAATTTAAACATTAGAGTTTTCAAAAGCTTCCACAATTTTAGATCAACCTATTATAACAATAGTAGATAACATGGCAAACGTTTTGACTAGTTGATTTCTTAAATAATAATAAAGGGGTTTCTAAACTTAGAAATGAAATTTTTACCAACAAGTCCAATTTTCAAAAGACACTTCAATGTGACACACCAGATTCAACCATAACGTCTAGGCCAGGTTTGGGGTGTTACTCTACACCTTTTTTTGCTGTACTTTATTTGTCTGTTGGTATGGAATCTTACTTCTAACTTTTGTAATTTGCTTTTTTTTATTGTTTAAACTCTAGATGTTTGTAGAGGAGGAATACTACATAAACTTATCTGTTGAGGGTAAATTTGTACGTAATCCTCATGTTAGGTATTTTGGTGGTGAGATGTTGAGGATTAAAAGATTATCCGGATACTATATCATATTTTGAGCTGTGTAAGATAGTTAAAAAAGGGTTAGGTTTCAATACAGTGCAACTAATTTATTTCCATGTACTTGGTAGTGGGACTTTGCAAGATAACCTTAGGGTTGTGTGGAATGATAGTATCACTATTGACATGTTGAACTACTGGGTTAAGTATAAAGAGATTGACCTATATGTAGAGCATGAGATTGATGCTACTATTTTCATTGCTGATGATTTACTGTTAAGTGCAGCATCTGTTGAAGGTTATGGTGATGGTAATCAAGGTGGAAAGGGTGTTGAAGGTTTAAATGGGGAGGGTGTTAAGGTTGTTGGTAGTAAATGTGTTGAGGTTGATGCTATAGGTCAAGGCTTAGATGGTTTAGATGCATTTGTTGAAGGTTCTAGTAATAGTAATCAAGGTGGTGAGGGTGGTGAGGTTGAAGTTGATGAAGGTGGTGAGTGTGTTGAAGGTTTAAATAGGGAGGGTGTTGAGGATGTTGGCAGTAAAGGTGGTGAGGTTGATGCTACAAGTTAAAGTTTAGATGATTTAGATGCATCTGTTGAAAGGTTTGAATAGGTTGCTAGAGGTTTAAATAGTGGTGTTAAAGAAGCTGATGAGGAGGGGGTTAAAGACGAAAGTGATAGTGATTCAGGATATTAGAATGTTTATTTGATGAAAATGATGTACTTTTCAAATGGTGATGATGAAGAGGAGCTTCAAGAAGCTAGGCAAAAGTTGAAGGAAGTGGATAGGAAAACCAATGGAAAAGTTAAGGAAACTGTAGTTGATGAGACTGAAAATGAAAGCTTTAAAGAGCAGACTCAGGCTGAGGTCCTTGAAGAAGTTGAGGGTGAAGGATTAAATGATAGACTTGCTAGGGAAGAAGAGGGAAATTAAACTGAATATTTTGATAGTGATAATCATAAGAGCATACTTGGGTCAGATGATGATGATAATAGTGATGCTTGTAGAAGAAGCAATATGTTCTCCACTTATAATCCAAACTCAGCAAGTTCACACTTTTGTATTCGGATGCTGTTTAAAGATGTTGAAAAATTTAAATATGCACTTTGTAAGTACTCATTGTGTTGTAAAAAAAGAACTTAAGATAATCAAGAATGAACCAAATAGGGTTAGGGTTAAATAAATTGCATCTAAAAAATACAAATGGAGAATATTTGCAAGTTACAGTAGCATGTCCAAGTGCTTGCAAGTGAAAAGTTTTCATGATGAGCACAACTGTTGTGTTAGTTTTAGAAACAAAATGGTCAATGTAAAAGTAATTACAGAACATTTTGAAGCTAATATTAAGGACCACCCAAAAATAAAGCTAAGAGAGATATAAAGAAGGGTAGCTTTAGAAATGAATGTGAATGTTAATATGAGAAGGTGTAGAAGGGCCAAGAAAATGGTGAAGAATAAGTTGGCAAGAAACTTTGTAGAGGAATCTGCTGTGCTGTAGGATTATGCTGATAAGTTGAGATTAAAGACTCCTGGAAGTACTATAAATATGGCAGTGAATAGAGTAACAATTGAATCTCCACCACATTTCAAGAGGTTTTATGTTTGTTTTGAAGCATTGAAAAGAGGTTGGAAAGAAAGGTGTAGGCCTATACTAGGTTTGGATGGTTGTTTTTGTAACGCCCTAAAAATCTCTTATATATTTATTTTCGTATGTTTGTGACACAAATATTTGTCAGCTTTAGTGGTTATGTATTCTGGAAGTGTTCGGGAGGTCCCAAGTTCAAGCCTTAGCTTGGGCAAATTTTTGTTTTTAAATGAATAAACCTCTATCTCTAGTCAATAGGCTTATAAATAAATATTGGTAAAATATGTCAGAATGGGTCTGCTGGTCTGGTGGTTAAGTGGAGTGCAATTGAGCAAGAGGTTTGGAGTTTGATTCCTTGCGCAAACATGGGATTTATTTTTACTGCTTGTGTCGTGAGGGTGTTGTAGTTTGACCAAAATTCTGAAGAGTTTGAGTGGGGGTTTGAATTTGGTGGTTGAGGGGATTGTGGTAGATGGTTGGGGAGTGAAATTAGGGATAGGGGAGTTAATTAAGGGATTTAGAGGGGTAGTGGTGATTGAGTGAAATTCTGTGATTTCCAAATTTTTACTTTTCAGAAAAAAAGGTAAGCAAACGTCCCCCTCCTCCTTTGGCCGAATCTTCTCCCTCTTTTCATCCTTCTCCTTTATTTTTTTCTTTCTTCTTTCTTTGCCGATTCTTTTCTCTCCCTTGCAGCCGACTATTTTTTCTCCTTTATTTTTTTCTGGCTATTATTCTTTCTGCGAATTGTACCCTTGGCCTTTTTTTCTCCTCTTTTTGTTTGTTGTCGACTACTACTGAAAATTTCCTTCTCTCCCCGCTTTGGTTTTTCTAGTAGTCGATTTTCTTCTCAAATCCTTGTTGCCGCAATTTGTCATCTCCGTTTTGCCTTGCGCGTTGATGTTAAGTTTTGTAGCTGTGGTGTTATTTGGTTTATGGATTTTTGGTGATAGGTCCACTGTTTCATTGATGAAGGTTAAGGACTAGAATGATTCGGTTAGCATTGGAGCGGTGTGGTTTTGCCGTTACTCGTTTAGTAGGTAAGGTGATTGTTTTTGGTGAATTAAGGGAAGCTTTTCTATTCTTTTAAGCTTTGAAGATGTGAATTGTTGTCTTATTGGGTCTTTCAGATTTGTCAGTAGCAAATTGTGGGAGTGGTGACCTATCTCGTTCGGATCCGTAGTTCGGGGGTGCTCAGTTTTGAAGGTAAGTAACGAATGGATTGAACGAATCATTGTCAATATTTTGGTTTCGAGTTAACTAGGAATTAGGGCTAGTTGTGGGGTTTGGTTGTTGACCATAGGTGCTGGGGATCTCGGAAGTGTTTTTATGTCACAAACAAACCAGGTGTGTAAACATAAATCTGAAAATAAAAATCGACGAAAAGTCAAAAAATGTGATTGTCGACGCCACACGGGCGTGTGGCTGCCCATGTGGTAAGCCGTGTGATCGAACATGGGCATGTGGTCGACGAGGCTGGCCATGTGCGAATCATGGTCAGGGCCGAATTGGGCCGTGTGGGCCAATAGACGTGTGGGGCCCACACTGGTTAACCACACGAGCATGTACAAATATTGGGCTAGACCGTGTGAACCACACGGTCAAGGTCATTTTGGGCCGTGTGGGCCTCACTAGTGTGTGGGCCTACCTGGGCTTACAACATGGGCCTGTGGGCCCATTTTCACTGTTTGACTGCTAAAGTTGCATAGATCGCCCAAGTCGACTGTGAACCTACTGAAGGGTCAATAAGTTTACGTAGACCCCTAATTGACTGAAATGACTGAAATACTATTATATGAATATATAAGATAGATATGTATGTTTGTACTATGAGCATGCTATATACTCTATACTGTTTATACATGATACCATGACATAACTGTATGATGCATTGCATTGGGTTGGGAATTGATATTGATTGGAGGAAGTGTATTGAAAGGCTTCGAGCCTAACTTACTGCCAGCTCAGTTACAACTACTGTCTAGTGCCGCATTTGGTACTACTTTAGAGTGTAAGGATAGGTGGGTTGATTATATCCCCACCTGGAGTGTAGGGTTGGACGGAGATGAAGTGTAGAGGCTGGCTGGGTAGGACCTGTATACTGTATAATTTGTTACTGTAATAGGCCAATGCCCAAACACTTGATTGCTTGTGTGCTGAGATGGGCTAAAGCCCAAACTGGTATTGTCTCTAACGCTGAAAAAGGCTTAGGCCCAGACTATGATTGCTTTCTGTCTGTTTGCTTTATATGGGATTACACACTGAGTTTTCGCAAACTCACCCTTCTGATTTGACTGTATAAGTAATCCCTAGACATAGGCAAATCGGTGCGACAGAGGACTCAGCGGTGGCCACACCACCTATTTAATTCGACTTACTACTTAATTATAATTTTGATTTTATTTTGGGGGTATTTTACTATAATAATGGCCTCTTTGGATTTTTATTTTTAATTTGGGATTTATATCATTTTGGTTTATAACTGTTAGTGATAGGAATAATCGAGTTTTCAAAATGAATCAAACGTTTTAACAAAATATACACAAATACACAAACTGTCTTAAAAGCTTCCGCATAGATTAAATGTTTTGAAAATTTTTGACTGATTAATTAACGTGACTTTAGAATTAATAAGAAATTCTTAAAATTTTCTAAGTGAAAATTGTTTTAAGCAAAGTTACGATTTTCCAACACAACCTACGGTTTTCAAACACACTACCATATGACATCGCCAGATTCGGCCATAACGTCCAGGTTGGGTTTAGGGTGTTACAGTTTCTTAAAATGTCGATTCAAGGGTGAGATGTTGTTTGCTATTGGGAGAGATGGTAACAATCACATGTAACCAGTTGCTTGGGCCATTGTTTAGGGGGAATACATTGATTCTTGGTCATGATTTCTTAGTCTTTTGACAACAGACTTAGGAATGGAATATGGGTTTAAGTATACCATCATCAGTGACCAACAAAAGGTAAACTTGCTTGAAGTTGGTATAATAATGATGGTATATGTAACAAACTGATATGGTATACCATTATTGCTATAAGCAATTATGTGGGTTTAAGGTCATTTTGTTAGTTACTTTTGTTCATGGTGCCTACAATTACACATACAAAAAACTATTTTGAACATGACATACGATGTCAAATATCCAATATTTTAGCACATGTAACATTCTCTTGTATCTCTAATTGCCCCCTTTCATTATGCTTCCCTCAAATTTGCTACAAACACCAATTTGAATGTGATAATTTATGTCAACAATAAAGTTTGAAGGTACTAGATATATAAAACACAAGAACATGACACCATACTTTTCAAATTATAACATTCCTATATAATGTGAAACATAAGATAAATAATACACTGCAAATAAACATTTTCTTATAAAACTCTTTCTCTTTCTTGAATGATTTACATTTTCGCTTCAACCCCTTAATTTTTGCCTTTAATTCAATGTGATCCACAACATCATCTTTGAACTGTTTATAATCGTTCTCCTTGCCCACATCTCAACATTACTGCTTTTACTACCACATAGACTCCTACGCTTCATAATATTCTTTCTAAGTCTCATATTCTTTTTTGCAAGTATTCTTTCTCTATAACGTAATTCACGTATTACTTCATTCATCCTATTACACAGCTTATCACAATACCACTTAAAAAATATGCATCCATCAACCTACAATTCACACAAAAAAAAATTGACATTATATTATATTATATAAACCCTAAAATTCACTCAAAAATCTAATGCTAGGACGAAATATAGCACCAATTTAGTCTAATCGACACAAAAATCAAACAAACTAAAAAAAATTCTCAATTTCATATGAACCCTAAAACAAATTTGCTAAATATATGCTTACCCGAAAATCTGAGCAACCATAATACCTTTTGCTTGGGTTTAAATCGCTCCATGAAGTCTCTCTCAAAGCTAACTTGTTACAGAAACATGTTATTTTCTTTCCATCATAAATGAACTCCCCTCGTGATGAAGAAACCAACTTCAAATAAGGCAACTTTTCTATTGATGGCTTCCAACCACTATTTTCAGACAATATTTTCGATTTTTTTATTGACCCACTAGATTTCAAGCTTCGATTTTTGTAGAATTTCAGTGGAAAAGAAGAGGATTCGAGATTTAGGGTTTTTCATTTAGGGGCTATTAGATTGTTTTACTAGTGTCTGTGTGTGTTTAAGGATTTTTTATTATTTATTTTTAATAATGTTAAAATTATTTTATGACGTGGCATATAAGAAAATTGTGTCACATCAGCATTTAATTATATTAGACCACCACATCAGCGGTTAATGTTGACCGTTAGTCAACTAACGGCCATATCAGCATATCCGTTAAAAATAGATCAATTTTATATAAAATAAATAAATGTTATGAGTTAAAATGCTCCAAAAAAATAAAAAAACCAAAGTAATTAAACAGTAAAACGTTAAGAGCTTTTTGGCTTTATGCCTTTATTTTATAAAAACTAACCTCGTCATTGCAATCATTTTCTCTCTTTACTTGATTATAAATATCATAATCAACTTTCTATTTGGCAGATTCAGAATCGACAGAATTTGTAATTCTCTTTGATGATGAGACATTCTCTATTTTATAATTATTTTAGGGTAAAAATAAATTGTTCGCTTTTGAATACCATGCAATCATATTTATATGGTGTGTTTGCATACTATTTTTAATATAATTTTTAAAAAATATATAACAAAACAATTATTGCTTTGAATTGTTATAAGTTTTGGTAAGTTAATAATTAGTGGGAAAATATGTGCTACATAATTTTTGTAATTTTAAAAAGATGAGTTCTTTACTTTTCAATAAATATTAAGGGTCTGTTTGGATAACACAGAGTAATTGAATGAAAGTGTAATTATTAATGTGGTAATTACACACTATCTTGTAGTTACAAAGAATTGTAATTTCTTAGACATGTTTAGTTGACAAAATGTAATTACATCGTAATTCTCTACGTTATGTTCGGCAGTACAAGTTATAATTACACAGTTGTGTAATTTATATTTTTAAAAATATTTGTTACTATAAAAAAATTATTAGTATGATAAAAATAATTTCTAAGCAAGTGACGAATATTAAAATTAAATTATCATATATATTATGTTAGTCTAAAAAAGTAGTTGATAATATGATTACTAATAAAAATAGCAAAAAAAGTATACATTATATTCAATTTTATCTAATTGTTCTAGTGCATATTTGTTGGATTATTCCCTCTTTAATATTTAACATATGCTCATTATCATCACATGTTAGTCATTAACTGAGTTCATTATCATTTGAACAAGCATTATTAAAATTATCAAAATCTCCTTCTTCTACGTAATCTTTGAAGTATGGATTGTCTCAATTCCTTCTATGATTGAAGTTATGAAATATGCAACATGCTAGTACAATTCAAACTTAATTTTTATGCTATACTAGGGTGATGTTGTTAATATGAGAAATGTCTTTTTAGAACAATAAAAATGTCTTCTCAACTACATTTTAATGTATTGAATATCTCAAATTAAAGAGTTTGCGAGCTATTTATAGTGTTTGTGTCTAGCACCAGTCTCTCAAATGGTATCATACCCTACAATATTGTAACATCCCAAAAATCGGTTTAGAAGAAATTGGGTTAATGAAACCAAAAGTGGTTATGTATGGATTTTGAGTTAGGATTTTGAAAATTTTGCAAAGCAATTTGTCTTGGTTCAATGGTTAAGTGCTCTAGATGTGTGCCTGAGGCCTTGTGTTCAAATCACTTCTTTGGAATTTTTATTAATTTTGTCTTAACCTCTATCCCTGATCGTCTAGCATGAATAATATTTTGACCAACTAATGTTAAGAATGAATCTGTTGGTTTAATAGTTAAGTTTCTGTATACTTTTTGTTCCTGTGTTCGAGTCCTTTTGATAACTCTGCCACTGGCTTTGTCGAATAGATTGCATATTTCGTTGTTTCGATAGAAAGGATAACAACGTAAGTTTGTTGTCAAATTTCTACTAATTTTTTCTCTCGTTTGTTATTTGTTAAAACTAAAATTGTTTTGCTCATTTTGTCCAATTTCGCTTTTAAGGGTTCAGTTGGTTCCCTTTCTTAGGTAAGGGGATTGCATATCAAGATTCTCTTCCGATTTAAGTACTTGTATTATTGGATACGATCGAGGGTAAGCATTTAAGTTCGATTTGGGCTTTGCATCGAAATTTTTTAGACAAAAATTTGGTAGTAAATCTGTTAGTTAGTGAAATGGTTATGAAAATCATTTGATTGAGGTTTGATTATTTTTGTTTTTAGGGTCCGAAATTTATCTTTGTTTCTTCTACGTCAAAATCAAACCAGGTGTGTAACGAAATTGAGAATTTTGTAAATAGAAAAAGCCAAAATTCGTGACTGTTGGTGTCACACAATTGTGTGTCAGGCCATGTGGTAGGCCGCGTAACTCATTGACTGGGGTCACACGGGCTTGTGTCCAGGTCGTATGAGAAATTGTTTTGATTATGAGTCACATGGGCAACTGACATGGGCATGTCTCTAGACCGTGTAACTCTCAGACTTGAGCCACACGGGCATGTACCAGGCTGTGTGAATCCACACGGGCGTGTGGGCTAAAAATTAGAATTTTACCCTAAGGTCGTAAACGTCATTCGAATCGAACGTAGGCCTTCCATGGGGTCCATATGATCTGAAACAAGCTAAAAAACTTAATTTTTGATGATATGTTATGAATAATCCATTATCTGTACGTATGTCTGATATGATATAAGCTAAGTAAGTATGATTTGTTAGCGTATACTGTGTTTTTGTTGAGACGTGTTTACGGTATGTGACTTATTCAGGTATGATCTATGCTTTGTTTATTTTGATGATTCGTTTCCGTGTTATTGATCTAGATGAGAGCATGTGATATCCGAATATGTTGTTGTGTCTGATACTGATTCTGATAAGTAACCATGCATGTGACTTCACAGAAAATCTGATATGATTCATTAAGATTTGATCAATCTGTCCCGTAAAGCGTGGAATCCCATGTCTTCTGTTTCTATTATTGTACGACAGCATGTCCTACATGCTTATCATTTTGGTTCTGAATATGCATGCCTGAATATGCATGCATGGGGTTTGGGATGATGTAAATGGAGAAAGTTTCTGGCAGTTTAATTATCTGCATTATCTGGTGGTTTATCTACAATTCTGTATGGCAGCTAGTATACAATTATGGTGGCACTGTTCATAAGTATTTGTTGGTGTGATTTGGTTGGATGAGTTTTGGGAAACTCTATTTTGATGTGTCGCGGAGTTGGGTAGGATGTTTTCTGATAAACTGCATTCTGGTTTTCTGAAAAAACACCACATTGGCATAATCATACATCTTCTGTTCTGTTATACGCTCATTATGAAAATCTCTATGATACTCTGATTTGTTCTGCTCTGGTTAGATGATCGTTATGAAATTCTCTGCGTTACTCTGATTTGTGTATTCTGTTTTGTTTGATCTTTGTTTGAGTTTAGTTATACACTGAGCTCCATAGCTTACCCCTTTTGTTTTATCTTTGTCTGTTTAGGTAAACCTCTGACTTAGGACTGGACAGCGTGTGGGAGCTCAGATTGTTTTTGCATTTAATATAAATATGGTGAATTTCATAATTATTTGTTTTGATCTTTTGGGTTTGTAATTTGTTTCTAAATTCATTTTGGGTTTTTGATTAACTCGTCAGTAATTGATATTTTCTAATGCGAGACTGCAAAACCACTTAATTCGACAAAACAAACTTCGGTTTTCAAAACTAAAACTCCAAAAAAAGATTTTCTGGTGCAAATGAAGTAATTTCCTAAGTGTTTTCTGGAAGCGAACAAATAGCTTTTTAATGACTATTTGAGAAAGTTGTATTTGCTAAATAGTTACTGAAATTAGTTTTCTAAAAAAGTTCATGTAATTTCTCTAAATTCAGGCATAACTTCTAGGTCGAATTTGGGGTATTACAAATACGATGCAAGAAAACTTTTTTATCTACATAATTGGCATTGACCCCATAAAATTTGAGTCCATAGTCCAAATAATCTATAGCTTTAATTATAAAAGCTTAATTTGGATAAAAGCTTATATTAGGTTAAATCCCTTTTTATAATATGTAAATTAAGTAAAACATAATATATAATTTTTATAAAAAAAATATTTTATAAATTATCCACAATTTTCATAACACTTCTTACAAATAATACAAAATTTTCCATAACCTTAAAAAATTACTTTTTTATAAAAAAAATTATGATAAAAAAAAGGCTTAATGACAAATTTGGCCACTAACGTTTTCATGTTTTGTTAAAATGGCCCTAATTGTATTTTTGAGTTTTTTTTTGTCATCAACCTTTGTTCTTTTTTTAAATCTGCTTTTTCTAACAGATTTAATGAAAGTACTACTAAAAAAGTTAACGGGGATGATGTGGAATTTCATATGTGGAATATTTTTAATGAGATGTAATTTATTACTTAGATAACCCTATAAGATAATTACATTTGAAAAAATAAAACAAATAAATAATACATTAAATTAAAAAACAATTCTTAATTTAAAGAAAATAAACGAAATTATCTAAAAAAATTAAATCAGTAGAAAAGCTTTTCAATAAACAAACGTATGAAAGAAAAGATTGAAACCTTGAATTTATTCATTAGAAAAAGTAGATTGAAAAAAAAGGTTTGATGGCCAAAAAAGGCTAAAAAATACAATTAAGGTCATTTTGACAAAACATGTAAACGTTAGTGACTAAATTTATCATTAAGATTAAAAAAAATATTTTTTAAAATAAGTATATTATTTTCATAATATATAGCATGGACACATAAATAAGTTATGTCCATGACCATAACTTTTTATAAATAAATATATTCTAACACTTTTATAACATATAAATTATTTTTAATAATGTTTTTGTCATAAATTTAGATTTTTTAGGCTTTAAATAATACAATTTTTTTGTTATAACTTTATAAAATAAACAAATTATTTTTATAACATATATTTTTTAGGATTTAAAATATAATAATTTTTTTCCATAACCATCCCAAATACTTATACATGTTCATTCTTATAATATAATTCTTATAAGTTGTATAAAAATAATTTTTTTAAAAATTTGATTTGAATGTAATTATTCATGTAATTACTCAAATTCTCACCCTCTTGTCTAAAAATTGAAAAGTGTAATTAGGTGCTCAAATTACACCCAATTCAGTGAGACTAATCAATTACAATGGTTACATGAACATGTCACATTGCGTAGTTACTAATTAATTACACCCAAATTCAATTATTAGGTAGCTTTTCAATTACTATCTAATAATAATTTAATATAATTAAAGGAAATCTAAAAATTAACCAAAAATTGCCAAATAAATCAAAGGATTTGAATAATAATATCATTTGGCTGAACGATATCACTATTTAACGGAAACTTTGCTGATAGAGTTCATTGATTTATGTTCCATAAAAGTAATTATGGAGCCAATTAAATTCAACATTAATGGTAGCCTAAATTTTTTGAAAATATGCTATAAATAGCAACATACTTACTATTGCCACGTGCCAACAAGGGGTGCATCCAAGTGTCATTAACAGAATTGTGTCAACAAAGTTAAATTTCAATGTGCAAAAAAAAACCCAACTATAGAATATATATTAGATTTAAATATTTAATGTATATTTAAAATTTTAAAATATTTTATGTATAATTAAATTTACAAATAATTTATTAACTGTTAAAAAGTAATTAAAATCAACATCATGAACATTTTAATTTTTCAACAACACCCAATACATTAACAAATTACATTTTTCATAGCCCTCTTCGAAAACACTTTTTTTCAAATTGAATTTTTTACCTTCAATAAGTGTGATATTTACCTCAATTTTGTTTTCAAGGCGAGCTTTATTTTGCCTCCAAAGATAACATCAAGTTTTTATATTATATTTTAAATTGTATCATGGTTAAATTAATCTTTGTATGTTGATGAAGCAAAATAATATATTTATTAAAATTGTGCTATTAAAAGTATATTTTCGTATTTTATATGTAAGGCATAATAATAAATTTAATTTTTCATCTTACACATTTAATCAATTTAGCCCTACTATTCTATTTAGAGCAAATTGACCCTTCACATTTCATTGCTAATGTGACATTATTTTATCGTAGATGTCACATCAATAAATTTAAAAATTATAAAAAATAAAAATATTATAATTTCAAAATTATAAAAAGAAACTCCAATTTTTTTTAAAAAAAGATAAAACAAAATTTGACAAACTTCACGATTTTTTTAAATTGATACCTAAATTTCTTTTGTCTAGGTTGATACCTTAACTTGGATTACATCATATTTTTTGCCCTTCTTTGTAGCTGTCGAAATCTTTTTTTTTTTAAACAAAAATTAGTTGTCGATGAAATTTTGGAGTCGCCACCAATCTTTTATTAAGGTGTGATTGGATCACCTAAAACGACTTTGGCCTACGAGATTTTAGAAAAATGGGTTCGGGAGTCAGTTACGTTCGAGGAAGGATTAGCACCCTCGTAACGCCCAAAAATTGGTACCAAATTGATTAATTAATGTCTTAATGTCGAGAGTTAAAAGATACGATCCTTAATTAAATTAAATTATTTATTAAGATTCCCTCATTTTGAAACAGAAAACATCACACCCAACGTGTTAGGGCACGATATTTTATTTCTTCAAGATGAGTTTGTCCAAAAGATTTGTGTGATAAAATTTAAAAGAATATTCAATTGTTTAAGATTTATGACGAAACCGCAGCCCAATACGTTAGGGCACAATTTCTCAACATCCCAAACATTGAATATTTCCTTTATTAATATATATATTTTTAAAAATCTTTGTCTCGAGAAATCAATACGTCACATCCAATGCGTTAGGACAAAACATATTAAATTCCCAACAACAAGCTTTTTCATTTTATTTTTGATCAAAGAGCAATTCTCGATTGTTAGATTTAACGAAGAAAATTGGAACCCAATACGTTAGGGCTCAATTTTCTTGAAAATCCTAAATACGAGTATTATCTCTATTTTGAAAAGTTCTATTTTTAAATTCGAGTAAAAAGATGACGTAATGTTATACTGAATGTATGTATAAATGTCACAATAACAAATACAACAATGGCATAGAAATAATATAAACAAATAAATAAACGAAATGAATATATAAAAAAAACAATAATCCATGACATGCAAAATATCAAATGAATAAAAAAAATATAAATGTAAACACAATTAAATAGCGAATGAAGAAAGCAAGCAAAATAAATAAAGAAAAGAAGGTATATAATATTCACATAGAAATTATGAAGATTAAAAAATATACATATGATTTACAAATAAAATTTTGGGTTATAAAACTTATATATGCATTTATGAAAACCAAAAAAATATAAATATATGCATATATACATAAATTATAAAATATGTGTTAAAAATATAAGTAGGTAGTTAATCATTTTCGAAAATAAAATAAAAAACCATAGATGTATACGTACGTATATATATAAATATAATGGAATATTCAAAAAAATATATATGCATATACACATAAAATATATTAAAAATAACTACATTATCAAAATTAATTTTTAAAAAAATATGAGTATATATATAAATATGAGAAAAATATTAGTTTTTAAAAAAATAAAATGTACATAAAAAAATAAATATACATATATATAGATTTTTAAAAAATAATTACATATAAAAGTTACAAAAATAAAAATAAAAATAAAAATAATTACGTTATTAGAATTAATTAATTTTAAGAAAAAATATAAAAAAACTAAATTGAAATGCAATTAAAAAAATCTGGGGTAAATCCGCAAATAAATAAAGCCCAAAGGACTGTATCGAACGCACGAATAATCATGGAGGGACTGCAAGGGCAATTTCCCCTTTTCCTCTAAACGTCGTCGTTCCATAGGGACCAAATTGAAATTGAAAATAGATTAAAGGTGAATTTTAAAATAATATAAACTTGATTGTAAAAATATTAAAAGGCGGAGGGGTTAAAAGCGCAATTTACCCCTCCACTCAAAAACACGCGGATCCTAGGCCGGGTCGAGTCAGAGTCGGGTCGGCCTCCCTAAAACGACGCCGTTTTGGCACCTGGGGAGGCCAAGTGAAACGGCGCCGTTTCACTAGGCTTATTTAAGCAAAAAAAACCTTCAAAATTTCATTTTTCTCCTCTTTAAAAAAAAAAAACCAAAACACTCTCAACCCTTCCCCTTTTCCTCTGGACGCTGGTCCAAAATCCGGCGAGGGAACCACCGCGTCGGCCACCAGCGACGATGTCGTCGTATGCGGTGGTCGAAAAGCCGAAAACCTCAGATCCGGCCCTTTCAGAACCTCTAAAACCGAATCTAGTCCTGAAATTGCCAAAATATTGATGGAAATGGCCCAAATCTCAAGAAACCTTTCAGTTTCTGGCCGTCTATCCTCGAAGACGACTTTCTCGGCCGTCCGCGACTGTTGGGACTCGAATACAGGTTGTTTTACTTCCTTTTGTATTTATATTTATTTGTATGCAAATAAAAATAAAAATAAAAAAACAGTAAACTAAAGTAAAACAGAAAGAAAACATATAAACCTTTGGATTGATTTTCTGCTTTCTCAGTATTAAGCTCTCTGTTTTTTATTTGCTGTGAAAATAATTGTTTTTCTTATTGATTTGGAATCCTCGGTTACAATGTTTCGAGTTTGCTTTTATAGCTAACATGAAATAAGAAAAGTTAAGAAATCTTCTAGTATCTCGCTTGATATCTATTTGATTTGCAATCTTAATTTTCTTTCCATTTTCTGTTGTTTCTTGCTGTGCAGGTGAAGATCGAGTGGAGATTCATCCTGTGTGGAAGATTTGGGTTGCGGCGGCTAAAGCTTACATCAGAAACCCTAGGGTTTTTGCCACTGATTTGGGCCACTGGATTTGGGCCTCTGTTTTTGTATTTTGGGCCTTGTATTCTGGGCCAACTTGTAAAGAACACTGGACTTTTCATTATTATTTTTGCTTATTAAGGGACGGGTAAAATTTAGGTATTACAGTTGCCTCTCTTTGCTCGTTATCGTGTAACGGGAACGGAACAAAGACTTTTAAAAATGCCCAATTTTACCCGGTCGTGCTGGACCTTGGTATTCTTCTTCTTCAAGTAGCCTCATTCCTTCCTACTGCATCTTCAGAGGTATAGGAACTAGTGCTTCAATCTACTCCACTGCAATATTAAGGAGATATGGTTCGTACATTATAGTTTCTCGAGAGAATAAAATTTGCTATCTTTAATCTGCTCCACTGCAACTTCGGGAAGATAAGACTTATAGCTTCAACTTGAGCTGTTGTAACTTAAAGATGAATTTGGTGCGATCTGCTCCACTGTAATTTCAGAGAGGTAAGGTCCATGATTCTAATCCACTCCACTACAACTTTAGAGAGATAGGATTTGTTTATTTAGTCTGCCCCACTGCAATTTCAGGGGGATAAGACTTGCTTTCTTGAGTCTGCTCCACTGCAACCTCAGGGAGATAAGACCTGTGGTTTTAATCCACTCCACTGCAACTTCAGGGAGATAGGATTATTGGCTTTAATCTGCTCCACTACAACTTCAGGGAGATAAGATTTGCCATCTTCAGTTTTCTAAACTTCAATGTTGGGGAAACAAGATTCGCCGTCGTAGCTTCAATCTGTTCCACTACACCGCCAGGGAAGTAAGATTCGCCGTTGCGGCTTTAATCTACTCCACAGTAATGCCAAAGAGATAGGATTTGCTACCCATAGCTTCAATCTGCTCCACTTCAGCTAATCCAAGCCTTAACGTCAGGGAGATAAGATTCATCGTCGTGGCTTCAATCTGCTCCGCTACAATGCCAGGGAAATAAGATTCGCCATTGCGGCTTCAATCTTTTAAATTGCAATGTTGGGGAAATAAGATTCACCTTCATAGCTTCAATCTGTTCCACTACACCGCCAGGGGAGTAAGATTCACCGTTACGGCTTCAATCTTTTTAATTGCAATGTTGGGGAAATAAAATTCGCCATCGTAGCTTCAATCTATTCCACTACACCGCCAGGGGAGTAAGATTTGTCATTGTAGCTTTACTCTGCTCCACTGTAATGCCAAAGAGATAGGATTCACTGCCCACAGCTTTAATCCTCTCCATTTTAGCTAATCCAAGCCTTAACGCCAGGGAGATAAGATTCGCCGTCGTGGCTTTAATCTGCTCCACTACAACGCCAAGGAAATAAGATTCGCCGTTGTGGCTTCAATATTTTCCATTGCAACGTCGATGCGATAAGACTAGTGTCTTCGATATGCTTCACTGCCAGTACAGGAAGGCAAGATCTACTATTTTCAACCTATTCCACTGCTGCTCTGGGAGATAAGGCTGGAGTTTCACTGGTTTGTTCTCTGGGGAACATGACCTGTATGAACCTAATTATGCCTAGTGATTAGGATGTCATGATCAGAATGAATCAAATGCTCCTAACTAAACGTCTATGAATGACATTTGAATGAATGCAGAATGTCATTTTTTCGAGAATGATCCTCCTTTTATCACTTAGGTTATCATTGCTCAAATTTTATTAAGGCTTTATCACTGACGTGCTACAACGCCCTCCTGCTCAGCTGGCATTTTCAAAGAAACACTTAGTTAGATTGCCCCCACTGTAAACCTCAAAGTTCAATCCACTGGGATGCAAAATTTGTACCATCTTTCTTCCACTGTGACCCAAGGGTAGAAAAAATTTGGCTATTCTCAATCCTCTCCTATCGTAATTCAAGGATGAAGATCATGAAACTCTTTTACACCATTCCCAGGGTGTCATACCAAATGCTTATGCACAAATGAAGGGTTTTCTTTCCAAAGGGAACTTCTTCTTACTCCTTGGTGATTGAAGCTTTTTCACCAAGCCAGACTTCTTGTCATCTCATTTAATTAATATTTAGACAACAAAATCTGAAAGAACAGTCTTAATTTAAACTCTTTCCTTCTTAGACATTTCAACTTTTAAGCTTGGTGTGTTCTAAACAATAGTCCTGTTTCAGGTTACTAATTTATTTAGAAATTTCTAGAGCAATATACAAAACTCCTTTTGTAAAAGTTTATTAGTCCATCAATCATTATTCTAATGTGACATGCTTGCACAAAGATAAAAAAATACCGACTAAGAGATGAATTAATTCAAGGCATAACTCGAATAATAGAAAAGGAATTTATTAATAGCAAGTGTCTTGAAAAGAAAAAGTATTCAAGAACAGCAAAGAATGAAGTATTACAAGAACAAACAAATTCGGTACAAGTAATATGAAGATTAGGTGCCTTGGATATCGCAGCTTGAACTTCTCCGTACAAACTAAGGATCATTTTGAATTTAACATGTGTTTAGGAGATCTACAGTACTCCGTCGATGCCCCAAGATGTCACCTATCCTTTTCTGCTAATTTAGGTATAGCAAGATCACCACATGCCCCAATCTGATCAATGTTTAAGCCGCCCTCTTTGGGTTTTCAACTCAAATCCCCCTTGGTCTCAAGGCACCCTTTGCGGGTTTTCACATTAGCCTCTCATTTTTTTTTTGGAGTCAAAGCGCGCTTTACGGGTTTTCACTTTGATCCCTCATTCAAGTGAAATATTTCTTTACTAAATCTGAATTTACAGGACTCGGTAAATTCTTACTATCCATTTCACTCAAAATCAAAGCACCTCTAGAAAAATCCTTTTTTACAACATAAGGTCCTTCATTCGTTTCTGGTACATTTGACCGTGACGAATAGCTTTTAGTCTTTTTTTCTCTATCAAATTAAACTGATCCTACCGAGATTGGATCCATTCAGCCTTATCCAATTTTAACTCAGGCAATACCCAGAGAGAAGGAATTTCAACTTCAATGGGTAAAACTGCCTCCATCCCCTAAACCAAAGAAAAAGGCATTGCCCCAGTAGAAGTTCTGATAGATGTTCGGTAAGCAAGAAAGACGAATGGTAACTTTTCATGCCAATCCTTGTAATTTTTGCCACAACTTTCTTGATATTTTTGTTGGCTGCCTCCACTGCACCTTTCATTTTTGGATGATACGGTGATGAATTATGGTGTCTAATATTGAACTGGTTGCAGACTTCCGCTATTGTGTTGTTATTCAAATTCAGCTCATTATCAGATATGATCATTTCAGGCATTCCATATCGACATATGATCTCTTTCTTCAAAAACTTACTGACTGCTGACTTCGTGATATTAGCATATGAGGCTGCTTCTACCCACTTAGTGAAGTAGTCAATAACCACAAAAATGAAACGATGTCTATTAGAGGCCTTCGGGGATATTGGCCCAATGACATCCATCCCCACATGGAGAAAGGCCATGGAGAAGTCATAACATGAAGAGGTGAAGGAGGCGCATGCATTTTATCCCCATAAATTTGGCATTTATGGCACTTCTTGGCATAATTGGTGCAATCTCCTTCCATGGTGGACCAGGAATATCCGAATCTCATGATCTGTCTAGCCATGGTGAATCCATTGGTGTGTATTCCACAAATACCCTCATGGACTTCTTCTAAAATTTCTTTAGCCTCTACAGCATCCACGCATCTCAATAGTACTCAATCCTTTCCCCTTTTGTATAGAATCTCTCTATCTAAAGCATAATCAATAGCTAGTCTTCTCAATGTCCTCTTATCATTCTCCGTTGCCTACTCAGGATATTCGCGATTCTTCACATATAGTAATATATCTTGGTACCAGGGACGATTATCATTCTCCACTTCATCAATACTGTAACAGTGGGTCGGGATCTCATAAATACTAATTTGAATGGGCTTCATGTCCTCTAATTTATTCACTCTAATCATAGAGGCTAAAGTAGCAAGAGCATCAACCATCTGATTTTCTTCCCGTGGGAGATAACAAAAGGTAATGTTGTCAAACTCTTCAATCAATTCCAGAACCAATCTCCGATAACGGATCAACTTGGGGTTTCTTGTTTCCCATTCCCCTTTTAGTGGTATATTACCAATGGTGAGTCTCAATATGCTTCTAGTGTCTTAATTTTCCGTTCTATGGCTGCTCGGATACCCATTATGCAAGCTTCATACTCAGCCATGTTATTAGTGCAATCGAAGTCTAATTTACTAGTGAAAGGATGATAATCTCAATTTGGAGATACCAGGATTGCCCCAATGCCATTGCCTAACGCATTCGAAGCTCCGTCAAAGTTTAACCTTCAAGAATGATTTTCTTGAGGATCCTCTTCAGAATTTGCCACACACATCAAGTCTTCATTCGGGAAGTTAAAGTCCAGAGGTTCATAATCTTCTAAAGCTCTGCTAGCCAAGAAATCTGCTATCGCACTCCCTTTGATGGCCTTCTGACTTACATATACTATATCGAACTCGGAGAGCAAGATTTGCCATCTAGCTATTCTCCTATTCAACGCCGTTGACTCCATCATATACTTTAAAAGGTCTAATTTTGAAATTAGCCAAGTCGTATGATAGAGTAAGTATTGCCTCAACCTCTTTGTCGTCCAAATCAATGCACAACATAATTTTTCGATAGACGAATATCTCATTTCACAATCAGTGAATTTCTTACTGAGGTAGTTTATCACATTTTCCTTCTTTCCAGTCGAATCATATTGACCCAACACAGACCCCATGGAATTGTCGAACAACGTTAAATACAAAATCTAGGGTATATCTAGGCTAGGTGGTGACAGCACTGGAGTATTTGATAGGTATTGCTTTAACTTTTCAAAAGCTTCGTGGCATTCTTCATTCCAAACACCTGAATTATGTTTCTTCAGAAGACGAAATATGGGATCACATTTCTCGGTCAACTATGAAATGAACCGAGCAATATAATTCAGTTGTCCTAAGAAACCTTGAACCTCTTTTTGAGTATGCGGTGGCGATAAATCTCGTATTACCTTGACTTTGTCTGGGTCAATCTCGATTCCTTTTTCACTTACTATGAAGCCCAACAACTTTCCTGACCTGGCTCAAAAAGTGCATTTTGTTGGATTAAGTTTGAGCTGAAACTTTCTTAGTCTTAAGAACAATTTTCTTAGGACCTGCACATGCTCCTCCTCTGTTCTAGATTTGGCAATCATATCACCAACATAAACCTCAATCTCTTTATGAATCATGTCATGGAATAAGGCTACCATGGCTCTTTGATATGTTGCTCCCGCATTCTTTAATCCGAATGTCATTACTTTGTAGAAAAATGTTCCCCACAAAGTAATGAATGTAGTCTTTCCCATATCTTCAGGATGTATCTTTATCTGATTATATCCTAAGAAACCATCCATGAAAGAAAACAATGAATATCTTGCCGTATTGTCCACCAAAGTATCAATATGTGGTAATGAGAAATTATCTTTTGGCTAGCTTTGTTAAAATCTCTGTAATCCACGCACGTTCGTACTTTTCCATCTTTTTTAGGGATTGGAACGATGCTGGCTACCCATTCAGAATATTTGACCTCCTATAAAAACCCAGCATCAAACTACTTCTTAACTTCCTCTTTTATTTTAAGTACAATATCAGGCCTCATTCTTTTGAGCTTTTCTTGAACTGGCTTGCAATGCTCCCTTATAGGTAGGCGATGCACCACAATGTCAGTGCTGAATCTGGGTATATCTTGGTATGACCATGTGAAGACATCTTTAAATTCTTAGAGCAATTCGATGAGGTCTCGTCTTGTCTTTGCGGAAATCTCAGTTCCAATTTTCATCTCTTTCCCTTCTTCCAAGCTTACAACTTCTATTGCTTCCTTGTGAGGTAGAATTTGTTTTTCTTCCTGTTCTACCATTCTCAACAAGTCCAAAGATAAACCGCCATCTATGTCACCTTCAAAGTCCTACGATCCCTCTAAACACATGTTTCGTTTAAGAGGAAACTCTGAGTTTATAGCAGCGTCATTCACGTCATTGATATACAGGGACCTAATATGGTTACAAAAGAATGTATGAATTTATGTACAATTATTTGTGCAATATGATCATAAATGAAAGAATGTATTTACTCGTATGGAAAAATAAAAAGGATATTTGCTCGAAAGAATTGCAAAGATGTATTTTATTAAAATAATGATATTTGAACATAAGCCTTTTTCACAAAAGAGTTCTTATTATTTCTAGGCTAAAACAACAAGTTTGTTCTGAATATTACTCTGAAATAGTTCTAAAGACTTCAGGTATTTCTTCTGCAGTCCAATTATTTAGAACACTTATAGGTTCATAAGGATCAATGGCTAACAAGCTCCATTCTTCATTTGCATCCTCACAAATGGCATTGATGTACATATTTTCCAACGTCTCTTTGATGCTTTCCTCAATCAGCATCTTTCTCTCAAAATGAATGATCCCTCCAGATACAAAAGTTTTGGATATGTGGGGAATTATCATTGGCTCCCATTTAATTTCCTCCTCACTTAGACGCACCATTCTTCTTTCATGCCTTTTCTCTAACTCCTTCTTTCTCTGTCCTCTATCTGGCTTGTACCCTGAGCCAAAGTTGTCTTGTTTTTCTTTCTGCATTGGAACCTCAATTTTCCCTTGAAGGTATTTCCCTAATCCTCTTCTGGGTAAAGCTCCTTTCCCTACCAACAATTGCAAACCCATCTCTGTAGTTTTGGATATTTTAGGCACCAGAATTTTGCTCCATTCAGAAACAAATGTTGCATTTACAAACTCCAGAGAACAGAATGAGCATTCCATCGATTCATCATTAGTCTCCACATACGGCGCCTCATTGGATACAGCCGCTATAATATCCTCTTCAGCGTTTATTATCACCAGCCGACCTTCTGACACTAACTTCAATTTCTGATGTAATGATGACGATACGACCTCCGCCGAATGTATTTATGGTCTTCCTAATAAGCAATTGTAGAAGGGTTTGATGTCCATCACAAGAAAATCCACCTCGTAAACTGTTGGGCCAATCAGTAGGGGTATCTCAATTCTTCCCATGACATTTCTTTCTGTACCGTCAAACGCCCTTACTATATTTTGGCATGTTTTCATGTGCGAGCTGTCTATTGGAAGCCTGTTAAATGTGGATAATGGAAACACATTCAAAGTTGATCCATTGTTAACCAACACTCCTGGCAAAGTATACCCCTTGCATCGTGTAGTGATATGCAAAGCCTTAGTAGACCCCATGCCCTCAGGTGGTACTTCATCATCATTGAAGAATATGAAATTATCAGCAATGATATTATTGACCAACCGATCTAATTTGCTGACAGAAATATCTTTGGCCACATAGGTCTCGTTTAGCACCTTCATCAACACATTTCGGTGTACTTCTTAATTCAAGAGTAAGGCTAGTACATATATGCGAGCCGGTTACTTATGCAACTGCTCGACGACATTATACTCACTATGCTTCAAAAATTTGAGGAATTCCACAGCTTCTTCCTCCTTCACTGGCTCATTGATAGATAGCACAGGCTCAGCTATTTTTCCTTTTTGTTCCACTGTTATGGCCTTTTATTTCACAGGTTCTGGATAGGCACCTATACTCTAATCCTCTGAGATCTCCTTTCTAGGGACAGTTGTATTGCACTCGTAGTTCTATAGAACCTTCCTACTATCTTGGTAAGAAAAGGTTGGAGGTTTCTTTATTATGATCCTTGGCATTATTGGCGTCCTCATTTCATCATTCTTTGGTCGCGAGATGATAACCACAGGCCGAGCTACTCTTGGAACCTTCGTGGATTCGGATGTGCAGATACTCTCTTCTTCTTTAACTTCTTCATAAAACTCCATTTCCTTGTCATCCATTATGCTTTGAACCAAGGCTCTGAATTCTATACATTCTTAAATCTCATGTCCCTCATCGTGATGGAACTCATAATAGTTTTTCACCCTTTCAAAGCTTCTCTCCGAATCCAAAACAAACGACCCCCTTTTTATTATCTTCTTCCAGACCCATCTTAAAGGAATTTTCACTTCTGTAATATCTTCCTTGATTTTTCTACCCATGTTCCCACCTATCATGTTCACTCTATTATGATCAGGTAAAGGATTCTCTGTACTAGGCGAATCATCCAACTTAACAACGCCCATGCCTATGAGTCTTTCAACCAGCTTTTTAAACCCCGTACAATGTTCCATTGAATGCCCCAAGATTCTCGTGTGATAATCGCATCGTGCATTTACATCGTACCACTTAGGGTACGGAGGCTGTAGAGGTTTCAAGTAGTAAGGGGAAAGCACGTGTGCATTGAATAGATTCTGATACAGCTCCTTATACGACATTAAAATTGGCGTAAATTGAAGCTTCTCCGTGTTTTGTCTTATGTCAGATCCCTACTTTGATGATCCTTGTTGGTTAACAGCTACTTTTCTCGGTTGATTCACCGTAATCGTCTTTGAATATCCCTTACTATATGAACTTGTGTTGTTGACCTCATTTTCTTTCTTCTTCGAGGCCGACTTTCTACTACTTTCTCCAGCATCAATCTTTCCACTTCTGATAGCATTTTCTATCATTTCACCATTCATAACTATGTCAGAAAAGCTTTTTGTGGCACTTCCTAACATATGTGTGATAAATGGGGCCTTCAACGTGTTAACGAAACGTATTGTCATCTCTCTTTCTAAAAGAGATGGTTGAACTTGGACGGCAACCTCCCACCACCTCTGTGCGTATTGCCTAAAGCTTTCACCGGGCTTCTTTTCTATGTTTTGTAGAGTGATTCTATTAGGTACCATATCGGTTACATGGTTGTACTGCTTTATGAATGCCTGTGCTAAATCTCTCCATGAATTAATCTTGGTACGACTCAGTTGATTGTACCACTTGGATGCTGCCCCTGTGAGGCTATCTTGGAAACAATGTATTAGCAACTGATCGTTATTAACATACCCAGTCATTCGTCTACAAAACATGGTAATATGGGCTTCGGGGCTACTAGTTCCATTGTACTTCTCAAACTCGGGCATTTTGAATTTGTAAGGGAGTACTAAATCCGAAACCAAGCTTAATTCTTTAGCATCAATCCCATAGTAGCTCTCAGCACTTTCCATTGCTCTAAATTTCTCTTCCAGCCATTTATACTTTTCTTCTAGCTGTTTTGGCAAGTTATCCTTCATTTTCTCTTTTTCAGCTGTTTCGTTGAAGTCAGAGATAGCAGGATTAACAAGGTTGTCTCCAGGGTTAGAGGCTGATCCAGCTTGAAAATTCATTGGTGTTAAACACCGGCCTGAAACTGTTGAGGATTGATGGTGACAGAAGATTTGCGCAGATATACCTCAACATGCTGAGGGGTAAAGCCTGGGGATAAATAGGTCCCTTATTGTCTCCTTCTTCAACATTGAGCACAAAACCCTTTCTTTTATCAGTTCCTCTAGTCAACAACTAAGTTAATCGAGCCATCATACTCCCTTGAGATTCCATCATTTTTTCCATCATTTTTTGCTAAATTTTCTCAAGCTGTTCATTCATTTGTTGTTAAAGCTGATCCTGCATCTCCTTTTGGAACTGTTCTAGCCTTTCATTCCTTTGGTCCATGTCCTTAGTTTTTTATCGAGTACCGTAGCGGTGTTTGGTAGGTTAGTTGGTTTCCAGATTAATTGATGAGTGATTTAAATTAATTAGAATCTTTTAATATTTTTTAATGTATATGAAGCAAATGCAATGCATGAAATGAATGCAAAAAAGCGTCAATTTCGATTCAATTCCATTTAAGAAAACTTTACTAGAAATTAAATTTCTTTACATAAAGTGAATTACAAATAAAGCTTTGCCCTATTACTCAGAATTCTAATCTTCCTAAGTAACAAAGCTAACTCTTGCCACCGATCCGATTCTAATTCATACTTCACACTCAGCATGTCAGCCTGCACTGCTAAAGTCTGTATGTGATCAACTACTTCTCGAATCTAGACCACAGCTTCCTCTATAATATGATCTCTGCTCCTAACTTGATTCTGAAAGTAGTGGAGCTGTTCATTATTACGATTTTCATTTGCTTCCAAGCACTTGATCCGGACCTCACAATTTTGCAACGCCGTTTCTAACTCCTCAATCTTGCTCAAGCTTACCCTCAATTCTATCGCAAAGTTTCGATTTCGATACTGACGAAGGGATCTTTCCAACTCGGTCACCCTGTCCTTTAGCTCACTTTTTTCTTTTTGGCTTTCTGACAAACTCTTCTCTAAAGCTCCATTTCGTGTCTGAAACTCTTGAAATTTCTGTTCCCATCTATCGAATTTTGTCCTTTTCTTTTCTAATTTCTGCTCGCCACTGTTCCGAATTTTTTCCCAGCCCAGCAGTTCTTATTGACAGGCGCAACTTTTTATAATCTGCCTTCAAACTATCCAACTCCTCCTCAACCTTGTTTTTCCCTTTTCTTAATTTTTCAGTTTCGAGCTTTTGAACATCTATGTCTAATCTTAAGTTCATCTTCTCTTCTTCCATTTGTTCTATCTTCTTTTCTAACTCTGCATTTTTCTTTCAAAATATTGCCTTATGATTTCCAACTCAGAAGGGATGACCCGCAAACATTCCTTTATTGATTGGTTGTTTTCCTGACTTATCTTGGGTATATTGTCGTTGATTCTCCTAACCCACAATTCATTATACTCAGGAGTTGTCATTGGACCCACTGCTAACCTCTTCATTCGGCGAGTCTGTTTCCATGCGCTAGACATCTCTTGAATCTTCTTTCTATAACCATCATCCCTGTACAAAAATCCACAATTAGCCATCCCTTGGGTCGCAGGTATAAATTGCCTTGACCTATACTGCCTTAGCACCAATAATGGGGCATATCCAACAGCTCCTCAAATTCCAAGCAATGGAACCCAATCGAAATTACCACACCTATACAGGATCTCATCTGGAAGCAACCAAGGAGCTCTCCACTCGATGTCCTCTTCTTGAAGATTCTGAAGAATTCCCATCCACTTTTCTTCCAAAATATCGTCTCTCCTCGGTGTGGCTACAATCTCCTTTAGTAGTGAATAATTTTCAGAGAAAACCTGATACGAAACCCTATCAACCTTTCAAAAGTGACTGTGAAACCATGCGAGTAGGAGCTGTGCACATCCAATGAATCTACCCTCTCCCGCTTTTCGACATGCACTCAATGACCTGAAGGTTTCTGCCAAAATTGTCGGAATTGGTGTAACCCTCTGATCAAGCCGGTCAAATAAATCGATGACTGCTTCATCAACATGCCCCAAAGCTTTGGGAAAGACAACTAAGCCATATATACTCAAAGCAAAGACGTCTAAACTCTTCCTCACATCTGGGTGTGTTAGAATTATCTTTCAAACTCTTCCAATGAATGCACTTGCTATCCTCCTTTTGCTTAATCCGTACAACAACCCATTGCTCACTCATCCCCGTTACATTCATCAGCTTCTTCGAAAAGGTTGGCACATTTACAGCTCTTGAGTAGACTTTATCTGCTTGAAACTTTGAACATCGAAGTAAAGCCACATATTCTTCTATCGTAGGCACCAAATCGACCTTCCCAAATGTGAAGCAGCTGTAAGCAGGATTCCAAAATTGGGTGAGGGCTCGAAACAAGTGCTTGTCTACCTTCACATCAAGCAAATAAGGCAAATCACCATAATTATTATAAAATAGCTGTCTAACCTCGTTATTCCACTGATCCCAAATTTCTTTCAATTCTTGCAAATTGTTTTGAGTTACACTGATGCGCGTAAAGTCCCATAATTCTGATACATATCCATTAGCCAAACTATCGCCTTTCTCTCACTGCGTTGTTTCAGACCAAATTTGGACAGCCGCATTATCCTCTACTTTATCAAGAAACCCTTTTTCCATGATAAGCTTTCTATCTAGCAACTAAATATGAACCGATGCCTTTTATAATGAAATGAAATGCCATGCAATCAAAATAAAACACGAAAAGTCAGTATCATGTATACACATTGAAAGTAATCAAGCAATAGTAAAAACACTTATTTAGGTACCTACTAGGGTTTAGTGTAGCTCTACCTAGGGTGGATTCCTAAGGTTCATTCTATGAGGTTCGGCTTCTAGGGCAAAGGTACCCGAACCAGCAGATTCCTCGATCTTCACCCATTATAGGCTCATATAGATCAAGTTCAGTTCAGGGGAATACATTTTCCCTATGATTATACGGAGATGGAAATCTCACGAAGGCATAGGTACATATGTATCCCAAAAGAGATCCACCATCCTATACGGAGGTGAAAACCTCACGAAGGAATAGTTTCTCACTCCCACTTAGAAGGGTAAAATTATTCAACTCATGTAATGTATAATGCAAAGATCAATTAAGCAAGAAAATAATGAATGCAAAAGAATCTTATGAATTTAAAATTTATTTTCTCAACCTTAAGACTAGAGCTGCTCATGGGCCGGGCCCAGAAAAAATTTCGGCCCGGCCCGAAATATGGGCCTAGAATTTTGCGCAAGCCCGACTCGGGAAAAAATTCATAAGCCCGGGCCCGGCCCGTTTTTTAAATAAATACCAAAAATTTATTTTAAAAATTAAAAAAATTATTTTAAAAATATTAAAAAAGTATTTTAAAAATATTTTAAAATTAAAAAAAAATTAAAAAAAGTATTTTAAAAGTATTTTAAAATTAAAAAAATAAAAAAATAAAAATATTTATTATATTCGGGCCGGGCCGGGCACGGCCCGGGCCAAAAAAGTGGTGCCCGAGGCCCGGCCCATTTTTTAATCGGGCCTCATTTTTTTGCCCAAGCCCATATTTCGGGCCTATATTTTTACCCAAACCCTCCCATATTTCGGGCGGGCCGTCGGGCCGAGCCGGGCCGCCCGGCCCATGAGCACCTCTACTTAAGACATAAATTAATCAACTTTGTGGCTCGACTCTCTTATTTTTTTTAAAAAAAAGTCTCCAGTGGAGTCGCTAAGTTGTCGAAACCATTTTTTAAAAAAAAAACAAAAATTAGTTGTCGATGAAAATTTGGAGTCGCCACCAATCTTTTATTAAGGTGTGATTGGATCACCTAAAACGACTTTGGCCTACGAGTTTTTAGAAAAACGGGTTCAGGAGTCAGTTACGTTCGAGGAAGGATTAGCACCCTCGTAACGCCCAAAAATTTGTACCAAATTGATTAATTAATGTCTTAACGTCGAGAGTTAAAAGATACGATCCTTAATTAAATTAAATTATTTATTAAGATTCCCTCATTTTGAAACAGAAAACATCACAACCAATGCGTTAGGGCACGATATTTTATTTCTTCAAGATGAGTTTGTCCAAAAGATTTGTGCGATAAAATTTAAAAGAATATTCAATTGTTTAAGATTTATGACGAAACCGCAGCCCAATACGTTAGGGCACAATTTCTCAACATCCCAAACATTGAATATTTCCTTTATTAATATGTATATATTTTAAAAATCTTTGTTTCGAGAAATCAATACGTCACATCCGATGCGTTAGGACACAACATATTAAATTCCCAACAACAAGCTTTTTCATTTTATTTTTGATCAAAGAGCAATTCTCGATTGTTAGATTTAACGAAGAAAATTGGAACCCAATACGTTAGGGCTCAATTTTCTTGAAAATCCTAAATACGAGTATTATCTCTATTTTGAAAAGTTCTATTTTTAAATTCGAGTAAAAAGATGACGTAATGTTATACTGAATGTATGTATAAATGTCACAATAACAAATACAACAATGGCATAGAAATAATATAAATAAATAAATAAACGAAATGAATATATAAAAAAAACAATAATCCATGACATGCAAAATATCAAATGAATAAAAAAAATATAAATGTAAACACAATTAAATAGCGAATGAAGAAAGCAAGCAAAATAAATAAAGAAAAGAAGGTATATAATATTCACATAGAAATTATGAAGATTAAAAAATATACATATGATTTACAAATAAAATTTTGGGTTATAAAACTTATATATGCATTTATGAAAACCAAAAAAATATAAATATATGCATATATACATAAATTATAAAATATGTGTTAAAAATATAAGTAGGTAGTTAATCATTTTCGAAAATAAAATAAAAAACCATAGATGTATACGTACGTATATATATAAATATAATGGAATATTTAAAAAATATATATGCATATACACATAAAATATATTAAAAATAACTACATTATCAAAATTAATTTTAAAAAATATGAGTATATATATAAATATGAGAAAAATATTAGTTTTAAAAAGAATAAAATGTACATAAAAAAATAAATATACATATATATATTTTTAAAAAATAATTACATATAAAGTTACAAAAATAAAAATAAAAATAATTACATTATTAGAATTAATTAATTTTAAGAAAAAATATAAAAAAAACTAAATTGAACTGCAATTAAAAAAATCTGGGATAAATTCACAAATAAATAAAGCCCAAAGGACCGTATCGAACGCGCGGATAATCATGGAGGGACTGCAAGGGCAATTTCCCCTTTTCCTCTAAATGGCGTCGTTCCATAGGGACCAAATTGAAATTGAAAATAGATTAAAGGCAAATTTTAAAATAAAATAAACTTGATTGTAAAAATATTAAAAGGCGGAGGGGCTAAAAGCACAATTTACCCCTCCGCTCAAAAACACACGGATCCTAGGTCGGGTCGAGTCGGAGTCGGGTCGGCCTCCCCAAAACGACGCCGTTTTGGCACCTGGGGAGGCCAAGTGAAACGGCACCGTTTCACTAGGCTTATTTAAGCCAAAAAAACCTTCAAAATTTCATTTTTCTCCTCTTTTTTTAAAAAAAAACCAAAACACTCTCATCCCTTCCCCTTTTCCTCCGGACGCCAGTCCAAAATCCGGCGAGGGAACCACCGCGCCGACCACCGGCGACGGTGCCGCTGTATGCGGTGGCCGAAAAGCTGAAAACCTCAAATTCGGCCTTTTCAAAACCTCTAAAACCGAATCTAGTCCCGAAATTGCCAAAATATTGATGGAAATGGCCCAAATCTCAAGAAACCTTTCGGTTTTCGGCCGTCTATCCTCGGAGACGACTTCCTCGGTCGTCTGCGGCGGTTGGGACTCGAATACAGGTTGTTTTACTTCCTATTGTATTTATATTTATTTGTATGCAAATAAAAAAAATAAAAAAAACAATAAACTAAAGTAAAACAGAAAGAAAAAATATAGACCTTTGGATCGATTTTTTGCTTTCTCAGTATTGAGCTCTCTGTTTTTTATTTGCTGTGAAAATAATTGTTTTTCTTATTGATTTCGAATCCCCGGTTACAATGTTTCGAGTTTGCTTTTATTGCAAACATGAAATAAGAAAAGTCAAGAAATCTTCTAGTATCTCGCTTGATATCTATTTGATTTGCAATCTTAATTTTCTTGTCATTTTTTGTTGTTTCTTGCTGTGCAGGTGAAGATCGTGTGGAGATTCGGCTTGTGTGGAAGATTTGGGTTGCGGCAGCTGAAGCTTACCTCAGAAACCCTAGGGTTTCTGCCACTGCTTTGGGCCACTGGATTTGGGCCTCTATTTTTGTATTTTGGGCCTTGTATTCTGGGCCAACTTGTTTTGTTCTGTTCTGGACTTGTAAAGAACACTGGACTTTTTATTATTATTTTTGCTTATTAAGGGCCGGGTAAAATTTAGGTATTACAGTAACAACGTTAAGATGTCTTGATATGTAATTGCAATATTGCATCGCATCATAATCTGAAAATAAAAAAACTTATAGTTTCAAAAAATTAACAAAATTAAAAATATGTAAAGATAAAAATTATTTAAAAATCTAAAATATACAAATAAAAATTAAAAAAATTAAAATATATAAATTAATTAAAAAAATTTTTGTCTTCATCATCTTCTTTGCACCATTATCAACAGACTAAAATCCACTATGAAAAAGAATCATTTTTCCTAGACATAGACATGTGAGAAGAAGCCATTGGGAGTACTTAGTTTACTCTCCTCACTACTTCCTCCAAATGAAGCTAAACATTACAATTTTCTTTTTAATATTTGGATAATCATTGCAATTAGTGAATTTTATTGAATTAACTGCAATTTAAGTATCTTAATTACATTTCAATTTTTACAGAAAAATAAAAACTCACAAATAATTATAAATAATTATATTCAAATTTAATTATCCTAAAATTTTCAAAATATTCCATACATAGTTTAATTTTAAAAAGTTAATTTTTACACAAAAATAATAATATTTTAATTTTATAATATATATTTTCAAAGATATAATAAATGTTATTTTTATTAATCTCGTCTAAAATGATAATTTTTTTATAAATTTTCTTTTATACATTTTGACCTACTACAAAATTAACAGATATCTTTTTTTTATTATTCTTAAGGTATCTACCTTCAGAGCGAACCCAGTAACTAATCCTCCGCATTCTGTAGGCCCATTAAGGGGTAGATGCTGGCCACGAGTTTTAAAAATGCTCCATAACTAGGCAAGGATCGAATCCTCATCCACTGGTTAAGGTAGGAGAGACCCTTGCCATCTCACCTAACCCTCATGGTCGATAAAGAATATATATTTAATACTAGAGAAAAATAACTCAAAAAATTAGAGTAATTAAATAATATTGCTTACAATATTAATTTTTTTTATTAATTGTATTTTTAAATACATTTTTGGACTGCATAATATATATTTACTGCTATGAATATCTTATTAAGTGTATGTCCATCACGATCAAGATAAAAGTTTTGATGCACTTTAAATTCTAATAGTTATTAGAATTAGATCTCTACTTTTTTTTATACTTCTTATGCCTATAAATAGAGACTCTGATGAAACATTGTGATTATCCCATTGATCAATAAAATACATTCTCTATTACTTCCCATATTTTCTTTGTTCTTTAGTCTCTCCATTTCTCTTTATTTTATAACATGTTATCAGCACGATCTTGCTTAAAGTGATAGTTTCTTTTACCGATGATCAAATTTATCCTCTATGATTTCCAATATCTTTGACGGCAAGATGTGATACGAGCCAAGGAGGTGACACTCAAAGGGTTGTCTTTCCTAGTGTTCCAATCACTCGAAGCAAGGCACGACAATTAAAATCAAAGATGAATGCTTTTGTCCAAGACTTTGTTGCGACAAATTTAATTCATCATCTAAAATCATATCTGAAACGAGTCAAAATATCAAAAACACTTTTCATCGGTTTCGTCGATTTAAAAAAAATTTAGTTAATAAAAAAAAAGCAAAAAGCGCAAAAAAAAGTTGAGAAAAATCTAAAAAAAAAGCAAACAGCGCAAAAAAAAAAAGTTGCCTACCTCTCATACGTAGGTTTCTTCTTTTCCTATTATTATTTTTTTTTTCCAAAATTGAATTTTTTCCTTCTTCTTTTCTTGACTCAAGTATAATTAAAGCTTCAATTTTTTTTTGAAAATCTTAAGACACCGAACGTTTCTGATTTTTGTTTTTTTTTTAAATTGGGTAGAGTTTTCTTTTTATTAAAGCTTTTCTTTGACTCTAGAGTTAGGGATCGTTGCAGGTCTACGTTTTTTTTTCTCTTACGCTTTCTAACACATTGTTTCTTCTTGTGTTAGCAGATATTAAAGGCATGCACAATTCCTTCATCCGTGTAGCCTCCATTACAAATTGCATCGTCAAGTTTATTGGCCTCTTAGAGCAATTAGGGCCTTCATTGTTTCTTTGAAGTTTGCACATTCGTTATTTGATCTTGATTAGTAACCCTCTCCAAACATATTTACAAGTTTTGAATCATTCAGAGAGTTATTCTTTTGAGAGCTAACGAGTGAGGTTATTATTATTTTTCTTTCTTGTTCTTGTTTGTTTGATCTTTCACAGATACCATGCCGCTCACTAGATCCCAAACTAGTAAAAATGAAGAGGATGAGCAAAAAAGAAAGAACGATCCTTTGGTCGAGTTGTTACAAAAAGAGAAGAAAAAGTTGCAAACTCAAGTCGAACATCGTATGACCCAGATGTTACAAGAGCAAAGGGAGTATCTTGATACAAAACTTACAACTCAAGAGAGATACATTGCCGATAATTACAAGAAGTTGAATGAAGCCTTTATAAGCCGATCAAATTCGCGAGATCGAACTTTTAAACGAAGGGAGGACCATGTTTTTGATGATGACTTTGAGTCCTAGTATGTACCTAGAGAAAGGGTGGAACGAAACAATGACACCCCCAAACCAAAATTTCCTTCTTTCTCAGGAAAGAATGATCCTGATGCTTACCTTGATTGGGAGGAAAAGATGGAAGCAGTCTTTTCTTGTTACAATTACTCTGATGAGAAAAAGGTAACATACGTTGTCGTTGAGTTTATTAATTATGCACTAACATGGTGGAATCAATTATGCAGGATTCTTTATAGAGAACAACCTGTTACTACTTGAGTTGAAATGAAGCGCATCTTGCGAAAACGGTTTGTTCCACCATACTATTATCGAGAAATCCATCAAAGACTCCAACATCTTGTTCAATGAGATAGATCTGTGGATGACTACTACAAAGAGATGGAGACTATTCAGATTAGAGCCAATCTTGTTGAAGAGGCTGAGGTAACTATGGCTAGATTCCTTGCCGGCCTAAAGCCTGAGATTGCAAATCGAGTTGAGTTACAACACTACATGGATGTTGAAGAGATGCTTCAAACCGCACTCACCATTGAAAAGCAATTACGAAAGAAAGGGACACCGAGGGGTGCTAGTTCAGTTTCTAATCCTGCTTGGAGAGGAAATTGGCAAAAACAAGATGATAAATTATGGAATGGGAGAGATGAACGGTTCAAGCCAAATGAGCCTAAAACTTACTCCAAAGATAGAGGTATGCCTAATTCATTTAAAGGTTCTACTTCTACTAATCAAGCTTCATCTTCTTCTTCTACTTCTCCTAGTGCCATTAAGCAGCCAAAAGATATTACCTGCTTCAAATGCCAAGGAAGGGGTCACTATGCTCGAGAATGCCCTAATAAAAAGTCATTGGTGAATCGAGAAGATGGTGAGGTTGATTTTGAGTCTGATAACAAAGATGAGATGCCTCCTTTGGAAGATGTTGATGATGTGCATACTCATGATGAGTACGAAGAATACTTGGAGTATGGTGAGAAAGCACTTGTTGCTCAAAGGGCTTTAAATGTCCAGTTTAAAGAGGAAGGGCGCGAACAAAGAGATAACATTTTTCACATGAGATGTTTGATTGGTGGACAGCCTAATTTATTGATCATCGATAGTGGAAGTTGCACTAATGTGGTGAGTTCTTCCCTTGTTGAGAAACTTGGCCTACCTTGTGTGAAGCATCCAAGGCCATACCGCTTGCAATGGTTGAATGATAGTGGGGAGGTAAAAGTATCTAAACAATGCTTAGTTTCATTTTCCATTGGTAGATACTCTGATAAAGTTTTGTGTGATGTTGTTCCAATGCAAGCTGGGCACATATTACTTGGACGACCATGGCAGTTTGATCGACGAGTAAATCATGATGGGTTCCTTAACCAATATACCTTTGTGTTCCTTGGAAAGAAGTTTACTTTGGCTCCACTTCCTCCTCAAGAAGTCTACAATGATCAACTCAAACTTGCTAGTGAGATGGGTAAGGGAAGTGAGGTAAAATTATTGAAAAAGGCTGAGAGTAAAGAGGCCCTTAGTGTTAAAAGCCAACTTAAAGGCCCAACATTGGTGAGTGATTGCACACACAAGTCACGAGATGAGAAAGTGAGTTTATTCGCTAGGTTTCGAGATATCAAATTTTTTCTTTGTACAAAACAAACATTTGTAATAATCAGGTTTAGGGAAAACTTTGTTTTGACTAACCCTAATACATATTTGCCTAGTTATTTTATTGATCTTTTGCAGGATTTTGAGGATGTATTTCCTTCTGAAATGCCTAAGGGATTACCTCCTTTACGAGGGATTGAACATCAAATTGATTTTATGCCTGGTTCGAGTATTTCGAATAGACCAGTCTATCGAAGCAATCCTGAAGAAACTAAGGAGTTGCAAAGACAAGTTGAAGATCTCTTAGAGAAAGGGTTGATTCGTGAGAGTCTAAGCCCTTGTACGGTTCCTGTACTTCTCGTCCCAAAAAAAAGATGGTTCTTGGAGAATGTGTGTTGATTGTCATGCTGTCAACAAGATTACGGTAAAGTATCGATATCCAATTCCTCGATTAGTTGATATGTTGGATGAGCTTAATGGTGCGTGCATTTTCTCTAAAATTGACTTAAAAAGTGGTTACCATCAAATAAGAATGAAACAAGGTGATGAATGGAAAACTGCTTTTAAGACTAAGTATGGCCTGTATGAGTGGTTAGTCATGCCATTTGGCTTAACTAATGCTCCTAGCACATTCATGAGATTAATGAACCACATACTTAGACCTTTTTTAGGAAAATTTATCGTTGTGTATTTTGATGACATACTGATTTATAGCAAAACTTTGAATGATCATGTTGGGCATGTTAAATTAGTATTGGATGTGTTAAGGCATGAACGAATCTTTGCTAATCTTGAAAAATGCACATTTTGTATGGATAAGCTTGTTTTTTTGGGTTTTGTGATAAGTTCTACAAGAATCCATGTGGATGAGGAGAAAGTAAAGGCAATTAAAGAATGGCCTATCCCTAAAACTGTTTCTGAGGTAAGGTCTTTCCTTGGGTTAGCCGGTTTCTACCGCAGGTTTGTTCGTAACTTTTCCACAATTACTTCGCCTTTGACTGCACTTATTAAAAAGAATGTATCTTTTCATTGGACAGATAAGCAAGAATTAGCATTTAATGAACTTAAAGATAAATTGTGTAATGCTCCTATTCTTGTTTTACCTAATTTTGAAAAGACCTTTGAGATTGAATGTGATGCTTCTGGTGTAGGTATAGGTGCCGTCCTCATGCAAGATAGTAAACCACTAGCCTACTTTAGTGAGAAACTTGGTGGAGCACATTTGAACTATTCGACCTATGATAAAGAGTTGTATGCCTTGGTAAGGGCATTAGAAGTTTGGCAACATTACCTTTTACCAAAGGAGTTTGTGATTCACACTGACCATGAATCACTTAAGCACTTAAAGGGACAAGGTAAGTTGAACAAGCAACATGCGAGGTGGGTTGAATTCATTGAATCTTTTCCTTATCTTATAAGGTATAAGAAAGGTAAAGATAATATTGTGGCTGATGCTCTATCAAGGAGGTACACTTTACTTAGTACTTTGCATACTAAGTTATTAGGTTTTGAGTATCTTAAAGATTTATATGCCACTGATTCTGATTTTGCAAGCATTTATGACGCATGTGAACATGGTGCATTTCATAAATTTTATAAGCATGATGGCTATCTTTTTCGAAATAATAGACTATGCTTACCAAAGTGTTCAATGCGAGAATTGTTGGTTCGAGAGGCTCATAGTGGTGTCTTATGGGTCATTTTGGAGTCACTAAGACTTATGATGTTTTACATGAGCATTTTTATTGGCCTAACATGCGAAAACTTGTTGAGAAAATTTGCTCTACTTGTATTACTTGTAAACAAGCTAAATCCACTGTGATGCCTCATGGTCTATATACTCCTCTTCCTGTTCCTAGTTCACCTTGGACTGACATTTCAATGGATTTTATAATAGGTTTACCAAGGACAAAGCGTGGACGAGATAGCATCTTTGTGGTTGTGGATCGATTTTCTAAAATGGCTCATTTCATTCCATGCCATAAGACTGATGATGCAACCCATGTTGCCGATCTATTTTTCCGTGAAGTTGTGAGATTACATGGAATCCCAAGGACTATCGTTTCCCATAGAGATGCAAAATTTCTTAGTCACTTTTGGAAGGTGTTATGGGGTAAGTTAGGTACTAAATTACTTTACTCTACTACATGCCACCCTCAAACTGATGGTCAAACCGATGTGGTAAATCTGGTAAATCGAGTTTTGGGATCTTTGCTTAGAGCCATAATAGGTAAGAATGTTAAATCTTGGGAAGAATGAATACCCTATGTTGAGTTTGCTTATAATCGTTCTGTTCATTCTTCCACAAGTTTTACTCCTTTTGAGATTGTATATGGCTTTAATCCACTTACTGTTTTAGATTTGCTTCCTTTACCTTTGAATGAGATTGCTAATTTAGATGGTGAAAGGAAAGCTGATTTAGTGAAAGAGATCCATGAGAAGGCTCGTAAAGCCATTGAGAAAAAGAATGAGTCCAATGCACATCGAGTTAATAAAGGGCGAAAGCGAGTCTTGTTTGAACCTGGAGATTGGGTATGGGTGCATATGAGGAAGGAATGATTTCCTTCTAAGAGAAAGAATAAACTTGATGCACGAGGAGATGGACCATTTCAAGTACTCGAGAAAATAAATGACAATGCTTATCGCATTAATCTTCCTGGTGAGTATAGTGTTAGTGCTACTTTCAATGTTTCTGATCTTTCTCCTTTTGAATTTGATGTAGGTTCAGATTCGAGGACGAATCTTCTTGAAGAGGGGGAGAATGATACGAGCCAAGGAGGTGACACTCAAAGGGTTGTCTTTCCTAGTGGTCCAATCACTCGAAGCAAGGCACGACAATTAAAATCAAAGATGAATGCTTTTGTCCAAGACTTTGTTGCGACAAATTTAATTCATCATGTTCGTGACATTGACAAATACGGGAATGCAATTCACTGGACCAATCTTGGAATAGTAAAAGCCCATAAATTGGTGGATTAATTTTTTATGTATATTATTATTATTATTATTTATTTAATTCTCATTGGTTGGGACACATCATTTATGAGTTAAGTAATTTTATTGGTTAGGTTATTATTTATTTATTTTCTTAGATAATTTTAAAGAGTTTTATTAGGATTCAATTACTCTTGTAATTGGCCTATAAATAGGCTTGTTTTCTACACATTGGGGCGGAATAAAAAGAAGAGTATTTGTTTTCTTTCAAATTTGTGTGAGGAAAATTTTTTAGAGTAGAGTGATTCTTCTCTTGCTATTTAGTTTGGAGTTTGTTACTTTTCGAGGGTATTTCGAAGTTGCAAATATTCAAATTTCTTTCCCGTTCATCGGTGTTTCTAGAGGTTCTTCTTCTAAGGGTTTCGTAGGGAGCCGCTCAATCATTGATGTTTTTGGTTACAAGTTAACCAAGGGTTCCATAGGGCAAATCTATCCTTTTTATTTATTTATTTATTATTTAACTAATTTTATTTATTCTCGTTTTATTTCTAATTTGTGTTTCTCTTGTGTCTAGATCCGGGATTCCGCATCAAGATGTATAGTTTTTACAGGAAGTTTCCACATAAAAATATTTTTCATTCTTCTTTCATTATACGTTATCATTGTTTTGATTAATTTATTTTACTTTTTGTTCTTAAGGATGGTTAAAGATTTGATATTGTTATCTATATGAAATTGAGAAATAAGATCCACTCTCAAAGTTTGCTTTTTGATATTTGTTTGGAGATGATCTCTTTCTATTCATTACAAAGGATGTTTATAATCACTACTTCTCATTCATAGTAACGTAAGTCAATCTAATCAACTTCTTTTGAAATTTGATTTGATTTCTATTAAAAAGTTCAATTTATATAATTTACTATCCGTATCTTTATGAATTTATAAAACACTTCCCACATTTAGTTATTGAGATTTTTATGTGGAGATAAATATTTTTATTAATAGAATTGATTGGCTTAATTTTTAATTTTTATTAAAACATATGATTATTACTAATGCGAGTAGAAATATTTGTTATGAACTTTGGGATATTCACCCTGTCTGTGATAATTTCATATCATTGTAAAATTTGAAATGAAATTATATCATAAGAGGTGAAAGTTAGAAAATGTTTATGTTTAAACCTTTATGGTTGTAAAGTTATTTTAATTTGACATTATAATATTTTGTATTTTTTGTGTTATGATATATAAAATATATATTATCTAACCATAATGATTTATTAGTAACATGAATTTATTATTTGTTATGTTTAATATATATTTTATTTATACATATTCATTCTATATGAATAAATAAAATTTTAGAAGATCATAAATTTTTTTATCATTCATGATAAAAAGAATTGCAAAACTGTATATTATTTAAAATAAATTAAACATTCATTAAGGTTATATAATAAAATGATTATATGCTCCTGAAGACCTAATATTGCATCAAACTATAATAAAAAAAAAGAGCTCTTTAAGAGCTAATATTTTACTTCATTGTGATGCAAAATTTTGTAAAATATAATATTATTTTTCAGATCAAAAAGATATATGTTGAATAAAATATTTATGTGTTTTACATTAAAATCATATATAGAAATAACATGAGATACTCATGTATTTGTATTATATATATTCCCCAAAGGAAAACATTACACAATATGACTTCAAAAGTATTTTCGAACGATCTTATACCTTCTAGTGGCTAAGCAAAATAATAAATTACTAATGAAAAATTATGAAATTTTTCCCACTAGTTTTGCTTCATTCACTGAAGTGAATGTAGCAGTACATAACAATTATGAAAAATGAAAATATAGAGATCATGATTGTTGTTGTAATTGAGACTGTGGTTGGAGACGTACTAATAACCGTTATCAAGATGGTTATAATAGTGGTACTTTTAACCACTAGAAAAAGAATAATAATGAAAAACAAGAAAATTGTGGTAAAAAGATTTGAAAATTTTAGCATATTCCCTGAAGTAAATATTGCAAATAATTGTTTGCAAATTATATTTCATTTATTGAGTTAATAATATTATGAACTTCACATTGATGTAGACATTTCCAAAAGTAAATGTCACAATATTGCTTATATGTGAATACAAAATAAAAAGAATAACAATAAAATTATTAACTGTCAATATTTATATTTACATTATTAGTAAGATTGAAAAATATGATTAAATAAATCAGAAGTTTACCGATACAAATACATTTACTATTTGACGTGACCAGTTAGACCGTCCTAGATTATATATGATGCAAAAATTAATTGAGAATTCATATAGACATTTATTAAAGAACCAGAAGATTCTTTAATTTAAAGAATTCTCATGTGTTGCTTGTTCTAAATGATAATTGATTATTACAAACTCACTGGTTAAAGTTAAGATTTAATGTTTTGCATTTCTGAAATGAATATGGGCCCATTCATCCACCATGTGGATGATTTTGATATTATGGTGAATGATTTTGACATTATATGATTTTGATAGATGCATATACAAAATAATCATATACGTTATCAACTCGCAACCTGTCCTTTGCAAGATTGCTTGTTTAAATGATTAATTTCAAATTATGCAATTAAAACAATTCATCGTGCTTATGTTGGTGAGTTTATACCCCAAACTTTCAATAATTATTGTATGTCAATCGGGATAAAAGTTGAACATCCTGTAGCTCATGTTCACACATAAAACGATATAGCTAAATCATTTATCAAATGCCTCCAACTAATAGCTAAACTATTACTTATGAGAACAAAATTTCCTACTTCAGCATGAAATTGTATTGTTTTATATGTTGTATGCATCAAGTCAATAAATTATAAATACTCCCCATTACAATTGAATTTTGGTCAAAAGTAAAATATTTCTCATCTTACAATTTTTGGATGTGCGGTATATATTCCAATTGCTCCACCACAATGCACAAATATGGGTCATCATAAGAGATTGAGAATGTATATTTATATGAGTCTCCTTATAATATTTTTGAGCTATTAATTCGAGATTTAGTTGTAACATGAGTTGTCAGTTTTTCCAATATTAGAGGGAGAGAATAAAAAGCTGGATTAATAAAGTACTTGAAATGAATTATCAATGTCTAAGATCCTCGTACAAAGCAATGTGAACCAGAAGTTCAACAGATAATTTATTTTATAAATAAACTGCCAGATTTATTAAATCTCACATACCAGCTGAAAATGCTCCAATACAAATTGATATCCTAATACGGCAAACTGTTAGTGCAAAAGAAAATAATTCATGCCTGAAGCAAGGAAGACCGGTCGGTTCCAAAGATAAAAATCCTCGTTAAAGAAAAGAAGCAAGCATTCAAGATAGTCATATAGTGAAGGCAGGGGTTCCTCAAAGAGACCCATGACATAACTAATTATAAAACTCAAAAAGAGATTCAGGTACCTAAAAGTGAAAATAAAAATGATGAAAATAAAGAGATCTTGATAAGTTATGTCAATATGAGAAAAATATGGAACCGAAAAAAATAATGTAGTTGTAGACAATAATTTTGCTTATAATATTGCTATTGAAATAATAATAAAAAATGAGGATCCTGAGCCTAAATCTATCAAGGAATGTAAAAATAGAAAAGATTGACCAAAATGGAAAGATGCAATTCAAGCATAATTGAACTCACTTTCTAAACATGAAGATTTTGGACATGTAGTCCAAACACCTAAAGGTGTAAAACTAGTAGGATATAAATGAGTATTTTTGCAAAAATGAAATGAAAAAAGAATAAGTCGTAAGATATAAAGCACGACTTGTAGCATAAGGATTTTCGCAAAGGCTCGACATTGATTATGAAGAGACATATTGCTCGACATTGATTATGAAGAGACATATTCTCTTGTGGCGGATGCAATCACATTTAGATATCTTATTAGTCTGGCAGTACGTGAAAAACTTGATATGCATTTAATGGATGTTATTACAGCCTATTTATATGGTACACTTGATAGTGAAATTTATATGAAAATCCCAGAAGTATATAAAGTTTATCGGGAAAATTGCTCAATTAGATTAAAGAAAAGTTTATATAGATTAAAACAATATGGACGTATGTGGTACAATCGTCTTAGTGAATACTTGTTAAAAGAAGGTTACAAAAACGATCCAATTTGTCTATGTGTCTTTATAAAAAGGCTCGGATCAGATTTTGTTATAATTTCTATTTATGTTGATGATCTAAATATTATTGAAACTCTTGAAGAGTTTCAAAATACAATAAATTGTTTAAAAAAAGAATTTGAGATGAAAGATTTTGGAAAAACAAAATTTTGCCTTGACTTACAAATCGAGCATTTAAAAGATGGAATTCATATTCATCAATAATCTTATATAGAAAAGATAATAAAGAAATTTTACGTGGATAAAGCGCACCCATTGAGTACTTCGATGGTTGTACGATCATTAGTTGTAAATAAAGATTAATTTCGTCCTTACGAGAATGATGAAGAATTTCTTGGTCTTGAAGTACCATATCTAAGTGCCATAGGGACATTGATGTATCTTACCGACAACACAAGACCTGATATAGCTTTTGCTGTAAACTTGTTAGGAAGATTTAGTTCTTCTCCAATACGTAGACATTGGAATGAAATTAGACATGTACTTAGAGTGACCATTGATATGAAATTATTTTATTCAAATGATTCAAAATCCCTATTAGTCGGTTATGCTGATGTTGGATACTTATCAGATCCACATAAAGGTTGATCTCAAACGAGATATTTATTTAAATGTGAGGGTACTGCCATATCATGGTGTTCAACAAATCAAAAATTACCTACCGCTTCTTCAAATCATGCAGTAATAATTGCAATGCATGAGGCAAGTCGAGAGTGTCTTTAGCTAATGTTATTAACTCAACATATCCAGAAGATATGTGATTTGCCTTTATAGGAAAAGATGTCAACTATCTTATATGAAAATAATGTAGCATGTATAGCTCAATTGAAGGGTGGTTACATCAAAGCTGATAGAATGAAATATATTTCACCAAAATTATTCTTCACCCATGATCTTGAGAAAATATGCGATATAAATGTTTAACAAATTCGTTCTATTGATAATTTAACATATTTTTTTATTAAGAAATTACCAACTTCAACATTTGAAACACTATTATACAAGATTGGAATGTGTCAACTCAAAGATGCAATATAATATTGCCATTAAGGAGAGTTTAAAACAAGTTGCACTCTTTTATCTTTAACCAAGGTTTTGCCTCATTGAGTTTTTCTGGTAAAAATTTTTAATTAGATAGCTTATAATAGAAGATTGTGTATTCTTAGATTTTTATCCCACATGATTTTTCCTAATAAAATTTTAACAAGGCACATTATCTACTAATTGACATCCAATGGGGAATATTAAGGATGTCCATCATAATCAATATAAAATTTTGATGTACTTTAAATTCTAATAGTTATTAGAATTAGATATTTACTTATTTTATACTTCTTATGCCTATAAATAAAGATTCTAATGAAACATTATAATCATCCCATTGATCAATAAAATACATTATTTATTGCTTCTCATATTTTCTTTGTTGTTTCTCTATCTCTTTTATTTTATAACATTTACATTTTTTTTCTCTCAGTGTTATTAATAACTTTTATAATAATTAATATCTTTTTTAGAATTTAAAATTATATTATTTTATAATTACAATTTATACTAACAAATATTATATAAAAAAATTACAATATAATTACACTCTAATATCATATCTACAAAATTAGAATTCTAAACATCCTAAATAATTAAAAATTCAAATCTAAGAACTTGATTATCATAATAATCATTTAATTCTATTTTTAACAATTGAATTGATTTTTACCAGCTCTTCCAAAGTTCTCATAATTGAATCGGTGTCGAATTGTTCAAACCACAAGTTCCTAATTCAACCGGTTTAACCGGTCCAACTAGTTCAATTAGATAAATTATTAAAAAATTTTGAAAATTAAAAACTACCGAATCAACTGGTTCAACCGATTTTTAGGTCAACCAATCCAACCCTTATTCCTAACTGATATGCCGATTCAGTTCAGAAAAGAGTGTCCAATTCTCGAATGGGTAGAGCATGAATTTTCAAAATACTTACCTTTTGGCTAATTTCTGTCATCTCCTATTCAACTCAGCCATGCACAGAGTTATGAAGCCGACACCATAAAATTTATTGGAAATACATGAACTACTGAAATTTTAAACAACAAAATGGGTAAAGTCTAAACAACAATAGGTTGCTCTCCTTCAAGCTCCGATATCACTATTAACGAATCCGTCATTTCAAAGGACAAAGGTTCTGTTTTAGGATTTGGATTTATGACCTGCATTTGTAACAAAATCATGTATTAGCTACTAAAAAAAATCTGGGTTAGCAGCTGCGTTAGTCGGACTTTTTTATTTTTCTTAAAAAGTATTTGTATCTATGCTCGACATCAAACTTGATTTTTTACACTTGAGATCGAGTTCTACCCGAGTTTTTTTCAAATAAGAATGAAAAAAACTCAATTAAGCTCACAAGCTACTGGAGTCGAGCATTAGATACTTGAATTCAGCTCACTCAACTGCTCAACCTCGAGTTAGAATCGACAATGATTGATCTGAGGTTTAACTTTTTGTCTTTCTTTCAAATCATACCTAAGTAGCTTGTGAGCCCAGGTGTCTTGTTTAGAACGTAGTATCAGACACTGATCTCAAGTCTAGATTAACATAGCCGAGCAGATGTGTACTGTACCTTCTTGTTGTTCTTTATATATCCGATGGCAACTTCTCGCCGCAAACATGCCCTTTCCGATAGCTCCATGAAGGACGGGTTCTCCCCTTCTTTCATGTAGAGGCCAATATCCTGTCAAGAAACATAGTTAAGTAACCTACGACATCAAGAAATGCTGGATTTCCACACGAAAAAGGTGATTCTATCACCATACTGACAAATAAGATGCGTTACCGATCCCAAAACAAGTATACTCAGTTTTTTTTGAAGTTTTCATATATTTGGAGGATCATAATACCATATCCATGTCCAAATATGTCTCAATTATAAATCTCAAACACAAATACTTAAAAACAATGAAAAGTCTGAGTAACTAGCCTAAAAGGGTAACAAAATTCCAGTGCCTTACCAACAAAATAAGAGAGTTACTCCAACTTTTAGTTTTTCTTGAAGTACCAATACCCGATATATATTCGGACATGAACGTAAGAATATAACCTTCCAAAGATCTTCCAAATAGGACTTAGAAAAAAAATTGAATATCCCCATATCAAACATGTTCCGAACTCAATACCTTTATGTATATTTCATCGCCTTCAGCATTCAAAATGTCTTTCCAAACCTCATTCAGTTTGCTGTGTTCGGCCACTGCAATGCACAAAACAGAGTCATTGCTCAAGACAGCACATCGAATGTAAAATACTGCTATAGCAATATAACTTTGAGACCTTGAGCTGTTACGAGACTCATCACTTCCTCTGCTGCGATATACGTCAAGGTTGGCTTGAATCTTGTAATCTGCGGGTTTGGAGGGATATCAACCATATGTGCAAAACCTTAAAAAATTGATGATCATATTATAAGAAATTCTTAAATTGCTTAAATGTGTTACTTGTTTGCCCAATTTTGAGTCGCCAATCTCCGCAACTAGATTTTGGACCTGATGAACAATCAATCCTCTTAATACTTGAGTTTAACTCGGAAATTAAAAGTTCACGACAATGACATTATCATTATATCGCAATGAAACGTACAGTCACTCCAAGTTTGTTGCAAATGTTTTCTGCAAGAAGAAGTGAGTACGCAGATTGCTTGTCTGCCCTCGATGGATCTGAAAAGAAAAATACTTAGCTGGAAGATTACCAACAGAAATATTCTCTATCAGTTACCATTACTTCTGTTACTCAGACATCAGCGGGAGTGTTGGATATGAGTACATGTCCGACACAAATATGTTCAATTTTTTTTTAGATCATATCCCATACTTTAAGAAAAATGAAGAACTTAACATAGATTATTACCTCCGAGAAGCCATTCTCTATCGGAAATCACAAGAATAGAAAAAGGAATATGACCCCCTTTCTTGTGAGAATTTTGTATATCCATTATGGTTTCCTCTAAGTTATCATAGTTCATTGGGTTCCCAATCTGCAGTGCACAAAAATGAAACAATAGATTAGGCAGAAACCTTGAGAAGTTCAACATGATCGACTGAACAAGATCGTACCCTATGGATAACCTCGACATTTTTTAGTTTTCTTTGACCAGACATGGAGCTTGCCTTCTTCCTTTCTTCTAACGGTACGTCTGATAATATTTCCTGTAAATTGCGTATCGACACAAATTATCTAACACTTAACTGATGCAAATGTATCGGAGTTGCTTTTCATCAAGTGTTAAGGTTGAAGAAATAACATGTCAGGAAGAAGAAAAAGCATCCAATTCCAAGACAAGATACTATGGAATCGTGACGGTTAAAATCTGAAAAAGAAGATAAAAGCATACCACAATGCTTCCCAGTCCGAGATAATTATCGTACTCTTCAATCATTTGAACAACATCTGGTCGCCACCCAAGCAAAAGTATGCATTCTTTGGGACCTAGTCTTTGGTCTGATGCCTACTTCGAAACCAAAAGAACATATAACTGGTCTTTTGAAGTATTTAATAGATGCTATCAGTTACCGAACTTATCTCTTTGGGAAACATACCTTTGATCCTCGTTTCTTGGTACGTTTCATGATATTTAACATTCGTTCTTTTCTCAATTCTAAAGCATGAGTTTGGGTCTCCGCATTATTTCTCGAAACTTCTGAAGCTTTTTGCATGTTGGTTACAAGTTGTTGTTTTGCTGTCCTGTTAATAGGGGCAATTAACAATACCTGCATGAATAAAAGAGAAATGCATTAGGAAGGGTGCATGGACCTGAAATTTCGGAAAAGCAATTTTTTCCAAACAAAATCTTGGTAAGTACTTGTATTACTACTCCAAGTTAAGAAATGGACACAAGCTACATTACTCGGACCCGGAGATGTGTCGGATAAAGGTATGTTCAATTTTTTCCATGATGGGCGTGTATTTGGAGGGTTATTGAAAGATCATATCTTCATACCCATGTCTAGATAAGCCTCAGACTAGGTGTCGGACACAAGTACTTAAAAGAAAAAGGAAAAACCAGAGCAACATAGGACACAAGTAGATCGTGAGACTATCTATAGTTGCATACATTCATAAGTATGGAAAACTTTAAATGATTTACTCAAGTTTACAAGACTCGAACTATCAGTATGTTTGTTAGAAAAGTCAATATTCGTGTAGCAAGCAAGATATTCTTGAATTAAAATGGTTATTTCCTCTTCTAAATAGTGTCCCCAAGAACTTGACATTTTTTGTACAATAACATTTTATGATGCCGAATTATGGAACTAGCTTAAAAAAGTTACATATCAAGATGGAAGTTTGAAAAGTCATATAGTCTACATACTTTGTCCATTTCCTGAAGAACTTCATCATCTCCAGGGAGGAAGTATATCCTACCATTCCGATAAAGACCACAAACAACTGCCTGAAAAGAAACCACCATAAGACAATAGCATGGAAGTTCTTCATACCAACAAATACTGAGTTTTAGCATAAAGCATTACCTCTTGAAACCCTTGTCGTATTTGTCTATATGTCAACCCGGTTAGACTCGGAAAATGGTGAAGACTGAATACATTTTCTGCAATATCATGATATAATTAGTTTTCGAGTAGAAATCTACAACAAGAACAAGAAATGGACCCATAGAGTTTCATTTACCGATAGAAAAGACCCTAAGAGAAGAAACTATTAGAAATGACAACATTTTGTAGGTCAAGCCTATGTTCTTCCGACTCTATTGTTTTTTAAGTATCCGTATTTGACACATTGTCTGATACATTTTTAAACATGGGCACATAGATATGACCCTCCAGAGACATGGAAAGACTTAAATATTGCACATACCCCATCTTGGTCACATTATCTATCCAACACTCAAACCCAACACTCATACAGTTTTATTGACCAAGAATAAGAACTACCTAGTTTTAAAAGGTATCTAGATTTACAACCATCCCAGATTATTTAAAAGCAGCAATAAACAGGGAATTTTAATATTTACACTTTAATTGTCTTTCGGACATCAGGAAAATAGAAGTTCTCAACAAGAACTCATATCATACTTTGGTAATTAAGCAAGTGCCTGTAGATCTTTATGAGCCCCTTTTGCCGAGAACATTGAGCAAATAGTTTAGAAGAAACATTTTCCACTGGCTCTACTTTCAGTCCGGAGATTGACTTCAAGAGCTCACATGTATTGGAATTTGAAACCTGCATCAGGGGAAAAAAATGCCAAATTAAACTCGATTTATCTTAGTAGAATAATATTTTGATCCTATGGTGATGCAAATGTGCAGACCTCGACAATCGTGGGAATGGATTCCATCTTGGGAATAGGTTGAAGTGCTAGTACGGAGAGAAACGCATCTGTATCAACTCCATACCTAATCAGTTAAGGAACCGTAGTCACTAAATTTCCCCTGAAGAAGGTGTCTGTATTATGCACCAATTAAAAACAAACATGCAAAAGAATCTGCTAGAAACTAGCATAGCAGAGCTTAATAGCTTCTGCTACAGCTATTATCTTAACTTCATTCCTCAATGCAGTGTGCAACTTTTCCGGCATTCATAGCTTTTAAAGCCTATGTTACTCCGAGTCTAAAGTTTTTTTTTTTTAAGTACCAGTATCTGTTGCATATCCAGACATAGGTATGGGAATATAACCCCCCCCCCCAAAGAGTCTTCAAATACATTCAAATTTAGAAAAATTGAACATATCTGACAAGTCCAAGTCTGTGTAACGTAGTTCCAAACCCTCAAGTCCGAGTTTAAGGGTCAATCACTGCAGTGTAGGTTTGATTTTAGAAACTACTAGTAATCTGACAACTAATACTATAAGTAAAATTCGGCTAAACAAATTATCGGGTAAAAAAGGCTAAACTTTGCATCATGCAGCATTCAAGAGTTAAAATAATCTTGGAGTAATAGGAAATGACATAATGTAACACTAACAAAAGACGATCATCAAAGGAATATATTTCATTTAAGTTGATAGAGGTATTACTGATCTCCTTTTGTCGCAAGAATGATAATGGCGCGTGCCTTATTAGCTGCTGCTCTTTCAAATGATTTCGTCAAACTAAGGCTACAACTGCACAAGTAGAACTAATATTTAAAATATGGAAGCTTAAGACAATTAGAAATTTCATTTATCTCGTGAAAACCAGAAAGGATCATAAGTTTACAGATTTAGCAAAGAAGTGAGTAATTAGCTTGAAGTTAAAAGATATGACAGCTAAATTTTTATCTGGGACTGGGAATGACTATAAAAGGGAAACTAGTTGGGGTTTGTAAATTAGGGGGGAAGTGGACATCATTCCTATACCTCTTTGAAAGGATATCAATATGAATAAGATCCTTGGCAATGTTGTCCGCCAGCTTGTCTATTTGCTTCCTTGGAAGATCCGCCAAAAGAAGAATTCTTTGCCTCCTATGACAGCATTATACAAGTAGAAACCGATAATTACACAAACATACACAAAAAAAGTGGCAGTCTATGTCGCTCCAACTCTTCGTTTTTTTAAAGTACTCGTGTTTAACAAATCTTTGGACAAAAGTACCAAGATATGACCTTCCAAGGACTCTCCAAATATTTGGAATATTTTATAAAAAAATAAAACTACCCATGCCAGACATATAGTTGTATCAGACACTCAGACCTGAGTCTGAGTATCATAGGCAGCAGCATAACAGTTTACCTGACTGTAGCAGTACCTAATCGCACGGCAAATTTGTGATAATTATTTAGCTGCTGTAGTATGAAAGCCAGACGGCTGTTTACACCACAAATGATGATATGATCATTCTCCAAAACTTGCACTTGTGCACCTTCCCGGAGTTTTTGCATGTTGTTCTGTTGCCCAAAATCAAAATGCCATGAGCTTAAGTAAATAATACAAGCACTCAAAAAAAAAAAAAACAAAAGACGTGAAGGTAAAAATTGCTATAGACAAAGTGCTTACTCGGAATTGTTCTGTCATTGTGCTTAACAACCGAGAGTAAAATAATATCCCCCATATAGCAAGAATGAAGCCAAGAATACGTTCGGTTCGCGTTCTTAGCTGTAGTTCAATACATGAATATGTTTTTTGAATTCAATTTTGTAATCACGCAGGCAAAACATATTTGATCATATCTTAAAGCAACCAAATGATTAGATTCATAATGGATCACATACTCTTAAATGGGATGACGATGAAATAAGGCATGACCACGCCTCCCAGCAGCAATCCTCGAGAGATTGTGATTTACCCCTGTGGTTTTCAAGCCATAGCTACCGGATTAGCAAACAAAAGTAGCATTGTAGCTATTTTCCACGATGGAGTTGCAAATTGGCAGCTAGAACATACAACAATGTTGGAGAATGATGAACAATCTGATGCCGAATCAATGAGAAACAACTTAATTACAACATTCACCACAAAAAATACTTACAATTATACAACCTTTCACATAGTCTTATAACTTTGATAAATTCAAGATATATTGAAGTTAAAATGAATAGAAGATGTGATAATGGTAGAAGAAATTCTTGGTTTCAAGCAGGGATGGAGACAGACAGGGTGTTTTTGGCTCGCCTCTCACGACCCAGTTTTTATGTATATATACCTAAATTGTCCCAAAACTTATTTTATTTAACACTTTATCCCTCAAACCCCGACTCCAGAAAGAAAAAATCTGTACTATGCCGCTCCACCCCAAAATTTTGATAATACTGCGTTATACTAATTTAACAATCCAAAACCAATTATATGTTGTCTTACAAGACTTAGATACTATAAGTAAAATATTTAAAATAATATGTATAAAAAAATTAAATGAGCATTTTAGTAAATATTCCGAGACAGGGTGAGCAGATTTTATCTCAATACACCTCACCCCAACCCCAAAAATTGTAGTAAAAAACCTGACTGACCTTGCCTTTGGCATGATTTTCACACACACACAAAAAAAATCCTCTATAGGAGTTTCAAGTACCATGTCAAGACAAACAATATTACAATATAACAGGTATAATTTCCTTTTATTCTTTTGTTTCTTTTTAGTACTGATCAGATTATAAAACTGAATGAAGAGAGGCTAAAAGCGAACATAGTCCGAAGTATAGAAGTTATTGCAGCAAAATTAAACATAACAAAACTTCAGAAACCCTAACATTGCATTTGCCATAACATGCTACAATTATATATAAAATAATATTTAAAAAATCAGGATTAATTGAACATTACCTAAACCTGAAGAAGAGGATTCCACCTACAACAACGAATGAAAAGCATGCTACAAGGAGAGCCAAAAGAAACCTACAAAAAGTTGGAAACAAGTGAATTACTCAATCTTATAACATAAATTCTGAACTATAAGTCCATGTGGTCGAGATGGGAACAAAAGCTATGTTGTTTCGACTCTTACCCAAGTCCGCCACCCATGTCGGATACATATCCAGATGAGGATGAAAATGTAACCTTTCTATAACTCTCCGAATACACAGGAAAAGAATAGAAAACTTTAAGGTATCTGACACTTACACCCAAGTTCGAGCAGCACGGAATCAAGATTGGTTGCTTGGCATAATTTATTCTATTCAGTCAATATTGGCTTTGAAGCATACTTTGTTTATTACTACTCAGTCATAATTAATAACCAAACATCATACTACAGCTTAATTTGACAGTCTCCTAACACCATGTCTTCGGTGTTGAAAAAATTGAACATACCCATGTCCAACAGTTACACCCAAATTCGAGTGAGATAGCTAAGGAGGGTCACCTACGCATGACCTATGTCCGAGTAATGTTGCATAAACTGATCATTCTTAACTGTAGAATAGGCAGTTTTGCACTGATCACCATCAGACTTTTGGTCAATAACAGTGCCTTATTGCTAAGTCTGGCCACTGGCCATAGAAATTGATAATTGGAAAAAACAAAAAGCACCATGACTGCAAATCAAACCCAAAAAAGATCTAGGATGATAAATTTTACTTACGTAGCAATATTTTTGTCCAGTTGAATGTTGAATAAATACAGTATCCGAGAAAAATTCCACCTAATATCTCGAACCGAAGGTAAGGACATGTTCAAGTTAAGAGGCGCCGGTTTATTCAAGGAATTAGATATGCATGCAAGAGGTAAGCTTCTAACAGCCAAATTCCGAAATAGATGTGGAAATAAGTCTTGGACCATCTTTATTAATGTGTTGGCAAAATCTATTTGGATTAGTCTCAGTAAGAAAAATGCCGACAAAGTCCTGATCGGTTTAGCTTGATGACCCTGCAGCTGCAGTGATGACAATCAAGAAAATTTGGCCATTAAACGTTGTAAAGTCATGGCTATACCATCCAAGAATCGAAAACGAATGAGAAAGCAGCAAGTTCTATGAGTCAAATAAAGGTAATGTAGAAATATTTCCGTAAATGAACAGTTACTAGTGCAAGCTTCCACTCAATGACAGCAGCCAAATGCACAAGGTAATTTTGAACAATACCAAATAATTCAGTAAATAGCAAAATTGCATTATTGTAAGATGTACGGAATATTGTAATAAACAATGTCAACAGAGACTTCAATATTCATTTTCTGTAAATAATTCCATAAATGAACGTTTACTAGTGCAAGCTTCCACTACAATGACAGCAGCCAAATGAACAAGGTAATTTCAAGCATCACAACATGATTCCGTAAATAGCAAGATTGCATTATGGTAAGAAGTCCGAATAGCAATAATTGTCGGAAGACTTCTTTAGTCGTTTTCTTGGGAAGAAAGATCTTATGTGGCAAGAACGATCTCCTTGCTTTCGGTTTTCTCTCATTTACATCCATAATCCAAAGTTGAACAAGTACTCTGATTTGTTTTTGTCCTTCCAACTATGTTGCTCTAACTCTTCATTTTGCTTGAAGGACTTTTGTTCAACATCCATGTCGAACACATATTTGAAAATAGGTATGGAAATATGACCTTCCAAGACATGCTCATGTTGCATGATTCCATCAGTTTCACATGTAGGGTGGTTAGTCTGTCACTAGTTTATTGAACAAGAGGGGTCATTAAGCATGGTTAAGCTCATATCTGATCAAGTCCAGACCAAGTTGCCTTATACAAAATTAGCTTCCTTGATTGGGTTTTTCTTCTTTTATTTCACCTTTATTTACTTAAGAGGATTATCATTATGGATGGAAAGAGGAAGACACTTTCGAAACCAAACCGGAGTCATGTTATGGTAGCATGTACCGGAAATTGCTCCACTTGGCTCCACTCCAGAAAATAAAGAAAGACAGAAAACAAACAATCAACTGGTAGATGCATGCAACATTCATAATGAAAACTATCTATTAATACAGAAGATATTCAAAGAATGGAAACAGAAAAATATATAATAACTCTAAGTCATTGCAACAAATTGATAGAACACATCTATTTACAACATCAAGAAAGCATGTTCATATTAACACTTGTAGAATCCGAGATTTAATCCTTACTTGAGAACCATCCAGTAAGTCCATCCTAAAGAATTTAACATTCGAGTTATTTGAACTGCACTCTGAATTATATGTTTCTTTTCTACAAGTAACTTCCCATTTTCCTGTAAGAGAAAAGCTATCATGATTCTTATGGAAAGCGAAAAATTATCTTTTAACTTTCCGAAGGAACAAAACATGAGGCGAATAGGCATAAATGTAAACTAGAAAACACAACTGGAAGTGTAATTATGAGCCTGTAAAACATAAGCTTATCAAACACTAACAAGCTAGGATTAGCTTGCACAATTACGAACCGACCACAAATGTCATGCATACTCATTTGACATAAAAATCTGAAATTCCAAATTTAACTATTCACCTATGTGATAGATATTCAACAAAGGGTGATTAGAACAATAAAAGTTCCACAGTTAACATCAAAAGATAAAGACCAAGCACAACCATCAGTTTGACAAACTCTTAATGCAGATGGCTTGGACTCACCTCCACCGTTTACAAATTTATGCACATTGTTAGATGAAGAATTGTTCAACCAAAAGCTGCATAGTACTGATTTCCGGAAAAATATCATATTCTTCGAGCCTCTAATCCCGTGTGTTCTACAAAAAAAAAAAGATAGAAAAGGTAACTACATAAACTGAAAAAGAAAGGGCAAAACTTCAGACCACATGCTATGTTGGATACGCTGAATAATTATCCAATTGATCAGGCAAAAAGACAAGGGAAGAAAAACCAATTTTGTCTAGATGGAACAGTTTTAACGTCGAATCCACTACTTGCAGAGCCGGCACATCCATGCTACAAGAACTGGTCAACCATTTTGTAGCTTTTTGAAAGTGTAACAGTAAAAATACTTGCTATGTTACTCGGGTTGGGGTGTTAATCCCGAGTATGGATGCGTCCAACAAAAGTATGTTTAATTTTCTAAGTTTTCCATGTATTTGAAGAGTCCTTCGAGAGTCATATCCATATTTGTGTCTGGCCATGTGGAGGACATGAGTATTCAGTTTAACTATAATGCATGCTACTGTGATATATGTACTTTAGAAAACTGTAATGTTATTATTCGGGTTTCGATAATGAGTGCCCTTAGAGCAGTCTTTAAGGTTTAAAAGCGTACAACAGTCAAATATATTCATAAAATTGAAGAGTTTGAGCATCATAGAACATGTTATATATAATGTCAATGTTTCGGAGAGTTAGCAAACTTGGCAGACCAAAAACTCATAAAGGCACACCCCCCCAACAAAAACCAAACCTTTAACAGCATACATAATTATATAGAGAATTAGTCCATTAACATTGAAGAATTAAAGAAAAAAACAGGGTTTGTCTGAATCAATTAAACTAAGTTTGGGGAGGATAATTGGATACAAACCAATTGAACTAACCTTCAGCCCACTCCCTACTAAAGGACAACTGAATGAACTAATTGAAGTAAGTTTAGGGTTTAAAAAATGGAGTGTTTTAAGTTCATAAGACGAGCAGTAATGCATTATTACCAGAAATTCAATGAAACCCAACTTCAATAACGCATGTTTAGAGCAAAGAAAAAGATACAAAAGTACCTAGTAGAAGAGGATGTTTGAGTGAACTTGGAAATTGTTGGAGACAACAACCATGGCTGAGGGCTTTGAAACTGACAAAGATGGATCATCTTTGCTTCACTTTTTTCTTGGTGAGAGGGCCGAAAGGAGAAACAAAATAAAATATTTTAGAAAAAAGAAAACGTGAAAAGTAGATAAACTTTTTGTTATAAGAAAATATGGACAGAAAGTGGAGTTAGATTTTTTTTGGTCTGAAATATGAAGTTTTAAGACAAGAATGAGAACCAAAAAAAATTTGGAAGGAAGTGAAAGTGGACCACTTCATTCGCCGCTGGACTTACTACTTAGAGGCAATAAGCATGTGCTCATTACTTATTAGCCACGTTGTAGAATTTGAGATAAGACACACTAAAATTGTATCTAACTACCCAATGAGATTCATATTCTTCGCAAAAGGTTGGGCCCCGGTTAGATTCGAGTCTGTAATTTTTCACAAAAGGTTGGGCCCAGATTGGATTTGAGTCCCTAATTGTAAGGATTAGGTTTGTTTTTCATTTTAAGTCCATGTTTTGGGTCAGTTTTTGTTGAATTTTTCATCCGTTGTTCGTTGTATTAGATGGACTCTACTAGAGGTGATTATGGGTTGCGCTGCTCGACCCGGCCCGGCCCAATGACCCGTCTAAAAATTAAAAGGGTTCGGGTAAAAATGTATTCTTAAAATATGGGTTTGAGTAAAAAAAGAGGTCCGTTTTAAGTAAAAAAAATTTAGCCCGGGCTCGACCCGGCCCAGCCCGAATTATATATTAAATATATATATTTTATTTTTAATCAAATATATTTTTCATAAACCTTGATGCTGTTTTGGTGCTATTTTGGTGGTGTTTTATTGTTCTTTTGCAACTATTTTATTTTGGTGCTACTTGCTTTGGTTTCAACATAATTTATGTTGTCTGTTGTCGTTTTTAATATTATTTCGATATTGTAAAACTTTTTTTTTATTATTAATTTGGTTATTATTTTAGTTCTAATTTGTTTCAATTTTAATAAAACCACTTCTTATTATATTTTCAATTTGTGTATTGTTTTAAGAATTGTTTTAGTCTCATTTTTTATTTGTTTTTTGTTTTAATATTTGTTTTAAAATTTTGTATTTAATAAAATAAGCTAAAAAAATTTAATATGGGCCAGGCTGGGCCGGGTTCAGGATTAGCAATTTTCTTTCGGGTCGGGCTTGGACAAATTTTTAGGTTCGCCCGGCCTTAAAAATCAACCTAAAATTTTGTCTGGGCCCGACCCGACCCGGCTCATGATCACCTTTATACTCTACATTATAGTTGGTCGGCTTATATTTGTATTTATAACTATTTTTTGAGCCAAATTGTATAGTAAAAATCTAGAGGTAAAAATATGTTCCTAGTGTTTATATTTTTTTATATATTTTAATTAATTTTTATATTTTTATTTTTAAGAATTTAATTGATCTCTTTATTTTTTTAATTTAAAAATTAAGGTACAATTGTTGACATTTTAAAATTTCTTCACTTAAATATGTTGGTGTGGCATTTTAAAATAAAAAAAAAATTAACTGGTAATCTTGTAAAGAAAAAATGACTTTATAATCGATTTGAATTTAACAAGAATTTTAATGGTGTTAGCAATTTTTAAAAATTGATATTAATATTTTAATTAGAATAAGTATTAGACAAACTAATGACATTATAGAAATTGAGGTATCAAATTATATAAAAAATTAAAATATAAAGGTTAAATCTCAAACTTGAGAATAAAAAAATCAAAACTGAAATTTAACTATTATTACATAATATTAAAAAAAAACAAAGGTTTTAATTAACGATGAGGCCTTGTCGTAATTGGTGAAGGTATAGAGACTCTTAGTCTTAAGTGCCTTGGTTCGATAACTACCATATATAATTAAATGTTTAGATTTTTGAATCCCACCATAAGTTGTTGTCATATATAAGTTTTAGTTCAGTTAATCAGTTCATAAAATATTTATGCGATAACATTTTGATTATTGTCCAAGTTTTAATTTATTTGTGCTTTAATAATTTGATTCCACGTTTAATAGTTCGAAGATTATATAGAAATATAAAAAAATAAAAATATTCTTATAATATTAATTACCTTTAAAATAAAGATATTTTAATAATCTTACAATTAAATTAGTGTGGAGTTAGCATGATTTAGAAATTACCCTGGCAGCTGCTCTACTTTAATTTTATGTATTATATAAATTAATATAAATTAGGGATAAATCAAGTATTATGTTACTATGTAATATGGTGCATGAAATTTAAGATAGTGTTTTAATTGAATTTAAAGTTGCTGACATTATTACAAACATATAAAAATTATATTATCGAGAAATGTGTAGTTTTTAATTATCATTCGACATCTGGCATTGTGACTACGTAAGTAGCAACACTAATTTATTGATCGTTGTGTAGCATATATTGTATTTGTTTTTCTGAATACTTAATAGTTAAAAGATAATTTAAAAGGATTGGAACAATAAGTTTAGAAATTATAAATAACGGTAAATAGGAAACAGTTGTAGTTGTTTGGAGTGTGACTCGCATTTCAAATAAAATATGGTTGATGTTGGAACGAGGAAGAGTCGACGCCTTGACGACATGACACAAACGTCACAATGAGAAGATTTGCCACACTCGACAACGCGATGAAAGGTGTCCTGAAGAGACAGCATACCACGTCATGACGTGATCCCCACTTAAATTTGGTTTTCTTCTACTAGTTAAACTCTGTTAGATTTTTCTAGTCTAACTCTGATTATTTTAGAAATGTTTTAGTCATATTTGTACGTGAATTTCAGCCTATAAATAGGATTTTTAGCAACCCTAGATAGTTTAGAATAACAACAACAAAATTAAGAGAGAGTTTGTGGGAATTTCAGAAAATCTTTGTATTTCGGGTTCATAATTTATTTGTTTCTCCATCTTGTACTCCCATTTTCAATTTTTTTTCCGTTTTAGTGAAGTTTTCTTTATCCATAGTTTTTTATCCTCTTCAGAGGGGTTTTTCCACATAAATATTTTTATATTTTTTCTCGATTTTTGTTCGTTTTTGCTACATAATTCGGGTTCGATCCAACAAATTGGTATCAAAGCTTGATTCGATTTTCACATTCAACCCGTTCAGAGATGGCAATGAGGTACGATATCAAGAAGTTTGATGGGATTACAAATTTTAGCTTGTAACAAGTTCGAATGACAACAATTCTGGTTTAGAATGGTCTGAAAAAGGTCGTTATAAAGCAAAAGCCCACATATGCGAATCAAACAGAGTGGGAGGAACTTGATGAGAAGACACTGTCAACAATTCAGTTGTGCCTCACTAACAATGTATTGCAAGAGGTACTTATGGAGAAAGATAATAGCGGCCTTATGGAGGAAATTTGAAGCCATTTATATGAAAAAGTCCCTCAGAAATTGTTTGGTATTGAAACAACGATTATATACGTTTTGTATGGTAGAAGGTGAGTTTATTAGGGCTCACATCAGTAAATTTGTCACTCTCATTAATGACCTAAAAAATGTCAAGGCCAACATAGATGATGAAGATCAGACTATGTTATTGCTTTGTTCTTTTCCCCTTTCATACAAAACTTTCAGGGAAACCCTAATTTATGGTAGAGAGAGATTCTCGTTTGAAGACGTGAAGGGAAATATTTTAAGTAGGATAAACTCGACAACAAGTTAGGCACGAAGAACAAGTTAGATGAGCAAACCTTGGTTTGATTGCTAGAGGAAGACAACAATCTAATGATCCGGGTCAGAGAAGATCAAGGGTCAGATCTAAGTCAATAAACTGCGACAAGGAATGTGGTTATTGCAAAAAGAAGGGTCAAATCAAAACAGAATGTTATAAACTTCAGAATAAAATTAAGAGGGTCATTGAAAACGATGAGAAAGAGAAGAAAAGAGTCGATGTAGCTGGTGCTACTCCTCCAAAATACACAAGCATATAATCCCTCATTCTCCATAAATATTTGAGTATATGCTTAACTGTTTGCCAATACCTTGGTCCTGGATTCGCCTAATATCAACTTACCAACCCTACTACAAAATAGTTATATGGACGTGTGCATAGCATAGCATATAAGAGACTTCCTACTACCGAATCATAAGAAACCTTTCCCATGTTCTCTCTTTCTTCCGCTGTTTTAGGACAATCATCTAAAGAGAGATGAAATCCCGATATGAAGGGTTGATTTTCCTTATCTAAATATATCATTGCATAACACTCCAATATCTTGTCTATGTATGACGCTTGAGATAATGTCATCACTTTGTTCTTTCAATCCTTTCAGATTTGAATTCCTAGAACAAAATTAGCTTCTCCCAAGTCTATGTTAAAATGTTGAGTTAACCACAGTTTAATCGATGACAATGTCCCTACATCATTCTTAAAGAGTAGAATATCATCGACACACCTTTCCATCCCTAAACGTTTATAAGCACAAGGTTTATCTACGTTTTGCTCAAATCTAAAAGTCTTGATCGCTTGATCGAATCTTTGATTCCATGAGTAAGATGCTTGCTTAAGTCCATATATGGATCTAAGCAGTTTCCTTTAGCTATATATCTAGTAGGTTGCATCATGTAAATTCTTTCCTCAAGATAGTCGTTCACAAATGCTGTCTTGACACCCATTTGCCAGATCTCATAATCAAGAGTCATTGTAATGGATAATAATATGCAAATTAGCTTGAGCATGACAACCAGAGAGAAGGTTTTTTTGTAATCGGTGTTTTCTTTCTGAGAATAACCTTTTGCTGTAAGTCTAGCATTATAAGTTTCCACTTTTCCATCCATCTTTGTTTTCCCCTTGTAGATCCACTTACACACTATAGGTTTTATTCCTTCCGGTAAGTGTACAAGTTCCCACAAGGAGTTGGAATACATAGAGTCCATTTTAGCTTTCATAGTTATTTCCTAGAGCTTGGAATCAACACTTTGCATTGATTCGTCATATGTGAGTGGGTTATTATCTTCTTGTTTGATAGACTAAGTGTTAAAAACATTTCCACCATATTGGAAGAACTCAGGCCTACGAGAGACCTACCCATTGCGACGAGGCTCCTTATGGTGCTAATTATTTGCAAGTCTACTATTATGAGTTGGTTCTAGAACCATTTTCGTAGGGTTTTGTATATTTCCTGAAAGCTCCTCGAGTACCTCTTTACTTCGAGGTTTGAATTCATTCATGTAAATTTCTTTAAGTAAAGTAGCATGAGTTGAAACTATAACAGTTTGCTCTTTCGGGTTATAAAACAAACCACCCTTTGTTTCTTTTGGATATCCTACAAACATGCAAAATTCTGTCAGTGAGTCCAACTTCTTTGCATCTTTATCCAATACGTGGGTTGGGCATCCCCAAATCCTAAAATGATTAAGATTCTATTTCCTGCCATGCCACAATTCATATGGGTTTTTCGATTCTGCCTTAGTTATCACATCATTCAAAATATAGCAAGCTATTTGTACAACGTATCCTAAAAAAATTAGCAACTTTGAATAACTTAAAATCAAACGTACCATGTCTAACAATATTATATTTCTTCTATCTGCCACATCATTCTGTTGTGGAGTGACTGACATAGTTAACTAGGATAGAATCCCATTCTTTATGAGATACCCTAAGAACTCATTAGATAAATATTGCCCACCTCAATCAGAATGAAGTGCCTTTATGGGTAAACCTAGTTGTTTCTCCCCTTCCGCGTATAACTTTTTGAATTTATCAAATGTTTCACTTTTGCGGTGCATCAGGTATACATGCTCATATCTAGAATAGTCATAAAAGAAGTTACATAATACTCATAACTACCTCTTGCACTAACACTCATGGGGCCACATGTAATGCCTCAAAAATCCCTTATATATTTGTTTTTGTATATTTGTGACACAAATACCTGTCTGCTTCATGGTTAAGTGTTCTGGGAGTATCTAAGAAGTCTAGGTTTCAAGCCTTGGCTTGGGCAAAATTTTTGTTTTAATTGAATAAACCCCTATCTTTAGTCAGTAGGCTTAAAAATAAATATTGAAAAAAAAGTGTTAGAATGGCCCTGCTGGTCTGGTGGTTAAGTGGTGTGTTATAGTGCTAGGGGTCATGAGTTCAAATCCCTGTACGTGCAAGGGAGATGTTTTTTGTACATGTGTCGTAAAGGAGTTTGAAATATCATAAAATTCTGAGTATTTAAGGAGTGTGGGGATGTTGTGGTCAATTTTTAGGGGATTGTTGAGGGAATTTCGGTTGTTGAGGAATTTTGGGGATTGAGGGGAGTGTTTTGGGGAGATTTGGATGGAAGAATTTGGATAGAACCGAAACTAGTAGTAGAAATTTCGGTTACCCTCTCTTTCTCCCCAATTTTTTAATAGCTTTTGGTTTTTCTCTCTACTTTCATCTTCTATTTTTTCTTCTTATTTCTTTTACTTTTGCTGCTGTTCAGTTCTTCACAACCTCCACCTACTGCCGAAATTTTGAGATTTTCGTACTCTTCTTTTTTTTTCCGCAAGCCGAATGATAATTGCTTCTTTTTCAAATCTCGGTTGCTCCTAATCTTTTGACGATTTGAGTTTATTCTCTTTGTTGTCAAATTGCTGCCAAAATTGCTACCGAAAGTTTTTTCCCCCTCACATTATTTTCTTTTCCTATTTACTTCATTGTGTTCATTCGTTCCATGAGTAAGCGTACATTTTCGTGGTACGATAAGTTATGTTTCTACTTCGTGATTAACTTTTGTTTGGTTAAGTGGTTTAAGGAGGTTTTATGTTGGTTGTTTAGGAGTTGACCAAAGGGTTGGAGGTCTTTGATTGACATCTTGAGTGGGAGAAACCTCCCTCTTTACTCTAGCGAAGGTATTATTGTTGTGAGTTTAACGCTTGGTCAACTTCTGTGTATTCGATTGAGTAAATGTTTAAGTGAATAATTGGTGATTCATCGATCAAGTGTATGTTTCAAAGGCTTGGGGCAGTTTTCTCAGCAAATAGAAATCAGGTGTGTAAATACAACACTGAAAATTGGTAATCGGTGAAAAGCCAAAAAATGGGACTGTTGACGCCACACAGGCGTGTAGTCGCCGTGTGGTAGGCTGTGTGATCGAACATAGGAATATGATCGATGAGGCTAGTCGTGAGCGATTCATGGGCTGGGTCGAATTGGGTCGTGTGGGCTACATGAGCGTGTGGGCCCCATATTAGTGAATCACATGAATGTGTAGGAATATTGGGCCAAGCCGTGTGATCCACACAGCCAAAGCCATTTTGGGCCGTGTATGCCACACAGGCGTGTGGGCCCATTTTCACTGTTTGATGGCTAGGGTTGTACGGGTCGCTCGAGTCGATTGTGGACCTACTGAAGGGTCAATAAGCTTACCTGGACCCTTAATTGACTGAAAATGACTGTGTGACTGTTATATATATATATGTTACCGAGCATGATGATATTTACCAAATTGATATTGCATGTACTGTTGCCATGATATAGCATGTCATTATTATATATTGCATTGCATTGGGATGGGATGGGATGGGATAGGGTTTTATAATGTTCGGAGGAAGTGTACTGACAGGCCTCGAGCCTAGATTACTGGTAGCTCCACCGTAAACTACTGTTTAGTGCCGTATTCGGTAGTGTAGGGAAGGATGAGTAGATTATATCCCCACATAGAGTGTAGGGTTAGACGGAGTTGGAGTGTAGAGGTTGGCTGGGTGGGATTTAATGTTGTATATCTGCTACTGTATTGAATATTGATACTGTAATGGGCCAATGCCCAAATGCATGACTGCTTCTATATTATAATGGGCTAAGGCCCTAATTGAAATTGAAACTGTTACTGAAATGGGCTTAGGCCCAGATTGTGATTGCTTTCTGTCTGTTTGCTTTATATGGGATTACACACTGAGTTTTCTTAAACTAACCCTTTTAATTTGACTGTACAGGTAATTCCCAAACATAGGCGGATCGATGTGACGGATGACTCAGCGGTGGCCACACGACCTATTTTATTCGACTTAGTACCTAATTATAGTTTTAATTTTATTTTGGGGTATTTTTACCATAATAATGGCCTCTTTGGATTTTAACTTTTAAATTGGGGTTTTACTTTGTTTTGACTTACAACTGCTAGAGTATAGATAATCGATTTTTTTTTTAAAATCAATCAAACTTTATAACAAAATCACTCAAATACGCAACAATTTTAAAAAGCTTCCGCAATAAGTGGCATTTTGAAATTTATAACATTTTAAAAAGAGATTAATTTTGTGATAATGAATTCTATTTTGAAAATGAACAGTACGTCTTAGAAATTAACACAAGATTTTGTAAAGAGGTTATATAGAAAAGAGATTTTTGACGTCAACCCACTTTTTCAGAAAATATTACCATGTCACATCACCTGATTCGGCCATAACGTCTAGGCCGGGTTTGGGGTGTTACATTTAGTGGTATCAAAGCCAGGTTACAAAACTAGGCTGTGGATTTGGGTTGAAAACTTAGTTTTAAATCACTGATTTCTGAATAATTTGAAACATTCTTACTGAATGTGTGGCACATCGAGTCTCCGACGCCTATCCTATAAGTCCTCTGAACTGATATCTGTTTAAAAAACAGAAAAAAATAGAAAGTGCTATCGATAGTATCTACTGAGACTACTATAGATAGACTGTACTGAAAACACTCAGGTTAGTGTATACTGACACTGTACTAAAATCGATAAACACTGGTAGACACTGTGTTGTACAAAAACAAACTCTAAACTACTGAAATTATTTTCATAAAATATCTGCTATAACTATTGAACTCTAAACTGATCCATAAAACTTTTAATACAGATAAGCGTGACTAGACTATGAGCGTACGAGGTACTCGCGGACGGGGTACTAGAGGCCGAGGTAGAGGCCGTAGAGGGGCTCAAGCTGAGTCCTCTTCCCTGGGCAGTATGCCAAATCTAGACATTAGTGAGACGTCGATGTCGCCTGTTATTGAGACTGGGTCACAAGACCAAACGGTTGGGGACGACACACTGTCTCAAGCCATGTTAAGGATTTTAGAGAGGGTCGCTCGGCCCAATATTGGAGCTGGAAGCTGCGGGTCGGTTACAGAATGACTCCGGTCTAATGGAGCCGAGAATCTTAAGAGTATTGCTAGAGTTGCCCCTAATGTGGCTGAGTACAGGATTGATGCCACAGAGAAGATTATGGATGACCTGGACTGCACTCCTGAGCAGAAGTTAAAGGGTGTTGTATTGCTACTATGAGATGAGGCATATTAGTGGCGGCTTACTGTTAATGAGGGCACTCAGCCCGACCGACAGACCTGGGAGTTCTTTAAGACCGCTTTCCAGGGGAAATATGTGGGTGCCATTTACGTGGATGCTCGTAGAAGAGAGTTCCTAAATTTTACATAGGGTGATAGATCAGTGGCCGAGTATGAGGCTGAATTTCTGTGACTAAACCGCTATACACGTGGTATGGTTGCGACTGAGTATGAGCGATGTGTTCGCTTCGAGGATGGCCTCAGGGATAATCTGAGGGTTCTAATAGCTCTACAGAGGGAGCGAGATTTTGCTGCACTAGTGGTTAAGGTGAAGGTCACCGAGGAAGTGAAGCGCACTGAGCACCAGAATCATAACAGAGAGAGAGGTAGGAAGAAGAGAGATTCAGATCCCTCGAGTTTCGTTCAGAAGCCTAAGAAGAAAGGCTAGAGTTGATGGGCCGATCAGAGTTTAGGCTCCCATTGCTGCTACTGGATAGCTACTGTGTACTAACTGTGGTAGGCGTAATTAGAGTGAGTGTTGTAAAAGAACTAGGGCATGTTTAAGGTGCAATTCTCTAGAACACCATATTAAAGAGTGCCCATGGAGGTCTGATCAGATGCAAGCTTTAGGTAGTAATATTACGCAGCAGTCAAGGGTAGTTTATCAGCCACCGAGAGATCGGGGTCAAGCCAGAGGTGGTAATGGTTTGGGCCGTGGTCAGAGGGCACCGGACAGAGGTGCCAGTCATACTGAGGCGATGCAGCCAGCTCTAGTTTATACTGCACATCGCTGAGAGGATAGAGGTGCTCCAGACGTCATTACATGTACGTTCTTTATCTATAATGTACCATATACTACACTGATAGATATAGGATCCACTCACTCCTATATAGCTTGTACCGTATCTGAAAACTTGGGTATACTGGTTGAGAGCACTACGAGTGAAGTCATTGTACTGAGTTTGTTGGGGCAGTCAATAAGGGTTAACAAACTATTTAGAGATGTTCCTCTAGAGGTTCAAGGAGCTATCTTTTTGGCTGATCTGATGGAATTACCTTTTGGGGAATTTGATCTGATACTGGGAATGGACTGGTTGGTTAAGCACCGAGTGAGCTTAGATTGTGCCACGAAAAGGGTTGTACTGAGAACTGTGGAAGATAGCGAGGTAGTCCTAATTGGGTAGCGTCAGAACTACTTATTGAATGTGATTTCTGCACTAAGGGCCGAAAAGTTGGTTCGTAAGGGATGTGAGGCGTATCTGGCTTACATCAGTGTTTCAGATTCTGGGGATTTTTTGGTTAAGGATATCAGGACGGTTAAGGAGTTTTTGAAAGTTTTTCCTGAAGAGCTACCTGGGTTACCTTTGAATCATGAAGTAGAGTTTGGGATTAAGCTCCTTCCTAGTATAACTCCGGTGTCCATCGCCCTTTATAGAATGGCACCGAAAGAGCTTGTGGAGGTTATGGCCCAGATTCAAGAGTTACTGGATCGTGGGTTCATCCATCCTAGTGTGTCTCCGTGGGGAGCACCAAAACTGTTTGTGAAAAAGAAGGATAGAACCATGCGTATGTGTTTTGACTACCGTCAACTGAACAAGCTAACCATCAAGAATAAGTACCCTCTATTGAGGATAGATGATCTGTTTGACCAACTCCGGAAGGCCTCGATTTTCTCTAAAATTAATCTACGGTCATGGTATCACCAGTTAAGAGTTAAAGAGGCTAATGTGTATAAGATGGTATTTAGGACTCGCTATGGTCACTATGAGTTCCAAGTGATGCCATTTAGACTGACGAATACACCGGTAGCTTTTATAGATCTGATGAAACAAGTGTTCCAGCCCTATTTGGATCAGTTCATAGTGGTATTTATTGATGATATACTGGTATATTCAAAAATTGAGGATGAACACGATGAACACCTTAGAGTGGTTCTACAAATTCTACGAGAGAAACAATTGTACGCCAAGTTCAGTAAATGTGAGTTCTGGTTACATGAAGTAACATTTTTGGGACATGTAGTTTCTGCTGGAGGGATTAGAGTTGATCCTTGAAAGATTGAGGCTGTTTTAGATTGGAAGCAGCCTAAGACTGTATCTGAGATTCTAGTTTTCTGGTATTGGCAGGGTATTATCGATGTTTTGTGCAGGGGTTTTCTTTGATTGCTGCACCATTGACTAAGCTACTACGTAAGGGTGTGCCATTTAATTGGACTAATTCGCAGCAAGAGAGCTTTGAGAAGCTCAAGACTACACTGACTGAGGCCCCTGTTCTAATACAGCCAGAGTCTGGAAAGGAGTTTACTGTGTTCAGCGATGCATCACATATCGATTTGAGATGTGTATTGATGCAATAGGGTAAGGTGGTAGCGTACACGTCTCGTCAGCTTAAAGTTCATGAGGCGAATTATCCGACGCATGACTTAGAGTTGGCCGCAGTGGTATTCGTATTAAAAATTTGGAGGCATTACTTGTACGGTGAGAAGTGTATCATGTACACTGATCACAAGAGCCTTAAATACCTCCTCTCTCAGAAGGAGTTGAATCTTAGGCAGTGTAGATGGATTGAGCTACTTAAGGACTACGACTATACTATTGAATACCACGTTGGTAAGGCTAATGTGGTAGCTGACACACTGAGCCGTAGAGCTATGACTGACCTGAGAGCGATGTTTGCTCGCCTTAGTTTATTTGATGGTGGTAGTCTGTTGGCCGAACTTCAAGTTAAATCGATGTGGGTAGAGCAGATTAAGGGTAAACATATAGAAGATGAGTCGTTGGGACTTCATTTTCGACAGGTTGAGAGTGGGAATACCAAAGATTTTTGACTGAATAGCGTAGGGGTGCTCTATTTTCGTAGGAGAATCTGTGTACTGAAAGATACTGAATTGAGATAGTCTATACTGTGAGAGGTGCATAGTAGCCCTTATGCTATGCATCCTGGCGGAAATAGGATGTACCACGACCTTCGTGAGTTATAGTGGTGGCCAGGTCTTAAGCGAGAGGTTACCGAATTTGTGGCTAAGTGTCTAACATGTCAGTAGGTTAAGGTTGAGCATCAATTACCTTTGGGTTTGTTGCAGCCAGTCAAGATTCTACTTTGGAAGTGGGAGAGAGTGACTATGGACTTCGTTAGTGGGTTAGCCCTCACACCTACTAAGAAGGATTCTGTATAGGTTATCGTGAACCGATTGACTAAGTCCGCCCACTTCATACCGGTTCGTACTGACTACTATCTGTAGAAGCTAGCTAAACTGTATGTGTTTGAGATAGTGAGACTGCATAGGGTACCAGTTTCGATAATATCTGATAGGGATCCTCGCTTCACGTCACGATTCTGGAAAAAGCTACATGAAGCTCTGGGTACAAGATTAGACTTCAGTAGTGCGTTCCATCCTCAGATTGATAGTTAGTCAAGAGAGGGTGATTTAAGTACTAGACGATATGTTGAAAAGTTGTGTGATTGATTTTTGAGGTAGTTGGGAGGATTACTTGCCGTTAGCAGAGTTTGCTTATAACAACTATCAGTCTAGCATTTAGATTTCACCTTACGAGGCTTTATATGGTCGTAAGTGTCGCACACCTTCATGTTGGACTGAGTTAGGTGAGCGGCGTGTTCTAGGCCCTAAACTAGTTTCTAATACCGAGGATAAAGTTAGATTGATTTAGGACCGATTGAAAGCGACATCTGATAGGCAGAAGTCCTACATAGATTTGAAGCATCGAGAGATTGAGTATTCAATTGGGGATTTTGTTTTTCTCAAGGTCTCACCATGGAAAGAGGTATTGAGGTTTGGTCGTAAGGGTAAGTTGAGCCCTAGGTTTATTGGGCCTTATCGCATACTAAGATGTGTGGGACCAGTTGCTTACCAGTTGGAGTTACCTCCAAAATTAAATCAGATTCATGACGTGTTCCATGATTCTATGTTGAGGTGCTACCGCTATGATCTCATTCATATTGTTCCTATTGAGGAGATTAAGGTTAGGCCAGGTCTAACCTTTGAGGAGGAGCCTGTTCAGATATTGGAGCGAGATGTAAATGTTTTAAGAAGAAAATCCATCGTACTGGTTAAGGTTCTATAGCGTAATCATAGCACTCAGGAGGCTACGTGAGAGTCTGAGGATGCGATGCGTCAGTAGTATCCTCATCTGTTTTGATAAGGTAAAATTTTGAGGCTGAAATTTTCTTTTAGGGGGTAGAGTTGTAACGCCCTAAAAAACCATTATATATTTGTTTTCGTATGTTTTTGACACAAATATCTATCTGCTTCAGTGGTTAAGTGTTCTGGGAGTGTCTGAGAAGTCTTGGGTTTAAGCCTTGGCTTAGGCAAAATTTTTGTTTTAATTGAATACACTCCTATCTTTAGTCAGTAGGCTTAAAAATAAATATTGAAAAAAAAGTGTCAGAATGGGCCTGCTAGTCTGGTGATTAAATGGTGTGTTGTAGTGCTAGAGGTCATGAGTTCGAATCCCTATACGTGCAAAGGATTTTTTTTTGTACATGTGCCGTGAAGAAGTTTGAAATATGGTAAAATTCTAAGATTTGAGGAGTGTGGGGATGTTGTGGCTGATTTTTAGGAGATTGTTGAGGGAATTTCGGTTGTTGAGGGATTTGGGGGGATTGAGGGGAGAGTTTTGGGGAGATTTGGATGGAAGAATTTGGATAGAACCGAAACTAGTAGTAGTAATTTCAGTTACCCTTTCTTTCTCCCCAATTTTTTGTTTGTTTTTGGTTTTTCTCTCTACATTCATCTTTTATTTTTTTCTTCTTGTTTCTTTTACTTTTGCTACCATTCGGTTCTTCACAACCTCCACCTAGAGCCGAAATTTTGAGATTTCTGTAATTCTCTTTTTTCTGTTTCTCCCTAAGCTAAATGGTAATTGTTTCTTTTCCAAATCTCGGTTGCTCCTAATCTTTTGACGATTTGAGTTTATTCTCTTTGCTGTCAAATTGCTGCCAAAATTGCTATCGAAAGTTCTTTCCCCTCACTTTATTTTCTTTTCCTATTTGCTTCATTGTGTTCATTCGTTCCGTGAGTAAGCGTACGTTTTCGTGGTACGGTAAGTTATGTTTCTACTTCTTGATTAACTTTTGTTTGGTTAAGTGGTTTGAGGGGATTTTCTGTTGGTTGTTTAGGAGTTGACCAAAGGGCTAGAGGTCTCTGACTGATGTCTTGAGTGGGCGAAACCTCCCTTCTTACTCTAGCGAAGGTATTGTTGTTGTGAGTTTAATGCTTGGTCAACTTCTGTGTATTCGATTGAGTAAATGTTTAAGTGAATAATTGGTGATTGATCGGTCAAGTGTAGGTTTCAAAGACTTGGGGCAGTTTTCTCAGCAAATAGAAATTAGGTGTGTAAACACAACATTAAAAATCGGTAATCGGCGAAAAGCCAAAAAATGGGACTATTGACACCACACGGGCGTATGGTTACCGTGTGGGAGGCCGTGTGATCGAACATGGGCGTGTGATCGACGAGGCTGGCCGTGAGCGATTCATAGGCTGGGCCGAATTGGGCAGTGTGGGTTAGACGAGCGTGTGGGCCCCACATGAGTGAATCACACAGACGTGTTGGAATATTGGGCGAGGCCATGTGATCCACACGACCAGGATCATTTTGGGCTGTGTAGGCCGCACAGGCGTGTGGGCCCATATGGGCATGTAACATGGGTTTGTGGGCCCATTTTCACTGTTTGATTGCTAGGGTTGCATGGGTCGCTCGAGTCGACTGTGGACCTACTAAAGGGCTAGTAAGCTTACCTGGACCCCTAATTGACTGAAAATGACTGTATGACTTATATATATATGTATACATGTTACCAAGCATGATGATATTTACCAAATTGAGATTGCATGCACTGTTGCCATGATATAGCATGTCATTATTATATATTGCATTGCATTGGGATGGAGGTTTATAATGTTCAGAGGAAGTGTACCGACAGGCCTCGAGCCTAGATTACTGGCAGCTCCGCTGCAAACTACTGTTTAGTGCCACATTCGGTACTTTTTGGAGTGTAGGGATGGGTGGGTTGATTATATCTCCACGTGGAGTGTAGAGTTGGACGGAGTTGGAGTGTAGAGGCTGGTTGGGTAGGATTTGATGCTGTATATCTGCTACTGTACTGAATATTGATACGGTAATAGGCCAAGGCCCAAACGCATGACTGCTTCTGTATTTTAATGGGCTAATGCCCTAATTGAAACTGAAACTGTTACTGAAATGAGCTTAGGCCCAGATTGTGATTGCCTTATGTCTATTTGCTTTATATGGGAGTACACACTGAGTTTTCTTAAACTCACCCTTCTGATTTGACTATACAGGTAACCCCCAAACATAGACGGATCGGTGCGACGGAGGAATCAGCGGTGGCCACACGACCTATTTTATTCGACTTAGTACCTAATTATAGTTTTGCTTTTATTTTGGTGTATTTTTACTGTAATAATGGCCTCTTTGGATTTTAACTTTTAAATTGGGGTTTTACTTTGTTTTGACTTACAATTGCTAGTAGTAGGGATAATCGAGTTTTTTTTAAATCAATCAAACGTTATAACAAAATCACACAAATGTGCAATGGTTTTAAAAAGCTTCCGCAATAAGTGGCGTTTTGAAATTTATAACGTTTTAAAAAGAGAATAACTTTGTGATAATGAATTTTGTTTTGAAAATGAACAACACGTCCTAGAAATTAACATAAGACTTGGTAAAGATGTTATATTGAAAAGAGATTTTTGATGTCAACTCACTTTTTCGAAAAACATTACCATGTCACATCCCCTGATTTAGCCATAACGTATAGGCCGGGTTTGGGGTGTTACACCACATATGTCAGTGTGCACAAGTTCTAGGGGTTTTTCGACCCTTATTGCTTTTGCATTAAAAGATTGCTTAGTCATCTTATCTTCAAAGCAATATTCACATTGTGGAAGATTAACTTCTTTAAAAGAACTTAAGATGCCGTCTTTCACAAGTCTAGTGATTTTTTCTCAGTTAATATGACTAAGTCTCAAATGCCAAAGGTACGTCTCATTAGAGTGAAAAATTTTAAAGTCTTTTATTTGATATTTCAATCTCAAGAAGTGTGTGCATTTTTGGTTTGATAAAATAGAGATTATTTAACATCCATCCATTACAAAAAAGATTGTGATTTCTAAATATTGCTATTCCATTATTAAAAGTCACTGTGAAGCCATCTTTATCTAAACATGTATCGGAAATTAAGTTTCTTTTGAAACTTGTACATAGAAAATGTCTCTTAAAATAATCTTCCTAAAATTATCAAAATAAAGATTTATATCTCCCACTACTTCAACTGTCACACTTGTTCCGTTACCTGCCCGCAACAATAATTTTTTATCTCTAAGATATTTTGTCTCCTCGAACCCCTGCAGAGAAACACAAACATGATTAGTGGCTCCCGAATCAATGACTCAGTGGTCAATTGAGTCTTCCACTAAACAAGCTTCTATCATTAAGAATTCCATAAATTTTCCTTTAGTGGCCAGTTATTCCTTGCACTCTTTACAGTTTGCCTTAAAGTGCCCTTTCTTACTGCAAAAGAAGCATTTAGACTTAGATAAGTCTTTAGGCTTTCTGGTTCTCTTCCTTTCTTCTTGTGGTGGCCTAGAGACCTTAGCCTTGCCTTTCTTAGCATGCTTTCCTTTCTCTTTTGAGGAAGAAGCAATGACTATATTTGCTTCTGCTTTTTGGACCAGCTAACCGTCAGTCAACATCAATTCATAGGATTGTACCTTCATGAGTTGGGTAAATGTCAGGTTTTTGTTGCCAAGGTTATATACTGCTCGAAAACCAACAAAATCCTTGGACAAGATTTTGAACACCACCTCTATTTAGGTGTTTTGGTCCAAATTGGCCTTATTGTCTGTGGCTTGAGCAAAGTAGCCCATAAGAGTGATTATATGGTATTTGACTGGAGTATCGGGTTTTTTCTGGGCATGCATTAAGCTAGTTATAGAAGACTATTAAGACAAGTCAGTTTGGCCTCTAAACATGTCTTCTTGCTTATCTAGAATCTCTTTAGCAGTCTTACAGCTCTCTAATTGCTTATATAGAGTGCTGGTCAAGTTTGCCAGCATATAACAACAAGCTATCTCATCACTCTTCCTAGCATTTTATAGCCTCAGCTTGAGTGGCTAGAAGGCACTTAGTATCAAGAACTATTTTAAGTTTCTCACAAATCAGGATAATTATTAGGTTCCTTATAATTGTTTTCGTTTAGTTTGTTTTTAGTGAGTATGTTTAATTAATGAGTTTGTTCCATTTTCGAACTGAAAATAAAAAAAATATATATATTAATATATTTGTATTAAGAAAATGTTTGAAAACATTTTGCAACATTATGATATGCATTAAAATGGTGCATGCGTCTTACATTAAACCTTCAAAACATTTGTAAGCCATTGCAACAATAATTTCCACTCAAATTGAATCAAGCCACCGTGGGGTGATCATGATCAACTAGTAAGAACATGGTTATACACTTAGGCATTCACATGTATTAATAATCGTGTAATGTTTAAACATCATTCTAACTTAAGTAGAGCTCCATAGGGAGTTACTTAACTAGAAGTTCTTAAGTGTATAACCATCAACTCAACATCTATCGCATTATGCACCACAAATGAGTCATCATGGAACAATCTCACCGAGTAACATGCTTTGATTAGTTGTCCTCTTTTGAAGATATAATTTCTTGAGCTATCGCATGATAATACCTACCACAAAGGTCATTCCAATTATCATTTGATCACAAGAGAATTCTTCTAACTTTCAGGAAATCTCCTCAGTGAAACCCACATAGCAATCCTATCGTAAGGTAGTGTACTTGCCATGCCATCACAAGAGACTATTGATGGAAGTCGTAGGTCCTGTTTAGGAACCTTCTCCCACTCAATATATTAAAAAACATGCAAGGTTTTTATAATTTCTGGTTTCAATCATGTATGATCAATATATATATGACAAGTACATGTGACATTCTTTCCTAAACTAAATGGCATGCTTACCTCATGTATGCATGACATGCTATGACAATTTTATAATATTCACATTCAATTATTCACAAGAGCCGGTCAAGTAATTTTGATTCTCCATAGTTTTTCTTTTAAGGGAAAATCGAAGAAGTCAATATGAACCATGCACTAGGAAGGTTCCCAAGAAAGGGAGGTGAGTTGTATTTGACCACTTAGAAACCAATCTTTTCCTTGCCAGATCCAATCCTAGACATGCACCATCTCATTACCACACTTCTCACATTTATACAACCAATGAGCAACATTTGCTTTTATTTTGCTTTGCATGCAAGATACAAGTGTATTAATTGTAATAAATGAATTTGTTTTATTAATCAATCTGTTCCAAAAAAGTACAAGTGTATATTGACGAAAATACTACACTTAAGGCACTAGATCCAACACTATATACATGAATAGCTACTGTATGCCACTTCACTTTGGCAAAGTCTGGATCAATCCCTCCTAATTATTCTGAGTCTTTGTCTAACATGCATTCGAGCAAAAAGTTTATAAGTTCCAAGGAATGTAGTGAGATCTGCATATGGAAATTTAAAAAAAAAACTTGAGAATTCTAGCTTAGAATTAAAATTCTTGAATTTCATAGGAGCATTCACGAACTTAGTTGTGAAGGCCCTTGCCCTTTGAGTTCTGAGCCATTAATTTGCAGACTAGATCCTGGTCTGATCTCGACCATCTACCTGATACTAAGATTCATTACTTTTGGCTAGAGACGCTTGGCAACTACCCAAGTAATTTTCCTAACTACAATTTTTACCAGAATACAATGTCCTCACTACCTTGGAGTACTAATGCTTACACCAAAATATCAAGTACTCGCTTTGTCAATCCATTCCTTAAAAGGGCTTCATTAGACATGCAGTTCCTACCTTTTATAGATAAAAAATATTTCTACCATATTTCATGGACCTAACGGACCTCCGCATTCCACTATTCTTTAACTGATTTTACTAGGCAATCAACCTTGAGTAGGGATTTACTCACACGAAGACTGTTATCTATTTATTCAATCTTTTTGAATTTTTTGTTGACTTACTAATTTATGACTGCATCCTATTATAGCCTAATCTGTGTTTGCTTAAACCAAGTTGGATCCGCAACTTCCTTATGTATACCTCTTTATCTAAGGAGTCTCTTCCTCTTTTCATCCTAACTAGGGTTGAGGCGTTTCCTTGGCCCCATTCATCGTCGTCTTTGGCAATTTCTCTTATTTTCCCTGTGGTTTGTGTTCCTCACACGCCAAGCTCATTCAATCTTGTGACTTATTACACCAGTCACATTGCAAACTCTACTGTAATTCTTGGCGTCCCTCTTGAAATGCAGACTTTCCAATTGTGATTCCCATATTTTACACCCTAGCGAGCTTCCTTGTGTTTTCTGTCTTGACAGACTACCCCGTGTTTACTATCTCGATGGACTATCCCGTGTTAGCTATCTCGATGGACTACCTCATGTTTACTGTCTTGGCAGACTACACCGTGTTTGTTGTCTTGATGGACTTTGTTGGTTGCCATAGTCGAGCTATGGTACATTAGACCTCTTTTGAGGTGTTGCCTCATAGGATCTTACTGCCATCGTGGTGTCACCCCATAGAGCTTGTTGACCACTGTCACGGTGTTGCTCTATGGAACCAAATAATCGTTGTCATGGTGTCACCCCGAAGGACTAGTTGATATCATTTCATTTCTTTTTCAACCTTGATGTTAAAACATAGAAGCGTCCCCTCCGTAAGGCCTGGAGCTTTGCACATCATGGTTTTCTCTTAGCAACTCTGTATGGCGGTATTTAACAGGAATTCCATTTTCCTTATTCCTTCCCCTATTCCTCCATTTTTTCATTCCTAACCTTGATGCTCGAACACCACAATGTCCCTTCCGCAAGGCCCGGAGCTTCGCACATCACAGTTTGCACTCAGCAACATTGTATAGCGGTATCTAACAGAAATTCTCATTTCCAAGTCCTAACTTCATTTATCCCGCTAACACTTTCCCCCACACTATGCATACATTACTCAAGCATATCATACAATTTATCATTAAACAAACATCACGCCAAATTATCTATCACCAACTATGTACCATAAAACAATCAACAGACAACTGATAAGAGCTCACACAGTATTGTGCACATACACAACCTACTCTTTCTTCAAGCTTATACACACCGTATCTTAGGAAACCTCAGTACATCATCAACATGATACATGCAAGTCACATATCATCATCTATCATCCAAAGGCAAGTTATAGAAATTCACCTCACTTTCTTATCCTTGTCAACTTAGCTTGTCCAAACACCAGAGCCTCTTTTGTTCTGGTAGCTAAGCATGATAACCATTTATTGGTTAAACTAAAGGTATTCAACCCTTAAAACTTAGAATCCATCATTGTACAAAAGCTTTTAAGGGTTCTTACTCTAGTCTTTTCTTCAGTCCACGAGTAAAGAAAGGTAAAAAAGCTTACCAGCTCCTTAATTTCTCTACTACTAGGCTTCAACACATAAGACTTGTATGACATGCAGAGCTTCCTTCAGCTACATCCTCTTCTTCTTCAGAGTGATTAGGAAATTTCATCTACACACACACACCTATATATATACTATTGTGGCACGACCTTCACCAATTGTCACAACCATTCATCCTTAATAATTTTGTCTCTCTCTATAGAACTAACCAGTTCCCATCTAACTAAACTAGAATTGAGATTCAACTAATCACAATTTAGCCATTAAAATTTTAAAATTCCCAGTGAAACCCAACAATTCGCTAATCCTTGCAATTTAGTCCTAGCTTTCCTTAATTTCGGGTTAATTAAAAATAATCGGATGTTACAACATATCATATACACATCCAAAATAGGCATATTATATGGACCATTTTATCACCATTCAAAATTTTCACATCAAAACCTAAACACATGCCACATAACCGAGTCTGGAATGAATTTAAAAGTCTACCACAGCTAAAGTTGGATATTGTGAGCTTTGGAGTGATCCGATAGACACGTTCAACAAAATGCCAACTACAGAAACAGAGTAAGAATTATGAATGCTTAATAACTTCATAGGAACTAAAACAGTAAACTCACCTCAATTATAATTAATATAATGAATTAAATGCTATACGACTTTCCCGTTTCCATATTTAACAGTAATAAGGTGAGATCATTAGATGCAAGTCTCAAACAATTCAATTTATACAATACCATTTACTCAATTCGATGTCCTTTAATCAGTATCATCAAATATTTATATGCTTCAGATAAATTATTCAATCGTCAAATAACATACCCAATTTATACAATTCAGTCCAAATCAATGCCACAAACCATTGAGCATAATAAGAAACATTTACATCATTCCAATTTCATTTAACCATTTCCAATCACAATATACAATATCAATCATTCAATTCCTTTTAACCAAAACCATTTAGCCTGATAAAATAAAATAAGAAATTCGGATACACGGGTAACCACCAAAACACACCAGAAAGCATCATAGTGCTGAATAGAGGCACCAAAGTGTGAATAGAGGCATCAAAGTGCAAACAGAGGCACCAAAGTGCAAACCCTGTACAAGTGTGCTACTAACCCTATTGGGATGCCAATTGTATCCTATCCTATTGTTCATTCGGCCATGATTTACACATTAGTATCATTTACTACAATTCATTCCATTGCTCACATTTTGTACAATTCCAACCACAATTCAAAATATAATCACATATCATCAATTTTAGTCCACTTGATGTCAAAACAGTATATATGCCTTTTAGCAATATAACATCACCATGTATATATCATACACTCGTATAATAAATTTTATATCCATTCAATACTGCATATCTATCCGTATTATCACAAATCTCACATTCTCCGATGTAGTCCTTTTGATGCCATAAGTCATTGAAATTTATAGTAAGCTCCATATGAACTTACCTTGAAAATGACAACTACAAAGTGTTAGGGACTAATATGCAATTTCTTTTTTTTTCTTGATTATCTATCGATTGATTCAAATCCAAATCTATAATAATTCATTATAATTATCAATTTCAATAGCTTTTTATCATCTTAGTATATGAATATAACAACTTAATTTAATTTTACACAATTTGCCTAAAGTTTTTCATTTATTCAATTTAGTCCCTAAAATCAAAATAGCTATATCTTTAAATTTTAATATTTATTTTTCAATATGATTTCAATTTCATCCCTATACAGCCCTTTAAATTCAATAATTATAGAAATTTCATGTCAATTCCAAAATATTTTCATTTTAGTCCCAAAGGTCAAAACTAACAAAAGTCACTTTACACATTAGTCCTTAATCAATTCTAAGCTTACAACCAATCCATTTAACAAAAAAACATAAAAAATCATCAATGGAAATATTTCAAAACTTTAATAATTTTACGATTTAGTACCTGCGATAGTTAGATTAAGCTACAACGATCTAAAAAAACATAAAATTTATGAAAAACGGACTTAATTTGGACTTACATGCAAGAGCTTAATTTTGGCCTAATTTTCTTTAGCTTCAACCATGGGGAACTGGGTGAAGATGATAGGAAAATGAAGGTGATGGTTGTCTTTTTAGGTATTACAAATTTTAACATAAAAAAATATAAAATTTAATTAAAAATAACATCCTTTTAAAACATCATCATTCCACCGCCCATTAACCTTTAAAAATGTTTAATTCTCATTGAAGCCCTAAAAATTTATTAATTAATCATTCTAACTAGTAAAAATTAATAGCGATTAACTTTTACATTTTTTACAATTTAGTCTTTATACATGAATTAATCACTAAATCGAAAAAATTACTAATCCAAAATTCAATTCACCTATACAATAACTCCATAAATATTTAATAAAAAAATTTACAGGCATTTTTTACAAAATCGAGGTCCTGATATCTCATTTTTTGACACCACTGATTTTAGGGTCAATACACTTGTACTTTAACTAACTATCCAGTTGAAAAATTTCACTAGACCAAAATTCAATATAAAATTATAATTAACTTGTAAATATTAATTAATAATATTTACGGAGTCAATCATAAAGAATGGGGCTCTAAAATCACCGTTTCCAGAACCACTAAAAATTGGGTTGTTACAATGTTGTAACTAAATGGTCTACGTACAAGCTCCCATGCTTCATTCCTCTCGAACTGTTGTAACTCTTCTTGCACAACCTGAATACAATCAACATCATTTAAGGCCTCTTCAACTCGTTTTGGCTCGATTTGAGAAGTGTAACAAGCTAATCGAACCATGCCTCTAGAATTCTATCTTGGTCTACCTCTTCTTTTCTTTTTTTTTCATCATGGACATCACTAATAATATTTGTTATTGAATGATTCTTCTTGAACCTTGAAAAAGGTTGAAGTGGTTTAGCATCGATAGACTGGTCATAAGTTTGATCAATAACTTAAACTTCTTAGCTCTCTATTTCTGACTTTTCTTCAAGTTTCCCAGTGCCAAGAGGAGTGGGAACAACCACAGACACATTTTCAGAAGGTTTATAATCCTCATCATCACTATTGATCTCTTGTACTCCAACATCATCAATTATCGCATTGCAAGACTCCATAACCTTTTGGATTCATTTATTGAACACTATAAAGGTTTTACTGTTGTTAGGATAACCAAGGAAGATCCCATTGTCAAACTTAGAATCGAATTTACCTTGGTATTCTTTGTCTATCAGAATGAAACATGTACTCCCAAAGACATCAAATACTTCATTGTAAGATTGTTTCCCTTCTACAGCTCATATAGAGTCACAAGTTTTTTGGTGTGATCAACACTCTGTTGATCATAGGAGTAACATGTTAACTGCCTCACCCCAAAAACAATGAGTAATGCCATTACTATTGAGCATTACTCTGGCCATTTCCTACACTTTCATGTTCTTTAGTTCCACCACTCCATTTTGTTGGGGTATCTTTGGTGTAGAAAGTTCATGATAGATCCCCTCTTGATCATAAAACTAAACAAACTTATCATTTTCAAACTCGTGTCCATGATCACTTCGAATCCTTCTTACCTTGCCAATAGTTCTTCCCTTTCATTCATCAACACTCTACAAAATCTTTTAAATTCATCAAATGCATTTGATTTATCTCTAAAAGACCTTACCTATGTATACCCGGAGTAGTCATCAACACATACAAGAACATATCTATTCCTTTCTAGGCTTTTTGTTTGCATACGACCAAACAAGTGGTGCTTTGGTCTAAATATGAGCCATCTTTTGATGCTTTTCACGATGTTGTTTGCCTTTCATACAACTGTTACACACATTAGGTGTAACACCCAACACGATCGCTGGGTCTAAATGCGTGATGTTACATTACATTGCAAAGCAACTCAGGCTAACTCCTTACATAATCATAAATTTTAAATCATAGCTATCATTCAAACCAAGTTATTTATCAAACATATTCAGAAATATACAATCATAATGTATAAGTGTCAAATTGATCATTTTATAGTTTCAAATTCATCATTTTACAGAGTTATGGAAGGTGAAATTTAGAGTTAGGACTTGAATCCAACTCAACTATCAAATTTCTATGTTGTGTCTCGAGACAACAGACTTCTTGTCTCAAGACAGGCCTCATTTTAATTAGGTTTTTTTGTTTCGATATCAACATGTCTTGGGGCATTAGATATCGTGTCTCAGGGCAAGGTCCCTTATGTTTCAAGACCAACCTCCATTGTTTTCTTATTTTAGCTTTGATATTTAAACGTCTTGAGACAAGGGGTTCTTTTCTCGAGACTTAGAGCAAGACAAAACTAGTTTAGCTTCGAAGTTTATTTGTATCGAGATGAAGGCCACTTGTCTTGAGACTTATATAGGATTGTATTGAGATTAGCTTACAAAGTCTCGAGACACTAAGTAGGTCAGAATATGAGGTAAAATTTATTCTTATGATCTTGAGACATGATCATACTGTTTCAAGACATAATGGTAAAATGACTCTAATGCACATTTTTAAGGGTTCAAACTAAACCAAATAACATCTTAAGTAAACCTAAGCTTTAAATCAAAGTAATACCATCAATATGACACATCTAAACATAATCAAACATCATCAAATCATAACAACAAACACATCATCATTTAACCATTTATTTCTCATTATCAAAATTATATAAACTAACATAATTATCTACTAATTAAATATTAAATTTCATATTATAAAACTTTATAGGCCAAATATCAAATATACCAAAATGATCATTTAAACAACATGACCCAAAACAACCTAGGTACATGCCATTCCAACTTAAACACATATATACATTCAAAAGAGGTAGCGAAATGATTCCCAAGCTGAGTTGTTAAGAATGAATGTTTTGAAACTTCCAACCTACTGGTAAGTCTAAATTATATAGGTTTATTTAACACATTTTCACTTAGAATTTATGCAAATTCCGATCATGTAGAAAGCTAATTGTGTCATTTTAGTTTATATTAAGAAATTGGGCATAATTCTAGTAAAATTTGTAATTTTACATAATTAGGTGTTAATTTTACATAATTTCACTTTATTATGCTACATGTTAATTTTTGTTTGCTCAATTTGCTGTAGTTGGACCACTGAATTAACGAATGTGGGAGCCAATAAAAACATACACATGGACATGAACTAATATCCACTTCATGTGGATGACAAGAAAACAAATTTGACCAAGAAAAAGTTGATTAAACCCAGTTGAAAGTTGGTTAAACCAAGAAAAACTAATATCCACTAGTTGGGTTGCCAAAACCGTCAAATAGGAGGGTGAAGAGCCCAATTCGGCTAAGGCATGAAAGGTATCCCAAATTATCTTTGGAATAATTCAATTGAAGATCCCTAAATGTGTAAAAAATCAAAAATCAACCCCAACTAATACCTTGATTGCCGTCCAACCCCATACCATAAATCAAGAAAGAATCGGTCACAAAATCAAGTAACCATCAACCCCTCATCCCACAATTCATGGCCGACCATGCAATGGGAGAGTATAAAGGGGTATGCATGCTATTTTTAGCAAACTCCCAAGTTCTCCCTCAAGTATAAATAGGTACTTCCAGTCACCTTTCATGTCATCCAAAAAAAATTCTCATTCATCCTTCCCATCCCTCAACTCTCCTCTTTCTCTCCTCTTTAAAGTTCTCCATTTTCCCTTTCTTTTAGATAGCATTTCCTTGAGAAAAACTCTCTTGGCCGACCACTTTGAGCAGCAATTTGCGAAGGAGCAACCGCGAGAATTGGAGGAAACCACCACGAGAATTAGAGGAAGCCACCACGACCAGTCTTAGGGGAATTGCCAAACTCATCAAAGAGTTTCTTCTTCCTTATTATTTTCAATTGTTCTTAGTTGTTCAAACATGATTGAATGTTTTTCCATTAATGATGATGAATTAAATTTGTTTTAGCTTGAATAATTGCAATGATTTAATTAAATTCATTTGATTCATGTTTATGTTGTTTTGTGCCTCAATTGTTCATACTTCAAATTAAAATCATTCATGTTATTCATGCATTAAAATATGCTTGGAGGCATTAGAATTAGTTGCTTAATCCTAATCAAATGGTGCTAATGGACGCGATAATTGGAAGTTGCATACTTAGTTTATATCCTATTTAGAATAAATTAAAAGTTCATAATAATATAAGAGAACACTATTACCTTGAATAACTTTAGGTTTATGTAATTAAATTGTTTCAAACCTAATCTCCCCTGTTACTTCACATAAATTCTAAGGATTTCTTAGTTAAATATGGGCATAAAAATATAAATTTTTTCTAAGTATAAGACTTCGAAAGAACTGATATGAGATTCCAAGTTAACTAATGACCGAGTTGCCAAGAAATATTTTCTAGAACATTGTTAAACATGATGAAGAGTGAATCGATTCAAGTGTTGTGATTGTTCTAGCTTATTCTTGTTATTGTTGTTAAAACTTGTGAATTTATTGCTAAAATCACTTCATTTCATTTTATTTAATCTCATTTGCATTTAGATTAGTTTGCATTTAGTTAATTTATTTAATTTTAACATCCATCACGTTAAAATATTGTGTTTTCTTAACCAACTTGTAAATTCCTAATTTTACAATTATTGGTTAAAAGATACAGTCCCTGTGGAGACAATAACTCTTTAACTTACTTATTACTTGATAACGACTGTGTACACTTGCACATTCTGTTGCGAACGAAGTTTTTGGCGTCGTTGCCCAGGACTGTTAATTTAATAATTGATTGTGAAATTATTTCTTGCAATTTGGTTATTTTATTTTTATTTAATTAATTTTGAATTCTCTTTTTAGGGGTTTATGATCATAGATCGAATTATCGATTTACTCACTGTAGGCCCTAAAATCAAGCGGCATTTATACAAAGGAGAGGAGAATGACTAGCCCAAAGACAAGCCGTAGAAATGGACCTTGAAAATCAAAACGAAGTTTAAGGAAATGGAGCTGCTAATGCTCGTAAGTCAATCCTTATTGCTGATGATAGAGATCGAGCTATAAGGCAGTACGCTGTGCCACTTTTTAATGAGTTAAATCTGGCAATTAGGAGACCAGAGATCGAGACACCACAGTTTGAATTGAAGTCTGTGGTGTTCTAAATGCTTCAAACAATGGGCCAGTTTAACGGAATGCCCACAAAAGATCCACACCTTCACCTTCGATTGTTCATGGAGGAAAAAAATCCTTCAAGATAGTCGGTGTAACCAAAGACGCATTGCAATTGAAGTTCTTTCTATACTCGTTGTGAGATAAAGCACTAGCATGACTTAATTCTTTGCCACCAAGCTCAATTTCTACTTGGCTAGAATTAGCTGAACGCTTTCTAGTAAAGTATTTCCCACCTAGCAAAAATGCTAAGTTGCGGAATGAGATCACTACTTTTCAGCAAATGGATGACGAATCCTTATATGAGGCATGGGAAATATTCAAATAGCTACTATGTAAGTGCCCTCATCATGGGATTCCATATTGCATTCAGTTGGAGACATTTTATAATGGTTTCTACGTACAGACTAGGATGGTGGTAGGTACTTTAGCAAATGGTGCTCTCTTTTCTAAGTCTTATAATGAGGCTTATGAAATCATCGAGAGAATAGTCAATAACAATTACCAGTAGTCGACAAATTGAGCAATATCCACTAGTTCTTCAATGCATAAAATTTTTCCACTAACGGTTTAAACAATGTTGCAACTCAGCCACCGAGTCAATTTGACATTATTTTCTGCGTATGCTATGGGGACAAATATTTTTTTGAGAATTTTCCATCAAATCCCAAGTTTTTTTTATTATGTAGGGAATCAAAACCAGAATAGAAGTGGACAAGAATGATAGTCCGATTTCTATAACCCTTCATGGCGAAACCATCCAAACTTTTCTTGGAGTAACCAATGAGCTGGAATGAACAACAACTAAATGTAACATAGATCAAATCAACCTCTTGGTTCAATCAACAAGTTCAGAAACCACCTCAAGATAAACCGTCCAACAATTTGGAGAATTTTTTGAAGACGTACATAGCTAAGAATTACGCCTTAATCTAGAGTCAAGTAGCAACATTGAAAAATTTGGAGAACTAAGTAGGTCAGTTAGCTAAGGAGCTTTGTAATAGACCACAAGGAGCCTTGCCAAGTGAGATGGAAAATCCAAGGATTGTGGGTAAGGAACATTGCAAGGTAATTGCTTTACAAAATGGAAGGACTTTGGAACCCAAAAAAGTTGAGGTTGAAAATGAAAATGCAGAGGAAAAGGAAAATTAACTGATAGTTTGTAACATCCCAAAATTTAGCTTAATGAGAATGTAGAATTGCATAAAAAATAATAATTTAGCTAAGCATTTAGTTTTTAAATGTGAAAGCATAAAAGTTAATTTGAGGTCCCAAGTTCAAATCCTTTCTATTGCAAAATAATTAAAATTTGCAAAAATCCATTGTTTTTAATGTATGTACCGTCCATACCCTTGTAACCTAGGTATAAATGTTAATTTTATAAAAAAATAATAAGAATTTATTCCTTTTTCTCTCACCCTAGCCATCCCTCCCCTCTCATCTCTTCCTTGGTCTTCAAATTTTCTTTTTTCCTCTATTGTTGCCGTCGCCCATAACACCTAGTTTTATCATCTTTTTTCTTTTCTTTTTGCCACAAGATTTTGCATCATCTCCTTTATCATATTGCTTCCATTTTTATTTAATTAAATCAACCCCAAATATTAAATCTTAAGTCTCCAAGATCGATTCCTAACGTTGCCAAGAAATGTTATTGCCGCACATAGCATCTAGCTTGTGTAAGATCTCTTTCTCTCTCGTTTTCTTGTTAAATATTGTTAAAGAAAAACCTAAATTTTTAGATATAGAGTTTGGGGAATTTTTAAATATTTAATGGATATTTTTCCAGATTTTTAATCAATTCCTAAATCGGTTTTAGATCAACCCCAAAATTGGCCACCGCGGGTGGTGGTATGCGCATCTATGGGAAAGAAGGGGGGCTTTTTTTCTTTAATTCTTTCCCATATTTCTCCAGAATGATTGTGGGTTCTTGAGCCCCTCATAATCAGCCTTGAAAAAGTTTTTAATTGGGAAAAATCATTCTTGACCAATCGGCAAATCAGATATGATAATTCGAGAAGCGTAAGTGTGGGTAATCGTAAACTAGTTAGTTGTTTCGACATAGATTTTGGGAAAATGTTATGGATTGATTAAATTAAGGACTTTAATCAAGATTAGCTACTGATTTTCTAGTATTTAAATATTTTAGGTGCTGACCCAAACACTTTAAATCAACAGTAAAGCCAAAAGTTGTTCGCATGTACGATTTGCATAAAAACAGTGTAAGAAATCTAACTACTTTGGATTCAAAAAATAGTTGTAATTGTGATGATTAGATTGAACCCATAAGTGGGTGTTTAGGGGATTTATAAGAGGTGTAATTATTGAGTTATATATAGATTTATTTTACTTTAATTAATTTAGGTCCTTTTGAAAGTTTATTAAAGAAACCACAAGATTCGCTAGTGTGCTGCAAAAGAGCGTAAATAAGGTGTGGGGCCTAAACTCAATAACTTGTTTGATAATAATAAATATTATGATTAAATTTATGGTTTATCTTACTGATTGGTCTTGACTTAATAGCTAAGAAAGTAAATTTGTAAGTGACCGAATCACGTACGTTACAAGCCCTAATTATTTGGCATGGTAGCATTGTTGCTAGTTTGATTAATGATTGACACTTTCATGAATGTTTGTTTAATTTAATGTATGATTGGTGTTAGGTATGACATGTTTATGAATGAAAATAAGGCTTATGCATGATGTATTCGTACAAGTGAATTACTATGATATGTTTGAATGACTGCTGTACATGCACAAAAAAAAAGTACGTGAAATTGTGTTTTGGGAATAATATTGTCTTTATGGTAGTTTGAAAGTTGGATTATTGATTCCATATTCTGAAAGTATGTGATAATTGAGGGCAAGTACTGAGAATGCCAACTAAATGTGAAAAATATTGATTTATGGCTATTTATGAGATAGTATGACATATTGCATGTGCATGGGGTGGGATTATATAGATGACGGAGGAGTTCCGTGCAATTCTCGTGGAATATTAAGCTCGCATTTATACGTAGTCAATGCACTACACCTAGAGTACCGAGGGGATTGGCGATTTTATCGCATTATATGATATTGGAAATTTTATCGCATTATATGTTATACGACATATTTTCTGCATTTATGTTATTTGGTGGTTTCTACCACATTGAGCTTTGCTCGCATACATTGGAGTTCAACAGACGGGTTCTGGGAAACTCGTTGTGTGTAGCAGATGGTTTGGGTAGGAATTCATATGTACATTATGTCATGATCATGTTACATAAAAATGTTATTATGGATATTGAATGTGTTATTTGGTTCTATGAAAAAATGCTTAAATGTATGTGATATGCTTGATTGTTTAGACTCACACTGAGCTTGTTAAGCTGACCCCATTACTTCAACTTCTCAGGTAATGAACGAACTTAGGATAGAATTGGCATGTCGATGTACGACGGACTTCAGACTTGAAACACCATTGTGATTTTATTTATTTAGTTTTCTATTATATTATTATTCGATTTTTGGACTATAAAATTATTTAAAATTATGGTTTTGGACTGTTTTCTTTTTCAGGATTTTCATGCATACATGATTTTCATTTTAGGATGAATTTTCGAATTTATATATATAGAAATTGAACTATGCATGTTATTTGGCTAAGTTAATAATTGGGATAGTATGGAAAATATTTCATTGTAACGAAGATAAATAAAATATTTTTCAAGGACAATGATGTGTATTGAGGTTTTTGAAAACCACACCTAATTCACTATCTTGACTTAATAATGTTTGGATTTGTTAAATGAATGATTTCCAAAATTAATGAAGGCAACTGCGATTTTATAAAAAGAGTGTGTTTTTGAGGTTTCAACTGTCGATATAGTAGGTTCGATGCTTAGATGACTAATTTGAATTTCACGATTTGGTCATAATGTCTAGGCTGGATTTGGGAGATTACACAGTTGAAATTCTTACATCAGATTCTACAAAATCAGAGGAGGTAAAATCTAAACTTGTCAATTCTAGTAATCTAACATCTATGTCAGATACAGAGACATTACCTCGGAAGAGATGTCCAATCTAAGATGTCCAATCTAAGCCAAAGTTCTGCAACCTCCATATCCTCAATGACTCCAGCAACATAAGCAACAACAAGGTACTCAATTTAGGAGAATTTTGGATGTATTGAAATAGATATGTATCAACATTTTATTGGTGGAAGCTTTGAAGCAAATTCCGAACTATGTGAAAGTTATGAATGAATTTTTTCTAAGAAGATAAGGTTTGGGGAATTTGAAATTGTAGCCCTAACTACAGAATGTAGCTTATTTGTTCAGAATAGGTTGCCTCCTAAGTTGAAGGATCCAGAAAGTTTCATCATACCTTGCAATATTGGAGAATCCTTTTGTGGCAAGGCTTTGTGTGATTTGGGATCGAGTTTCAACTTGATTCCTATGTCTGTGTTCAGACAATTAGGTATTGGTGAAGCCAGACCGACTACTGTTAAACTCTAATCAGTAGACAGATCCTTAGCGCATCCAGAAGGAAAAATCGAAGATGTATTGGTACATGTTGATAAATTCATATTTCTTGCTGAATTTATTATCTTAGATTTTGAAGTAGATAAAGAAGTAACAATCATCCTAGGAAGGCTTTTCTTTGCAACCAGCAGGACGATAATCTATATACAGAAAGGCGAAGTCACCATGCGAGTTCAAGATGAATAAGTGACCTTTAATATACTCAAGGCCACAAGATCTCCTGATGAGGTTAAAGATTGTTATGTTATCTCTAAGGCAGATCCACTGGCTCCTACAAAATTAGAATTCAATGATTCGTTGGAAGATACTGAAAAGGGATCTATTGAGGGACAAAAGAGTTTGATCCAATCTCAAGTATTTGATCTTGGGAAATTCGAATCTCAATAGGTAAAAGCAACGATCATATATCCCACCTATGACATTCTATGGGTGAGACTTGTACCAAAGAAAGAAGGCATCACAGATCATAAGCTGATTCCGTTAAGGACAATCAAGTCTTTGCAAATTTGTATGAATGACAGAAAGTTGAGGAACGCAACGCAGAAAGACCATTTTTCGTTGCTATTCCTTGATCAAATGATGAACATAATTGCTAGGCAAGATTAATTTTTTCTTTCTGAATGAGTATGATTGGTATGATAAATGGTCGTTTGACATCGCCTCGGTTAGTGACGATACCCAACGACATTGAGGGAGTTCTCTTCATTTTCTCTATCATTATTTTATTTTCAGTTTTTTCTCATTTGAATAAATGGCATAATTAGAAAATTTCTCTTGAATTAGTATATTAAATTAATTTTGTCTAAGGAGATTGGAACTTAAGCGGGACCAAACCATGAGCCCTCCAACCTTTCTTGGGAACTTAATTTAATGTAATCTTTAGAGAAAATTTTCTAATTAGCCTAAAAGAAATTTTTATTTTTATTTTCAATTTTAATTTTAATTTTTAATTTTTATGTTTAATAAGAGGGTTAAAATTGGCCCAAGTACTAATATGTTTTTTTGTTTAGTTTTATTTTAGTATAAATAATAAAATTTTGTAGTTTGGGCTCAAGGCCCAGAATAGCACAAAGGAGGAAAATACCCAAATTTTTACTGGCCCTAAGCTTCCCTAAACCCTAGTTGTGCCGCCACATATTTCCCTCCATACCTTGCTGCCCAAGCATCCACTTTTGCTAAATTTTTGCTAAAAATTTGCCCTAGTTTACCACTATAAAAACCCTTTACCACCATCATATTTTCCACGCCCATTGAGTAATTAGCTTTAGCCCTAACCTCCATCATTTTCTTCTCTTTTTCGTCGGCCTCAAAAACCCAAAATTCCCCTAAATTTTTTTTTCTCTTTGTCGTCAACTCTAAGAGCCAAAATTTTTTTACCACCGCATCTCCTCTTTGTCGCAGCAATTTTTTTTCCCTTTTGTAGCCGCAACTCTATCGCTGCCGCAACCTTCTTACCTTTGCACCTTTGCTACCTCCTAAATCCTTTTCAAGTAGTCAAGTCTCGAAAGGGAACTAGATCTTCGAAGACTTCTACCAAAAATCCAATTGTGATTCAAGATGAGGAAGTAAGGGAAAGATTTGATTCCATCTTAAAAAATCAGCCCATGATGCCGGAAAAAGGGTTCAATTTGGAGAGAAATGACAAGATGATTGTGCTTTTGTTAATTTAGAAAACAATTGATGCCTTAAAGTGGAATCAATCTTGTGATGCACGATCATTACCTGAAAAGGAATTAGTAAGAGAGTTTTATGCCAATTTAACCACGCCAGATGATTCTGAAGTTCTTGTTCGTAAAAAGCAGGTATCCCTTACTTCTAAATCCATTAATGAATTGTTTAACCTACTTGATGTTGAAGAAGATGAATACTCTACATGATGACAAATATTAACTGAGATTTTCTTCAACAAGTACTTAATTTTGTTGCAAATTTGAGATCCCAGTAGATAATAAGAAGATATAACAATCATTCTTGTCAAAATGAGTACTTAAAACCAATGGCTAAGGTATGGTTCTACTTTGTTCGATATAGTTTCATGCTTATCTCAGATAGTTCCACCATCTCGATGGAACAAGTGTTTTTCTTGTATCAATTATAGTAAAGAAGTCTATCAATGTTGGGAAAATCATTCTCAAGGAAATCCAACATTGTATGAGGAAAAAGGCAGGAAGTGATTATTTTCCATTATTGATTACTTCACTTTGCTTGAGAGCCCAAGTTAAATAAAAAAAAGCTGAAGGGTTGTTAGGTTCAAGGTTGCATAACAAGACATGATCTTGAAAGGTTAGTGGATAATGTTGAACAATTGAACCAAATCGAGCCGAACGAACCAGAGTCTGATGAGTCATCAACCAAATCTGAACCAGAATTTTACTCGTTAAATGAAACCAAAGAAGCATAATCTAAAGGCAAACTGAATAACTTTGAACCAAGAGTGGAACCAAATATTACTGAAGTAGTTAAGCCAAGTGTTGATCCTGAGTTGACTATTCTGATGAGCAGTTCTTCGAACACTATGAATAATTTGGAATTTTCATCCATGATGGATATGTGGAAATTTATGCATAACCAACAGCAGGCTTATTGGAAATATGCAAAAATTACAGATGATTTCATAAGGAACACTTTTAAGAATATCTCTAATAGTTTCATTCTTGAGTTCCCAGATCATATCTTTGAGTCATGACAAGAAGAGGTTGTGAATACAAGAGAGAACGAGAAGGCAAAGGAATAAGATAAGAGGGGATGATAAAGAAGAATGAAATGGGGGGATTTCTTTTTTCTTTAGTATTACTTTTAACACATTTATTTATTTTAGGAATATTTTATTTTATGTGCAATAAAGTTGAATAATTTTCAATTTATGAATAAACTAAGCCAATGTCTTTCCATTAATTTTTGTTCTCTAGTAAAAAGCATAGTAGTGTGGCAATATGAATATACATGTCTGAGGATAGGATTTTTCAAGAAAGACTTGGTACTTAAGCTGACTCCATGACTCACCTCTCTTTTTTTTGAATCCTACTTGGTGTACAGTTTTCATTCACTACTTTGATATTTTGCAATGAATACATTGCTTCTTTTTAAGGGGGTAAGGGCCAATCTTTTATGATTTTTAAAACTTTTCAATTTTCACACATAAGTATGCCGAAATAAAGTGATGCTCAAAAACAATGTTCTGTTAATAAGTTAGTTCATATGCATGTATAATTTCTGATTTAATTTAAGTTCTTTTTATATGTTAGCTCAGTTATAATATGCGTATATTTTTCATTAGTCTTATTAGTCTTCGCCATGAAAATGAACTTTTCTTGTTAATAAGTTAGCTCATATGCTTATATTTTTCATTAGTCTTATATAGTCTTATATAGTCTTTAGAATTGTCTTAGTAACTTTCTTGAGGCGAAATCCTAGGAGGCATAAGAATCTAAAAATGATTTAGGAACATTTTCTTTTGATCGTTTAAGCCTTTCAAGCCTACCATATGAATTTAACCCTTGGAACCTTAGTTTGAGCTATATGGCCTACTTTGTTGTTATTTACCTACATCATCAGTCATATTGTCATTTTTTTATTTTCACCCTATCTTGCACCCATCTTAACTATACTTGTCTTGGTGAGTTAAAATTCGAGGGAAAATTCAGAAAGATGTACATGCTTCGAAAAAAAAAGAAAGATCTTATCAATTGTTGAGAAGTATTGTTGAGCATGAGTTTCAAATTAATTTTGGGGGTGTTAAAACCCTTTAGTAGGATACTTTACCCAAAAAGATTCAAGACAAAGTTAGGGTTGAGATGATTTAGCCTAAAAAACATTTCTCTTTATCCCTACATTGAGCCTAGCCCCATTACACCTTATAAAATACCTATTGATTTAGATAATTATGCAGACTACATTAGTTAAGAGAAATCGCTAAGTTCAACATATGAAGACGATTGATTAAACCTCAGGATTGTTTTGTCTTATTAGATAAGGAAAATTTGTTGAATGGTGAACTCTATATATGAAATGTATGTAAATTATGACTCATGCTACCATTTTCTTGTACTTCACATAAAAATTTGGAATAATATATTTGCAAGTGAGCGATTTATTAAAAATAAGAGTTTGTGAGCATAAATTTGTTGGTAAATGATTATGTGAAAAGTTGATTCTATGTAAATATTGTACAAGATTTCCCTAAAGTGTTTCCTTTGCATGAAACATTACTCGGGACGAGTAATGAATTAAGTTTGGGGGTGTGATAAGTCTAAATTATATAGGTTTATTTAACACCTTTTCACTTAGAATTTATGCAAATTCCGAGCATGTGGAAAACTATTTGTGTCATTTTAGTTCATAGTAAGAAATGGGGCATAATTTTAGTAAAATTTGTAATTTTACATAATTAGGTGTTAATTTTACATGATTTACAATTTGCTGTAGTTGGACCACTGAATGAATAAATGTGGGAGCCAATAAAAACATACACACGGACATGAGCTAATATCCACTTCATGTGGATGACAAGACAACAAATTTGACCTGAAAAAAGTTGATTAAACCTAGTCGAAAGTTGTTTCCTAAGAAGGGCTAGTCTGTTAACTAGTTCGGTTGCCAAAACCGTTGGAATAATTGAATTGAAGATCCCTGCATGTGTAAAAAAAATCACAAACCAACCCTCAACTAATCTTGATTGCTGTCCAACCCCGTACCATGAATCAAGGAAGAATTGGTCACAAAAATCAAGTAACCATCAACCCCTCATCCCATAATTCATGGCCGACTATGCAATGGGAGATTATCAAGGGATATGCATGCTATTTTTTAGAAAACTCCCAAGCTCTCCCTCAAGTATAAATAGGCATTTCCATTCACCTTTCATGTCATCCAAAAAAAAATCTCATTCATCCCTCACATCCCTCAACTCTCCTCTTTCTATCCTCTTTAAAGTTCTTCATTTTCCCTTTCTTTTAGCTAGCATTTCCTTGAGAAAAACTCTCTTGGCCGACCACCTTGAGAAACAATTTGCGAAGGAGCAATCGCGAGAATTGGAGGAAGCCACCACGATCAATCTTCGATGAATCGCTAAACTCATCAAAGAGTTTCTTCTTCGTTATTTTTTTTCAATTGTTCTTAGTTGTTCAAACATGATTGCAAATTGTTTAAATTTTTTTTCCATTAATGATGATGACTTAAATTTGTTTTAGCTAGAATAATTGCAATGATTTGATTAAATTCATTCGATTCATGTTTATGTTGTTTTGTGCCTCAATTTTTCATGGTTCAAATTAAAATTGTTCATGTTATTCATGCATAAAAATTTGTTTGGATGCATTAGAAATAGTTGATTAATCCTAGTCATATGGTGCTAATGGACACGATAATTGAAAGTTGCATGCTTAATTTATATCCTAATTAGAATAAATTAAAGGTTCGTAATAATCTAAGAGAACACTATTATCTTGCATAACTTTAAGTTTATGTGATTAAATTGTTTCAAATCTAATCTGTCCCTATTACTTCACATAAATTCTAAAGAATCCTTAGTTAAATATGGGCACGGAAATATATATATTTTTCTAAGTATAAGACTTCAAAAGAACTTATAGGAGATTCCAAGTTAATGAATGATCGAGTTGCCATGGAATATTTTCCAGAACATTGTTAAACATGATGAGGAATGAATCAAGTCAAATGTTGTGATTGTTCTAGCTTATTCATTTTATTGTTGTTAAAACTTGTGAAATTGTTGCTAAAACCACTTCATTTCATTTTATTTCATCTCATTTGAATTTAGGTTAGTTTGCATTTAGTTAATTTATTTAATTTTAACATCCATCACCTCAAAATATTGTGTTTTCTTAATCAACTTGTAAATTCTTAATTTTACAATTATTGATTAACAGATACAGTCCCTATGGAGACGATAACTCTTTTACTTACTTATTACTTAATAACGACCGTGTACATTTGCACATTCTGTCACGAACCACCTACAAAAATCCTCGTCCAAGACCTACGCATGGAAATAAACAAAACTTACATTAAGTATTGAATACTCAGTGGTGCTAATATAAGTCAAATACATTTCATGAAGAATAAACTAGAGTATTATATATAACAAAATATCAATCACATTAATATTTTTATTTTAACTCAACATATCATTTTTCCAACTTTCTTATTAATTTCACATTTAAATATCTATTTCAATGCTTATTCAATTTGGCCCTTATTATCTGACGATAAACATTAGAACAGGAACTCGAATATTTATATGTCAATAAGTCCTTGTCCTTCTGAAATTAGGATTATTTTATTATGTCATCCGAGGTAGCCTAACAACGATGACTTTTAGTATGTGATTATTCTACCATCTTGGGTTGCTCGACAATGATAGTTTTTTTAGTAATTTTCTGTATTGTTTATTCAACCATCCTAGCTTGCTCGACGATGATGGCTAGCAAATCATTGTATTGATGACCCTATGGCATGCCAACTATACTTGGACTTACATCTAGCATCATTTAATGGGGCATTAACGTCATAATCTATATTGTAACATACCGTGCCTTGATATAAGTGCATCAAGTAAAGAAAATTGCAACCAAAGACTAAAACATGCAGTGTATTGCAAGTGTAACAAGTCTAGTGGTAATATTTATAAAATGTACAATGGAACACCTTGTGGAGTATTCCAAGGATCAAACCCATAAGAGATAGGTTTATAAGATTGAATTTAAAGCATCAAACATGCGAAATAGAAAGTTTAAATAACTATTATCTAACAACGTATAGTACGACAAATCATGAATTGAAGGTTTTATGCTAAAATTATATCTAAGGACTTAATTGTAAAGATTTCAAAACTTATAAAATAAATAATCAAAGAAAAAACGTAGTTGGTTAATATTCGTGTTGACAATTAATTCTCAGATTTTGGAATTAGATGTAATAATTTCTAATCGAATTAATTAATACCTCTCGGTCAATAATTTACCCAATTTACAATTTAGTCTAATTAATCTCTCGGTCTAACTTAGACTAAAGGGTTACAATTGAATTTTTACTCGATAAGGTCTCCTCTCGGTCTCACTTATCTATATTTTCACCAAGAGTTGTCAATTCCAAGTATCTATTTCTATTCAATTTAGTCTAGATTATTCAATTTAGTCCCTAATCCTTAAAATAATTGTTCAACAATTAAATTAATCAACTACCCAAAGTATTTAGTTAATGCTCATCTTAAACAAACACTACCCAATAATTTCCATGCCTATTTAAATAATCAAACAATATAGAAATTTGAAGTGTTTAGAAATTACTCATAATTTTTTATGAAGTCCTTGATTTTGATTATTGCGATGGAGAGTAAACACAATATTCTACATTTCTGATTAATCAATTGTAACTTTTGAATAAAAACTCATTAAAATCTATTGAAATTAAAAGTGAAAACTCAATGTTAGAAGAAGGTCCTTGTACCTTTGAGTTAAGGAAGAAGACAAAGTACAGAAAAATAAAAAGAAAATGCAATGGTCACTAACTAAAATTAACTTAATAATCCAAAAGCTAAAAGACTCCCTAAAGCTAACATGTTTGACCTAGAATGGAAAAAGATGTCCCATTCTTAACAATTAAAATAACATGTTTTGACTGAAGAATGCCCTTGCAGGTTTTAACTTGTCGAGCCTTGATATTGTGACTCCCAGACATTGGTGTCGGGACCTTGCCAACAACATCCACCTAGATTTGTCTGGTAGCATTGGTGACGCGACTTTGGCTCCTTGAACAGTTGGGATCCTTCAGTAATGGTGACTGCCATCGATGTCATGACTTCAGCAACATAATCTCGTGACTTTAGCACTTGATGTTGCCACTCCATACTCTTAGTGTCGGGGCATTATCACCAGTTCACCTGTAGTGTGCTAGTTCTTGAAATTCAACTCCCAGGGTGATAGATAACTTCAATGTCGTGGCACCAAGGGTCTGGTGTCGCAACCCCAAGGATAGCAGCAAGGTTTCTTCAAGTTTTTTCCTTAATCATCTCATGCACAAACTAAATTTAATCATTAAACTCCAAAAGGCAAGATTTTTTCGTTTTGGTCACAAAATACACTAAAAACACATAAAACTGAATATTAAGATAAAAATCTAATAAATATAAGAAAATAAAAAAATAAAACCATAAAATGCTTAAATACAAACTCATTAAGTGTTGAAAAGAACTTAAGTTATCATATCAATTTATGGCAGATGAGTAACATATATCATTCTACTACCAAAGTCCAAATATCCACAATCACATCCAAAACAATTTCGAACATTTATCTCTTATTTCAAATATCACCCACCAAATCCATTATTTGAAGTTTATAGGAGAAAGATACCACTACCTCGATGCATAGTCATTTTGATTATAATGACTAATTAATCTATGAAAGCAAATTGAAATTGAATTATAGAAGCACAAACCGCACAAGTTATTTGATGTTCGTCGTTTTGTTTTTTCTTTTGCCTTTGACATTCTAGCATTGTATTTGGCTACTTTCGATAATAGAATTACAGAAACATCATTAATCACACAATCCAATACAAATTCAACGAAATAAAACATTTAATTCAATTTAGTCTATTTTAGCCCTAATATCCAAATTATTCATAACTTTCGATTTTCTTTTTCGAATTGAAAACCAATTTCATATTTCTTTACTAGGGACCTCTAGTTTGCAATTTATAACATTTATTGGTTTTATAAATTTATAAAACATAGAAACATAGCTAGCACAAAAATTAATTCTTAGTAATTTTCTTTATTTTAATTTCTCAAGAGTCAAATTGATTAGATAGTATTTATCAACAAAAAATATTTTTAATTAATTATAAAATGTATAATTAAATATAGAATGTATTTATTTTGTTTTATGTTTTAACATATAAATTAAGAGAATAACAAATAAATTCATGCATTATAAATGCTATACAAATATCAAAATATTAATATTATATGTATTTTACGTTTTGTTAAAAAGTTTATTTTAGGTTGAAAAAAATGTTATATCTATATTTTATAATTTTTATCTAAGCATTATAATATTTAAAATCAAATCAAATTCATAGGTAAAAATATATTTATTTAATTAAAATTTTTAATTATAAAAAGTCTAAATTTTATTTTTTTTAATTTATCCAATTATGTTCAATAATCTTATATATTTAAAAATTTTATTAATTAGTAACATATATGATGTTATTTTTTCAATAAAACTTATAAAAGATATGACTATGTTAATTAATTTCACTTTAATTAATAATTAATTAATATTACTTTTGTTATTATCACATTATTATCAATTAATATACTTAATGTCAAATTTAATATAATGAAAAATAGAAGTTCACAAGTTTTTACAAATTTGTATTTTTATAATTACTATAGATAAGCAGAGTTAAAAATTATTATGTATCATTAATTAATTTTTTTAAAAAAAATATATGATCATTTCTAATTTTCAATTTGGGTATTAGGTATTTGTTTTTCTTAATTGAAAATTGGTATATCATTTCATTTTAAAAATTTTGAGATTTTTTTTTGGTTGATTTCAAGTGGTTAAAGAATTTCAAGCATAAAAATTTAAAACTCATGCTTGGAATTCTTTGAGTACTTGAAATTAACCAAGAAAAGAACTCAAAATTTTTAGAATGAAATGGTAGACCAATTTTTTCAATTACCTAACACCTAAATTGATTAATCTTAATAATCCTAATTTCTTGCCTTTCATTCCAAATTATACTGCAAAAAGAAAAAAAAGAAGGGAAATATGAGATGTTGGTTTTATTTTAATAAAGTAAAATAAATGCAAAATCTAAAAATTAGAACCATTTCTTTTGATCTAATGACTAAATTCATTGTACTTCTCATTTTAAATGATGACTATTTTCGGTTATAAGAAATTACCTACCAAACATATTTTTATGTTTTTATTATTAAAGATAATTTTTTATTTCTTTTTTCACAAATAAGTTTTTCAATTTTTAAATTAAAAACAGTTTTTTTTGGAAAATGAAAACTATCCTCATCTCTTCAAACTTATTATGGATTTTAATGTTTTTAAAATATATTTATATTATATTCTTTAATGTGAAAGCTCCGCAACTATATATCTTTAAATATCCATAAATAATATTAAATGAAAACTTCTAAACTTGGTTTAACTAATTAATATATCAATGTTGCATGGTATATAAATATCAATTCCTAGAGAATTAGTTATTACTTAATTCTATTTACTAAATTTAGGATACAACCATCACATTTATATAAGGTGAAACTTGAATTTGGACCTCAAAATTTATGATAGTCTATTGTAAAGGGTAAATATCAAATTTATACATAAACTCTGGTTCAATATGTAATTTGATACATGGATTTTGATTTGGTGCAATTATACACATAAGACTTGAATTTTGGTTCATATGTATGCATAAAAACTTTGATTTTAATTCAATTGTACATATTGAATGAATACATACATTTATTTTCATATTGGATTAATATAATTGTTTATGTATGCTATATATTAATGTAAAATGATGTTAATTCGATAATGCTGTTAGTAAATTGTTAAAATTTAATCAAATCAAAATTTTATATATAATTTTACACATTGAATCATAGTTCATATATAGTTTTGACATTTATCCTTTGTTATAACTATTTACTTTAGTGGAGCTTTTTACTTCCATTCTGCCACGTGTTCTTAATCAACATTTAAACATTTAGAAATAAATAAATGGGGACATATGGTAATTTCTCAACTTCGCTTTAATGCGATTAAAGGAAAACTCCACTAGAACTTTAGTGTCCTGATTTTAATCTAAATGTCTTGTATGGGTCTCTTAATGTTATTATATGTAGGTTATATATAGATTTATTCTAAATTAAATTTTAGTATATTTCGATTTTTTTTATATTGAATATATTTTTGTTCTAATCCATTATACTTATACTCATAATTATACTTATAAAGTCCTTAAAAAATCAAAGTGATAATAATCCAAATCTAACACAAAATTTGGAAACAAATCCAACTACTCATTTATTTCATTTACATTTAATGATAAATCAGTAAACTGATTCGGTAGGCTATTTATTAGTCATCAAAGTTGTGAGATCGGATTGATTAATTTTGGGTAAAATAAGTTTTAAATAGGATTGAGTTTGAATTAAATTTTTAATAATAAAATTAAATTTTTATTTCAATTTACTTAAGGATTAATATATATATATAAGTGTACCTGAACTTGACAATTTATACTTACTTTTTTAAACTTAAATGATACTTAAATTTAGAAATTATAAGCTAAATTGGTACTTTTTATTGGTACCTAACTAACATAGTTAGATTTTGAGCTATTAGCCAATAGAATATCGACACGTGTCACCAAATATAATAAAATATTTTTTAAAAATTAAAAAATTAAAAGAATTAGGAATTTATTTTGCATGTATAATGAACTTGGACACGAGATTGTCTAGACTCATTTGGACCTAGACAATATTTTGTCCTAGTTCATGGCAAATGTTTTTAGTGACTTTATATATATTTTTTTTTATAAATTCATGAATAACAATATAATTTATTTTTTTAAAATAAAATCCTATATTATATATATTGTTATGTTTTTATAATTTTTATTGAATTTTAGATTTTTTTTCATTTCAAGTGCACAGTAAATATGGAAAATTGGTTGTCTTGATACAAATGAATCTAGACAATTAGTTATCCATATTCATTATGAACGTGTATTTGTCATGGGTTGTGAATCAAGACCCATGACTAACGGACAAAGAGCATCCATGGAGGTCAAGTGATTAAATGTGGCTCATTTGACCCACTTGAACTAACCTGATTCGTGGAACATGTGGAGAAGCCCATCTACTTAAAGACTTGGTGGCCCAATGAAGCACTTAAGGAAAATTAAGGCTACCTTGGTGAATATGGAAATTAATCTTAGAAGATATTTAATCTGATAAGATTTGATTTTGTAATCTTAGGGGATCATACAAATCCCTTAAGAATTTCAAATTGTAGATTGACTTAATCTCATCCGTCGATGTAAACTAACCTATACCGTTGGATTTGGGGGAGCTCAACTATAAATAGAGGCATTCTCCCTCATTTGTAATCACTCAGTTATAATCTTCCATAGTAATTGAATACTATTGAGAGCATTTGTTCAAACACTTGGCGTGTGATTTTTTTCTATTCTTTCGCTTCTGTTTTGTCTTTGAGTTTCTACCACTTTGTTTTCAGTGCCTTCAAGAATTTCTATCGAGAAGTTACACTTTTCAAGAGTTAGGTTGACTTAGATGAATTTGAAATCAAGAAACTGCATAAGGCTGCATGGATTGCAAGACTAAAGTTCTAGCCCCGTAACATATTTTTCTAGTAATTTTATATATTTTTTATAATTTCAAAAAAAAATATAAAAATATTTTTAAAAATAAATTCCATGTTTTCAAATAAATTTCAATTTTATCACTTAAATTATTTTAAATTTATTACTTAAGTAATAAAAAATATTTTAAAATGATTTATAATCATTATTATTTTTAAAATATATAATAAAAATTAAATTAATTTTAAATGATTCATTAATTAAGTAATAAAAATGAAATTTATTTTAAAATTTTAATTCATTTAAAAAATATTTTTATATTATTATTTTTTCAAATTAAAAAAATATTTATTAATTAAATAATACACATTTTGAATGAACCTGAACAACATGTGAAATAAAAAAATCCTAAAATTCAATAAAAATTCTAAAATATAAAAAACTAAAAAGCCAAAAATTTTATAAAATATAGGAGTTTAATTTTTAAAATATTATATTTTTATTTTTGAAATTCTAAAAATAAAAATTACTAAAACAACATTCACAATGAACTTGGTCAAATGGTTGTCTTGTTTTACATGAATTTAGATAGTCATTTTTCCAGGTTTATTATGCATGTAAAAAAAATTCTTAATTTTTTAATTTATGAAAAAACTATTTTTTAATTTTTTGTGCCACATGTCAACATTCTATTGGTTATCAACTCAAAATTAATAGTGGTAGTCATATACCAATAAAAAGTATCAACTTGGTTTATGGTTTTCAAGTTTTGGTACCAGTTACGTTTACAAAAGTAACCAAGTTTAGGTACGCCTGTATATATTAACCCTTTATTTTAGAGGAAA